>NC_048302.1:122162320-122217535 GCF_013100865.1 Trachemys scripta elegans
TTCGGGCAGCCCCCGTGCCTCCAGACCCTGCGCCACCGGAGCCCGGGAGGGGAAGTGCCCGACTGGCGGCTGGGGTCCGGAGGCATGGGGGCTGCCTGAAGCCCATAGCGCTCAGGCAGCTCGGCTCTTAAACAGAGCCGAAGAGTCAGGGGAGGAGCAGAGCCGCCATTTTCCCGGACATGTTTGGCTTTTTGGCAATTCCCCCCGGACGGGGGTTTGACTGCCGAAAAGCCGGACATGTCCGGGAAAAAGAGGACGTATGGTAACCCTACTCTGACACCACCACTCTACACCTGCCTGAGGCTACTATGTTCATGTTAAAAAGTGGGAGGCCGTGACGCCCCTGATTTCCCACACCTTCCAGTTCCAGAGGTCCAAATATTCTTTGTACCAAGGGCCCCAATAAATCTTAATCCCCTGTGCATAGGCCTCTGTTATGCAGCTAGATGATGACAATGGACGCTTCTGACCTTAAAATCTATTAATCAGAAAGTTCCATAGAATGTAATAGAGACTAAAACTTTCTATAAGTTTTGTTTTAAACTATCCAATAAATGTAATGGAAAACTGTATTACAGACTGTAGATTTTAGAGTACTTTCTACAGTGCTTCATTATGTTTCTATGTAACCCTATAGGTTTCTTTTCTAAGCTATTAAATTTTACAAGACTTTGTCAACTGTTTGAAATGGGTCATCCTGATTACTAGTACAAAAGTGATTTTTCCTCCTGCTGATGATAGCCCACTTTAATTGATTTGTCTCATTAGAGTTGGTAAGGCAACCCCCATCTTTTCATGTTCTCTCTCTCTCTCTCTGTGTGTATATATATATATATATATAAAATCTTCCTACTGTATTTTCCACTCCAGGCATCTAATGAAGTGGGTTTTAGCCCATGAAAGCGTATGCCCAAATAAATGTATTAGCGTCTAAGGTGCCACAAGTACTCCTCGTTCTTTTTGCTGATACAGACTAACATGGCTACCACTCTGAAACCTGCTATCAAGAAGTGTACCTCCCCCTCAGTCTGATCCCTTTGCTTATGTGCTCCTTTCTCTACTCCTCTCTCTTTGTCTATTTAGTTTGCAGCAGGGCAGGGACCATATTTTCACATGTCTGTAAAACATCCATCACACTAATAAACAGAGCTGGTAAAAAAAAAAAAAATTTTTTCTCACAACAAATTTTGGAATTTGGAATTTTTCAACCAGCTCTAAAAACAAATAATAATTAATCATACAAATTCAACTGGGGAAAACAGTACATCTCTACCCCGATATAACTATAATACTCGGGAGCCAAAAAATCTTATCGCGTTATAGGTGAAACTGCATTATATCGAACTTGCTTTGATCTGCCAGAGTACACAGCCCCGCCCCCCCGGAGCACTGCTTTACCGCATTATATCTGAATTCGTGTTATATAGGGTCATGTTATATCGGGGTAGAGATGTATGTTACCTTAGGAACAGTTAAATTTGAAAATAATTTATTTTAGAACTAGCTGAATCCAAATATTGCTTTCTTATATATTCTTTGGAGTGGAAAAATAAAGCTGCAGGAAAAATGTGTGAGGATTCATTTTAGAGAGACACATATGAAATAATTTTAAAATATTAACCATTCATTTGCTACACTTGCAAAGTCTCTAATGTTAAAGGTGACTTCAAAAAGATTAGTATTTTCCCCTCCTGTATATATTCAGGAACTGTGCTAATATTGTCAATCAAATTTTGGGTCAAAATGCAGATGCTGTCTCCCATTAAACTTAAGGAAAAACAGCACCTCTCAGCAGTAAGTATGTTCATAGATGAAAAAGCATTTGTCATTGTGGATAACCTGTGAAATACAAGGCTTTTAAAAACAGTATCTTATCATTTCTGAGTCTGGTTCTGAGGCAGCCATCTTGCTGGAAGGGGATGTCAGACATCTTGTTGACAAAATACAACAGTTTTGTTTTTCCATGCTATATAGAATAAATAAGGTATTCAGTGTCACTCAGACCTAAAATAAATAGTGTTTCATAATTAACTAGTCTCAGATTCAATTGTACATTTTACAGTTTGATTTCTGCTATTCCCTGGTTCTGTCTGCATGGTATACAAAATGAAGTGTGGCAGCTAATACTGTCTTTGTAGAGTTATTCACTGTGTGGTAAAAGATAATTGGAATGCAGGCCAGGAGCAAACTGATATTTTAATAATTATATGCTAGCAGGTGTTAAACTTTAACAATACTACTACAGAGTACACTGTTGATAACATGATTTGTGTACATTTTCTCTAAATATTTGTCTGTATAGTACTATGAGAAATATGCCCTCTATTGTATGCAGTATAATAGCAGGTAACTACACTTGCTTAGGGAAAAATGATAAAACTCTCAGTTGCAGTTACCGGAAGCAGCCACCTAATGCTGATAGTACATAGGACTACCATCAATATTGAACATCTTTTTCTCTAAAAGGTACCTGTAACCAGCAGTCACACAGATCTGTAGTATATCATTGTGTGCATGCCATCGAATATGATTTCCATTAGAGGATATTTCTTATGTTGAATGTACAGTGTTTGTTCTTCAGCAGTATTTTATTAACACTCTGATTGAACTCAATATCTATGGCCTAGTTTACACTTAAAACTCAATTTAAGGTACTATACTGACTAGAATCCATCCTGCTCTGACTGAACTCTGTGGGAGTTTTGACACTGACTTCAGTCATAGAAGGATCAGGCCCAGTGTCTATTTATAGAGCTGCTGCATCCCTAAAAAAGCTTCTGCTGCTTTTTTTAAAAACAGGTTTTCATATACAAAAGTAAAAATCATCTCCTTCTCAATTGTGTCTAAACTATCTGATCCTCATAAGGGTGAGTAGAGCCCTGTGACGTTGCACTCCATATGTTTTATGGAAATATGCTTATGAGTGTGAATATGATGTAACTGGAATATGAAAAAGGTCCCTTGTAAGGTATCATAACAAAGGTTATAAACTACTGAATATATTCCTCCTATTTTTATGCATTTATCATTCTTGTATCTGAAACTAGAAATATGAAGTATAACTCTGAGGTCCTATTGTAATTATGCAAAATGTGGACCATTAATGGTGGTTTAGCATCTTGATGGCTCCCAGTGACCAGGACAATTGGTTGTAAATAGTTTATTTACTTGCAAATCTTCCTGTGTACCTGTGGGCCAACCCAGGAAGAATGGAGACTATGGGTCTTACAGTGACATGTGACCATGTCACATGATACTGGAATCCATCTTAATCCTTGTAGTTTTCCATTGATGAGGCAGGGGTAGGGAGAACCACAGACAAAAGATTCCCACCTTGTGCCGAAGCTATTAAAGGGGTGGAGCAGGACAAAAGAGGCTGCCGGTCATGAGAAAACCCCTGCTTACCACCTGAGAGATCTGCTGGCTCTAACAAAGACTGTACCGGGGAAAGGATTGGGCCCAGCCTAGGAAGGAGACTAGTCTGTGAAAGGTTTCAGCATGGTAGCCGTGTTAGTCTGTATCAGCAAAAAAGTTAGTATCAGCCAGCACATCCCTTGGCCCGCGCCGCTTCCTGCAGCCCCCAATGGCCTGGAGCGGCGAACTGCAGCCAGTGGAAGCCGCAATTGGCCAAACCTGCGGACGCGGCAGGTAAACAAACTGGCCCGGCCCACCAGGGGCTTTCCCTGAACAAGCGGTGGTCCTAGTTTGGGAACCACTGAATAGAGAGCGAACAATTTATGATTTTATCCTGTATAAGCTTTATAGAGAGTAAAACAGATTTATTTGGGGTTTGGATCCTATTGGGAGCTGGGTGTCTGCGTGCTGGAGACAGGTAATTTGCAAAGCAGTTTTTAGTTAAAGTCTGCAGCTTTGGGGGCGTGATTCAGACCTGGCTCTGTGTTGCAGCAGGCTAGCGTGTCTGTCTCAACAAGGCAGGGTTCTGGAGTCCCAAGCTGGCAGGGAAAACGGGCTCAGAAGCAATTTCAGCACATCAGGTGACAGTCCCAGGGAGATCTCTGTGACCAAACCTGTCACAAGCCCCTAAAAGGGGCTCGACTCAGCACACAGAAAAATGACAATCCCCTCAACCAAAGAGAGGGGCCACAACAAACAAACAAAACCCCCACAACAACCACCCAGGATCAGTTAAACGAGGGTTTGGGGGGAAGGGATGACAATAATAGTAACAGAATGGGAGTGTGGTTACAGGGTCAAAATTCACATATTCATAAGGTTCTATGGTTACTTAGCACTACTGCATTGACCTGCCACATGCAACAGTGCAGATTTTATACTCTCCAATTTTTCCTCAATAGCAGGAAAAATTTGGAATTATTACAACTGCCACCTCGAATTCTCTGCCAGGTTTCTTTCCAGATTGAGGGATCTAAAGTGGCTTTATTTGCCCCATTTTTGCCAAAGAATACATTTCTTTCTACCACCACACAACAACACTAATCATATGGGGTTACTGGAAATAGATTAGATTACAAAAGGGTAGCATCCCATTCCCATGGCAGGAATCCGTATCCACTGACTCTCAGGTTACGGTTATGCTATCACCTGCCTGACTCTCCTCCCAACCTGCCTCCTTGCTTCTTTCCCCCTCCCCAACACAGACGCACAACTAAAACTACAGCTCCCAGCCTGCAGCGCTCTTCATTCATTTCCGAGCGGCCCTTGAGTTCCCGGCTTGCAATGCGACATTGGGATCCCTAGTCCAATGGGAGCAGCAGGGGGGCGGGCCTATGCAAATATCGCCGGCGCCCGCCCACCTCCCGGTTGTTCCAATAAGGCAGGCGGCGGTTCTGTTTCCGTGTTGAGGCGCAGCAGGACTCAGGGACATGACCAGGCCAGGAACCTGCCGTTACCCTTAGCGTCACCTCAGCCGCCGGCGAGAGAGAGAGAAGATGGCGTCCATGTTGCTGAGGAGCTGCAGCCAGCGGGTCTGCTGCCTCCCCAGGCCGCTGCGCCGGGAGCCCAAGTGGGGTAAGGCCGGGGCCGGGGCTGGGCAGGCGCAGCAGCGCTGGGCTCCGGCGATGTGGGACCCGAGCCGCCGGCTCCCGAGTTCCCGGCCTAGGCCCTGGCGGCCTCCCTACAGTGCGCCCACACCTCCAGCGCAGACGGACGGAGTGAGCGGGGCGCTGGGCCTGGCGGGGCCCTGCGGCTGGGGGAGCCGGCTACGGGCCTGACCGTTCAGGGGACAGTGACTGGGAGGCGGGCGAGGTTGGGGCCCGGCGGGCGCGGTGCGAGGCTGCCTCCCTTCCCGGCTTCCAAAGATCACCGGGTGTCATCAGAGCAACCTTGAACTCACGTGGGTGAGGCGTGTTGGGTGCCGGCCGGCGCCTGGTGATCTCATCCTGCCCCGCAGAGGCGTCCTCCTTCCACGCGTCCCCTGGGCCCGTAGCTCCTTCTTTCTCTTAGCTGAAGCCGTGGGCTATGATGTCGAAGCGATTTGTTGGCGGTGCTCCTGGGCTGACAAGTCATCGGTGCTTTGCTTTGTCGCTAGCTCCTGCGGCTGGAACCTCCCAGAAGTTTTTCCTTTGTATAAACTACTTAGTTCCTGCTCTACCTTGTCATCCGCTGTATTTGGTCTTTGAGTTAAGATATCATCGGCTTTGGTTTTCAAGGTGTTCTTTCTTCCAGTACGTGGGTTCTTTGTCTAAGCTACACATCCCGAAAGTAAATAAAAACCTAATTGACTTCTTGCAAATGGCAAATCAATCTTAAAATTGAGTACAATTAAATCTGAGGTGTTTATTTTGTTCTAAGAATTTGGTAACAGACTGCGGTTTCCCAAATGAGGAATCCATTTTTTTTTTTAAATAGTCAATAACTTGTGGCAAGTTAGTTCATGGGTGGGCAAACTTTTTGGCCTGAGGGCTACATCTGGGTATGAAAATTGTATGGTGGGTCATAAATGCTCACAAAATTGGGGGTTGGGTGTGGGAGGGGCTGTGGGCTCTGGGGTGGGGCCAGAAATGAGAAGTTCAGGGTGTGGTAGGGGGCTCCAGGCTGGGGTGCAGAGGTGGTGGTGAGGGATCTAGCTCTGGGGTGGGGCTGAGCACTTTGGGGTGCAGGAGGGAGTCCAGGCTGTGACTGAGGGGTTCAGAGAGCGGGAGGGGGCTCCGGGCTGAGGCAGGGAGCTGGGGGGGGGCTCAGGGGTGCAGGCTCCAGGCGGCGCTTACCTCAAGCAGCTGCTGGAAGCAGCAGCATGTTCCTCCTACGCAGAGGCACGGCCAGATGGCTCTGTGTGCTGCCCCATCCCCAGGTGCCAGCCCTGCAGCTCCCAGAAGTAATGGCATGCCACCCTATGACTCCTATGCGGAGACGTGGCACTGGCCATGCAGCTCTGCGCACTGCCCAAGCTGCAGGCGCCACTCCTGCAGCTCCCCTTGGTCATGACACTTGGGGCAGGGATAGCGTGAAGAGCGGAGCCCCCTGGCTGCCCCTAAATGTAGGAGCTGAGACAGGACATGCCGCTGCTTCCAGGAGGAGTATAGCAAGCCCCTGACCCCACTTCCCGGCTGGAGTGCCGGAGCAGGGCAAGCCCCTGACCCCGCTTCCCAGTGGGAGCTCGAGGGCCAGATTAAAAGACTTGATGGGTCAGATGCGGCCTGTAGTTTGCCCACCCTTGGGTTAGTTGCTTTTAACTGTTTAAAAAAAAAAAAAAAAAATTTGGTTTTAGTATTTGTGAAAGGGGCTAGCTTGATAGCTGTGGGGGCTTCAGTACTCTAGCCACAGGACATACAATAGCAGTGCAAGCTTTCTTGCAATGCTTTACCAATTACCTTCAACCTTGAGCTGGAGGAATCAGTCACTTTGAATGAAGGTAAAATGGCTTTGCCAATTCAATTCATGACCATGAAGTTGCCAGTAAAGCTGTCTCTTGTGATAGACGCTTTCTATAATGCGGCATAGTGGCCAACAACAGCCATCTGATATATTGATCTCTTATAATTACTGGTCTTTGCTCAGATATTGCAGTAAAGGATGCGATATAAAAATTAAGATAGATTTGGGCTGAATTTCAACTTGTTGACATGGACAAAAGGTTGAATTTTATTATCATTCTTTGTGCCATCCAGTCCCTCTGTCTACAGCATTCTAAATCTTCAGAATATAGAGAATATGTTTAATCTGTAAACTAAGTTACAGAAGAGTAAATGGGCATACTGCTAGCTTTTATGGCATAGCGATATTTTCTCACAATTGTAACTGATTAGAATATTTCATGTTGGATGAGTTTTAATGTAAAAATTAATTATGCCAAAATGTGTTATTAAAGCAAAAACTCTTCAGGTATTCTGTAGGTGCCATGTATGCTCATAGATTAAGGTCAAGAAGGGGCCATTGTGATCATCTAGTCTGACCTTGTATATAACACAGTCAAAATAAATCTTAGAGCAGATCTTTTAGAGAAGCATCCAGTCTTGATTTAAAATTGTTAGTGATGGAGAATCTAGTATGAGCCTTGGTAAATTGTCTGCGTGACAAGAACCAGGGAAGTGGGAAGGTAGAGGAGTTGATCAGTGTTTGGGGAGAGGAGGCTGTGCAGGGACCCAGGATGCCCCACAAAAAGTAATTGGCAAGTATAGATGATTTTTGCACACAAAAAAAGGACTTTTCCCGCTTTAAATGGCAAGTATAGACATTGCCTAAGCCTTATTAAAGTCAAGTTATACCACATCTACCTCTTCCTCATCCCATCCACAAGGCTTGTTACCCTGTCAAAGAAAGCTATTAGGTTGGCTTGACATGATTTGATCTTGACAAATCCATGCAGTTACTTATCCCCTTATCTTCTAGGTGTTTGCAAATTGACTGCGTAATTATTTGTTCCATTATGTCTCTGGGTACTGATGTTAAGCTGACTGCTTTGTAATTCCCCGGTTTGCCCTTATTTCCCTGTTTATATATTGGCACTATATTTGCCCTTTTGCAGTCCTCTGGAATCTCTCATGTCTTCCATGACTTCGTTAATGGCTCAGCTATCTTCTCAGTCCGCTTCTTGAGTATTCATCAGATCCTGGTGACTTGAAGACATCTAACTTGTCTAAGTAATTTTTAACTACTACTTTCCCTATTTTAGCCTCCCTTTCTTTTATTTGGTTCTATAGTCATTTTTTACAGATGCCTTCATTTCCCCTTTAAACCAGCACACCCTTCTTCCTTGATTGTGGGGTTATGGCTTCTTGGGTATCTAGTAAGCTGTTAAATGATTCTCAATTATCAGTCACAGTTTTCTGACTAAATTCTTCCTCCCTGCTGATTTCTTATTATTGTTTCATGTGCTCTTTCAGCTGGAACAAACCTCTGTTATTAACCCATTGTTTCATGACAGAAATCCATTTATAACAGTTTTTGTTTTATCTTCGATCTAATTTAATCTTAGTTCATCTTGTTCGTTCAGCAAGTAAGCAGTTTAAGTACTTCTTAGAATCTTAAGTATTCTTCCAGTAAAGATCAAGTCTTTAAGCACCACAGGCTTACACTTTTGGAGTTACATTTTTCACTTGAATTTTAAAAAAGTCATAGTACGGGGTAAGCAACCTATGGCACGCATGCCAAAGGCAGCACGTGAGCTGATTTTCAGTGGCACTCACGCTGCCTGGGTCCTGGCCACCGGTCCAGGGGGCTCTGCATTTTAATTTAATTTTAAATGAAGCTTCCTAAACATTTTTAAAACCTTATTTACTTTACATACAACAGTAGCTTAGTTATATATTATAGACTTATAGAAAGAGACCTTCTAAAAATATTAAAATGTATTACTGGCAGCAAAACCTTAAATCAGAGTGAATAAATGAAGACTTGGCACACCACCTCTGAAAGGTTGCCGACCCCTGACCTAGTATGTAAGTTTTTCTGTATCTGAAGCCTTTTTTAGGGTATGTAAATTTTAAAAATAATCCTATCATTCTTGTTACTGGTTTTAAAGTAGGGGAAATTTGTTTGTCTACAGCTCTTATCCAAATGGATGCTTTTCTTGCTTCCTAAACAGGTAATCCTGGTTAAGGTTTCCTAAAGAGGCAGTGCCAAGTACTTTAAGCTGCAGATGTTCTCTTTGCAAATATCCCGATTATACTTATATGGCTGACTTTTTTTTTTTTTTTTTTTTTAATGCCCTGGCATCAAAGAGCATGAACCTTCTTTTTTCCTTTCTATTGGCCTAGAGCTCATGTGTTCCACATTGCTACCGGGCTAAAGTTGCACGTCAGAAGGGATTCTTCAGATCTAGACAAACTTCTTGAAGTTCAAATGAAGAAAAATTAACAGTTTTGTAAAACCTTTAAACAACCTATATTTTTGGCCTAAAGTGCTGTACCTGACAAGGTTAATTTCTAAAATAACAATTGGCCTTCTAAAATAATTTAGTTTATTATTAATGTTATGGGTGAATTGTCTTCATACATTTCAATCTGTTTGCAAATTATTTGTATTTTTTTTTTTTCCAGGTAACTTGGGAGACCGTACTTGTCTCAGTTGTGTGTCTCTGAGGTTGATTAACCATACGTAAGTAAACGTAAACATGACACAGTTATTTTTCTAGTCTTTTAAAACTCTACCAAGCTATCCTAAAAGCTTTAGTACATCATAACAGAACATAGTTATCAGTCGTCTGGACAAGACACACAATTACTAGCCACAACCCATATTATAGAGCCACAAAGTGACGCCCAAGAATAGTACCTTAGTCATATGCCTATTATGTCCCTTTTGGGAGTAGGAATATGTGACATGTATTTTTTTTTTCTCTTTTCTCCCAATCTATCCTCCTTGTCTTATGCCAATGCAGTAAACAAACACTGTCTTTATGAAAGCAGTAAAAAGTGAATTCAGTTCTGATGATCAATGCAAGTGACACCAGTGGAAGTGGAAACTCTCCTTCATAACACTGCTGGTCCAAACTCCACTATCGCATATATATATGTAAATGTTGGTCTCAGTCGGTTTTGAGCAGTAGTTGATAGGGCCCTACCAAATTCATAGCCCTGAAAAACACATCACGGGCCATGAAATCTGTTTTTTTTTGTGCTTTTACCCTATACTATACAGATCTAATGGGGGAGACCAACATTTCTCAAATTGGTGGTCCTTACCCAAAAGGGAGGTGCAGGGGGGTCACAACGTTATTTTAGGGAAGTTGCGATATTGCTACCCTTCCTTCTGCGCTGCCTTCAGAGCTGGGTGGTCGGACAGTGGCAGGTGCTGGTTGATGGCCAAGCTCTGCAAGCAGCAGCACAGAAGTAAGGGTGGCAATACCATACCATGCCATCCTTACTTCTACGCTGCTTCTGGTGATGGTTTTGCCTTCAGAGCTGGGCTCCTGGCCAGCAGCTGCCACTCTCCAGCTGCCCAGCTCTGAAGGCAGCACTGCCACCAGCAGCAGCACAGAAGTAAGGGTAGCAGTACTGCAACCCCCGCTATAATAACCTTGTGACCCCCATCCCCACAACTCCTTTTTGGGTCAGAACCCCTACACCTACAACACTGAAATTTCAGCTTTAAATAGCTGAAATCATGAAATTTATGATTTTTAAAATTCTGTGACTATGAAATTGACCAAACTGGACTGTGAATTTGGTAGGCCCCTATTGATAGTTAGGGGGCAAGCACAGTTCACTTTAGCCCCACATTCAATAGGCCAAGGCTATATGTACCCTGTGTTATGGTCCTGGCTGAATCCTTCAAGTGGATGGTCTTTATTGCACTCAACCTTTGGGTCCTGGGCACTTCCCAAGCCTGCTGGGTCTGGGCAGAATTCAGTCCCTGTTCATAACTCGGGGCTTCTAAGGTACACTCCTTGGTGAAGACCCTTCTGTAGGATGTGGGACTCCATGAGCCAACTGCCTTAGGCCCAAAAACCAATGCAGAGTCCTCCCAAATCTCCCCAGTCACTTAGAGAGGCTCCCCAGAGTTCCACCTCGCTGATTTATAGTTTAACCCTTCAGGGACCACGTGATATGTAATGCAAGGAACACAGGCTTTGCACAGGAGTTTCTTAGCCAAAATAACTTTTACTCTTAATGCATAAAGGAGTTACATATCATTAGGAAAAACAACGAAGCCTGTGTCCCCTAAGTCTGTGCTCACCCCTTCCTAAGCCTATGAGTCCTAAGCCTCTGAAAATGTTGGATGGGTGAGCCCTCTCCTGTAGTCCTTTTGTTGTCTGGCAATGGTCAGCCAGTGAGAGTGAAGGAGGCTAGAGCAGTTCTTGCCCTTAAATAAGATTTCTGCCCCTTCTGTCAAGTAACCAACCGATCAGCTGCAGAACTCCAGTCAGGTGGTTGGCTTGGAAATTCCAGCCCTCTGGATCCAAACTGGGTTCACTCCAGCCCACTCCTATCTGTAGTAAAGCCATTGTCTTGGGGTAGACCCCCTTAATTGGAACAAAGTCACAGTGGATATGTCTCATATTCTGAAAGGTATCAAGCATTAAAATAAGCTGCCCTGGGTCTGTCCTTTGACAACTTTAGGAAGCTGTAGTTACATGCTCAAAATGTAGGTCAGATTCTTCAGTAATGTGGCTGTAAGTGGAAGGTCACACATTTTATATTCTCTCTCTCTCTCTTCCACTTGAATATAATACACTTAATAAAATTACTTACGAGCTGGTTACAATTAGTTACATAAACGATAGAGACAGGAAGACCCTGGCTTTATGACAGCTTGGGCAGATGGATAGAGAGGAACTGAAGGATCAGGGTGTGACAGATTGGTGTATGTACAGGCTAATTCCCGGGCAGCTAGCCTGGGGGACCATTGGAGCACCAGCGGCCCCAGAGGCAGTCAGCCACTGTCACCGGAGCAGGGCCAGCTGGCAGCCCCAGCAGCCCCCCAGAGCAGCACCATAGGATCAGCTAAAGTTTAGTCAGGGGTATTTTTAGTTAAAGTCATGGACAGGTCACTGGCTGTGAATTTTTGTTTAGTGTCTGACCTGTCCATCACTTACTAAAAATACTCTTGACTAAATCTTAACCTTAATCATGAGTAGTGTTGGCACAAAGTCTTCCTGCTGAAATCAGATGCTAAATACCAGACTGAAAGGTGTTATCTTGTAAATGGTGACCCTTAAGGAAGTATTGAACTGCATTCCGCCAATTCACAATATCAGTTTTTTGGATGGTGCCAGTGGTTGATCGCACAGTAAGAAAGTGATACTCTGACAAGGATTACATCAACACACCTAGATAGGACACTAACATTAGGGTGCTGGTTTGATTGGACGATCAAAATTTCCACAAATCTCACCCTTTGAAGGGTTTGGTGGAGAGTATGTTGGGGTCTTAAGAGTCACTGGTGTGAACTCTGACCATCCCCATGATCAGTTGAATACGGTCAGGTGAAATTTTCTGCAGTGTAGTTGCGCCCCATCTCTGGCACTATATGGATGCATCCTATATATTATGGAAGCTAGAGTTCTGGATTAACTTGTACCATCACTGAATCTGTGGGGTTTGTAGTTCCTGCTGGTCAGTGGGAGGTCATTATAAGAAACTTGCTAGCAGTGGGGTTGTGCAACCATGTCCTGAAAGAGAAAAAGGAGTTATTTACAAACAGTAGATCTTGGGTTTTTTTGAGTGTATTGTCTCTGCAGTGCCACTCTGATCTTTTCTTCTCCCAATAAATAGGGTTTCCACAAAGAGAGGAGAGTCAGGTATTATGTTTGGCTTTTTGGATGTAGGTCTTGAGGGAAGTGCATGCACCTCCTAACTTCCAAGTGTTCTACAAATGTAGTCCTAACATTTAATTTCCTATTGTATCGGAGTCTTTTCCGTGCCTCTATTTTCTTTGTCCTTTTCTGGACCACTTTTATTCCTGCTATACTTTTTTGAGATGTGGTACCCAAAATTGAATATAGTATTTAAGGTGAGGGTTACAATCTAATTAGATAATGGTGTTTAAATTTGCGCTTTTTTGTGACTACCCCTGGGCACTGATCAGATATCTCCATTGGGCTGTCCATAATAACACTGATGTTTGATTGCTTATTTTAGAATCTGTCAAATGTGAATTAATAGTTCAAATGTTCCTTTAAATGTGTGTTATCTTGCACTTTTCTACATTAAATTTCATCTACCATCATGTTGCCCAGTTTTATTAGGTTCTTTCTCAACGTGATTAAATTTAGTCATCAGCATATTTTACTTGCTTGGCTTTTCTCTTCCTATACTAGACCATAAATAAATTCATTAACATCAGACATAATACAGATCCTTTGGACAACTCACTATAAGCCAGCTTCCACATTGAAAATAGGCCACTTAATTTTACTCTCTTCCTGTATCAACGAATGTATAATCTGTGATAGAAGTACTCCTGGGGGAATTCTGCACCAAAAAATTAAAAATTCTGCGCATAATATTTGAAACTCGTATGCAGAATTTTAAATTATTTTGGTAACTTAATTTCAGTTAATGTATTTCAAAATACCGGTCAGCAAGTATGTCTGTAACAATACAGACACGCGCGCACACAATTCCCATAGGAGTAGAGAGTTAAAGAAACCCTTCTGACAACCCAGTTCCTGTTTCTCTGTTATGCTTTCGTTGGGCGCCTCAGACTGGGTGTGTCACACATGCCAGCTGGGCACACTTTTTGGGGGAAGACTCTCTGTCCCTCTGGTCTCAGACACCCTTACTCCCACCCCACCAGAGCCCAGCTGCGGGAGACCCTCCTCCCCCAGCCCAGACACCTGTACCCTCTATTCCCCAGAGCCAAGCTGTAGGATGCCCCCCCAGCCTAGACACATGCCCCCCCCCCGAGCCCAATCATGGGACCCCCCCCAGCCCAGACACCTGCACCCCCCCTTCCAGAGCCCAGCTGTGGGGTGCCCCCCAGCCCAGGCAACTGCATCCCCCCCCCAAGAGCTTAGCCATGGAGTGCCCCGTAGAGCCCAGGCACTTGCATCCCCTACCTGGTAGCCCAGCTGGGGGGTATCCCCCAGACCAGATACCCAAACTCCCTACCCCCCAGAGCCCAGGGATCTAGAGAGACAAACATCCTGTGATGCTGGGTCCCAGGTTTGTATGGAGTTTCTTGCACGCCACCTCCTTCCTTCAGGATGTGCTGGGAACCGCAGCTGCTTGGACCCCTCCAGCTCTCTTTCCTACCCCCGCCCCACCGCTGGCAGTGTCCTGTATTTGCGAGCTGGAGAGTCAGGCTCCGCTGGATCCAGCGGCCCCTAGTGGTGGCCAGCATCTCCGCAGCACCAATTCTGCAGGGAAAAATGAAATTTTGCACAGGACATTAATTCTGCGCAAATTCTGCATTGGGCAGTGGCACAGAATTCTCCCAGGAGTGTAGAACATCTCACTTTCATAGATTCTAGGACTGGAAGGGACCTCGAGAGGTCATCGAGTCCAGTCCCCTGCCCGCATGGCAGGACCAAATACTGTCTAGACCATCCCTGATGGTTCGATAAATGTCTTACTCTTAAATATCTCCAGAGATGGAGATTCCACATCCTCCCTAGGCAATTTATTCCAGTGTTTAACCACCCTGACAGTTAGGAACTTTTTCCTAATGTCCAACCTAGACCTCCCTTGCTGCAGTTTAAACCCATTGCTTCTGGCTCTATCCTTAGAGGCTAAGGTGAACAAGTTTTCTCCCTCCTCCTTATGACACCCTTTTAGATACCTGAAAACTGCTATCATGTCCCCTTTCAGTCTTCTCTTTTCCAAACTAAACAAACCCAGTTCTTTCAGCCTTCCTTCATAGGTCATGTTCTCAAGACCTTTAATCATTCTTATTGCTCTTCTCTGGACCCTTTCCAATTTCTCCACATCTTTTTTAAAATGCGGTGCCCAGAACTGGACACAATACTCCAGCTGAGGCCTAACCAGAGCAGAGTAGAGCGGAAGAATGACTTCTCATGTCTTGCTCACAACACACCTGTTAATACATCCCAGGATCATGTTTGCTTTTTTTGCAACAGCATCACACTGACTCATATTTAGCTTGTGGTCCACTATAACCTCTAGATCTCTTTCTGCCGTACTCCTTCCTAGACAGTCTCTTCCCATTCTGTATGTGTGAAACTGATTGTTCCTTCCTAATGGAGCACTTTGCATTTGTCTTTGTTAAACTTCATCCTATTTACCTCAGACCATTTCTCCAATTTGTCCAGATCATTTTGAATTATGACTTTGTCACTATTTAATTTCTATTCCTCCTTAGATCCAAATTTACCTCTTCTGTACAGGGTCCTGGAGTTCCCGTTTAACTAATTCCATAAAAATGCTACCTTGCAAGTGATGCTAGGTAGTTATTTTTGTTTAAATAAATTAATCCTGTGTAACTTTTAACTTTCCATAATTTTATTTTTTTGTATCTTAAATAGCCTTTGACATCTTGTGATTAAGTACATATCTCTTACCTTCTCTGTAGAAAAGCTGTGCTGAAGAGAAAACATTCAGTTACAAAGAATAGCACCAAAAGGTTACCATTAACCTCTTCTTCCCACCTCCCACTTACAAACAAATCTTCAAATGTAGCATGTGCATTAGATTTCAGTTAGTTTTAATTATATGGGAAATTTGAAGGGTTTTTCATTTTGTTACTGAGATCATTAAGGACAAAAGTATGGTTTGACAAGTCTTAAAGGACCCATTTTAAAAACTAATTTTAACTGATGAATTAATAGATTTAATTGTAAATTTTCAGAAAACTCATTCTGTATTCGGAGTAAGTGGTGTTATCTTTGTGAGGATATGCTTATTCTTCAAGAGTAATGAAGTGGCTGAATCCCTGCTTTAAGTGCAAAACTTAACTCAGCCTTAACTGTAGCAAACTGCAAATGACACTTCCATAATAAAATATTAATTAAATCATAGTGTAGGATAGTGGTTATATTAAGCAATTTTGAAAACATTTTCATATGTTAATAATGGGCAGGGGTAGGCTTGAAGTTGTCTTTGGGAGTACCATACCCTGGGCACGATCACAGCATAGATTTGTCATGACCTGCTATCCTGAGCTACAATGGTTATCAACTGCCTTTCGGGTATTCTATCATCAAATATAGTTAATAACGTACCAAGTTAAAGTACAGTTCTACACTTTAAAAAAAAAAAAAAAAAAAAAAAAATGTTGCAGGGATCCCAGTTCATGTCTCATTGATTAATATCAAATTTGCTTGCTTTATAAGTGGAAAGAACTTTTCTTTCCAACTGCCAGCCCTGAAAATTTAAGCTGGGAAAAATCAAAGCTATTTCAGTCCTATAATTTAGCAGGGGTGATTTCATACTTGACTTTCAGTTAATACAGAATTAACTGCACTTAAATTAAATGTTACATTTACTATTTCAGTGTTCCAGATGGTAAGAAAAGTGCTAAAGTACAAACCAGATTGCATTTAGGGAGTGGTTCTAATTTTGTACATGTAATGAGCACTTTTGGAACAATGCCTTTATGTTCATTTTCAGAATGCATTTAATTCCTCTTTCAGAAAGGGATCAAAAGTGGTTAATGAAATAGGAGTCTATTGTCCAATACAGACCATTGATAAGATTGAGCTTGCACTTTCAGCAGACCAAATATCTGCTGGAGAGAGAAGGTTAGAAGTAAAGAGATGATAAAGGGACAAACTTTTTAAGTAGGTTTATCTGATACTAATTTCCTTTCTCCCCCTTAACCCTAGCAGCTTGTACTTTGTCTCTGTGTGCCATCCACATACTATAGGAGATATGAAATGCTTTAGATAAGTTACTTCTCACTGATTTCTAGTTTTACTTCTGCACTTAGCTTTCTAAATTGAATGCACTTCTGATCACTGTTTTTCTCACTTTTGAAATTTTGAAACAGTTTTTTTCCTCCCTTGAAAGTCGTTTACAGGAAAAGACCCTGTAAGTAAGTTATTACATACGTACGTGTGTGTGTGTATATATAATATATATAATCATTATTTTCAAGAGATAGTGACGTACACCTTTTGATCTTCATAATTGTGATTTTAAACATCTAGCAGAACTTTCTCCTTTAGCACATATTGTTGGATCTCTTAAATGTCTTTTTCTTTTTCTTTCTTAAAGGAATGTACACTTCAAATATTGCACTAGTGTCCACCCTGTTTACATGTACTCCAAGAAAGATCAGTACAGTTGTTGGACTAAAGGACCTGAACAAATGTACTTTAAAGTTGTGAGCTCTCCTGGCTCATGGACTCCGCTTGCAAGTTTGGGCATTTTGGGGCCCCAGTACCTTCCAGTACGATGGTGGCATTCTTCACATCCCTGTAATGATGACTCCATGGTGGAAAAGTCACTGAAGTCTTTAAAGGATAAAACCAAGAAGATGGAAGAAGGAGGCCCTGTATATAGTCCAACAGTAGAGGTGGTTAAAACATCTCTTAGACAGAAGATTGTGGATGAGGTGAAGCACTATTATCATGGCTTTCGATTGTTATGGATTGACACAAAAATTGCTGCAAGAATGCTCTGGCGAGTGCTTCATGGCAACGTTTTGTCTCGCCGGGAACGGAGACAGGTAATGAGTACATGTAGTCTGTTCTATTTACTATTGAGTGATTAGACTCCTTGCCTGGGTTAAATTGAGTGGGTTCCTTGTCCTTTTTTTCTTTGTATTTAGAATCAATAAGGTTACCTCTAGCATCCCTAGTTAAGGGAACTTTACCCAGTATCTGATGAAGCCAATTGGAAAAAAAGACTGAGGTTTATTCATATCACATAAACAGTATCTATATTTGTGTATATTACTTTATTTTAGTGAGTCTCCCAAACTTAGGACTGGTCTTCACTACGGAGCTAAATCGGCGCTGCTGCAATCCATGCAGTGGCATTGATTTAGCAGGTCTAGTGAAGACACACTCAATTGATGGGAGAACGCTCTCCCATCGATTTCTGTACTGCACCTCAACGAGAGGCGGAAGCAGTGTCGATGGGAGAGTGTCTCCTGTTGACATAGCGTAGTATGGACCCTATGGTAAGTAGATCTAAGCTACGTCTAGTTGTTACGCTACTAACGTAACTCAAAATTGCGTAGCTTAAATCGACTAGCAGCTGTAGTGTAGACAAGCTCTTAGTTTGCTTGAGGAGGGGGGAGGGATAGCTCAGTGGTTTGAGCACTGGCCTGCTAAACCCTGGGTTGCGAGTTCAATCCTTGAGGGGGCCACTTAGGGATCTGGGGCAAAATCAGTACTTGGTCCTGCTAGTGAAGGCAGGGGGCTGGACTCGATGACCCTTCGAGGTCCCTTCCAGTTCTAGGAGATGGGAGATCTCCATTAATTTAATTTAGTCGTGTCTTCAGAAAAACTTAGGATCAGAGACCAAGTTATCCCAAAGTTATAGATATTTCATAATTGTGACTGTTAACTAGACAAAATTGTATGTGTGCTTTCTTATGGTTCCATTAAATAATTGGACAATCACCCACATTTAATGCATTGTTTCAAGATTAAAATTAAATTACAATTTTACATTTTTCCCACAGCAGCATCAGCATGTCTGCAGTTTATCATGAACACTATTAACATTTAGTGATTTATTTTTCTATTGAATATCCTTTTTTGCAATACCTATTTATTGAAGATTATAACTAATTTAATGACAAGATCTCCAATACAAAGGCACAATGTAGGGAAAAAGTACTGTATCGTATAGCAAAAATGAACATGCATACAGAAGCTGCAGCTGTTCTATTCAATTGTTTTTTTTCCATATCAGTGTTTTTAATGCACTTATGCAATAAACATTTCTTTTGACAAATGGGACATCTTTTACTAGTCAATTGTCAAACTATAATTTTTCAGGTTTTTTAATGTACAAAAAATAATTATGCAATACTGGGGACCAATTGCTTACCAGAAATCCATGTTTGAAAACCAAACTATTTGAACTATTATAGTAGATGTTCTGAATGTATAATGGATAAATGCATATTTTATTTGTGCACAAACAAAGTAGACTAATTTGAAAACACTTGGAACCACTTGTGTGAGCTATGATTCAAACCAGAATAAATCTTAACACAATTTAGAGGTTGATGTTAAGAATGTTTCCCGTTGTGCTTGGATTTGAAGGTATGTTCTTGACTCTGAATTTAAACCAGGCTTGTAGTTTCGATTTATTTTCTTAAAACTATTTTTAGTACAAGGACTGAAAATGGACAGGTTCTTGGTATGTAGCCTAAAAGGAGATGATTTAACTAAATTGTAGTTGTTACATTGTGTGACCCAGAACATACAGTAGTACATTCTCAGACCTACAGAATGTAGAAAAATTTAGCATCAGATAATGCATTGAATGTCTTTAGATGACCTTGTTTCGCTTTTCTTCAAAGTAAAAAAGCGCATAAAGTTTAAAAATAAATAAAAATCAAAGCTGGCTCTCTATTGTCATAAAGAGACTACAAGAGGGCAGTGTTATACTGTACCTGAACAGAGGAGGCAGGTAGACTGAGAGCGTATTTGGTATAATGAATGTCCTTTTAAATATTTTGTCAGATAATGTAGCAGCTAACTAGTCTTGACATCGTGTGTTTCAACTCACTTAAGAAATATCTGAAATAATATTTTAGGCTATAGGCATATGTGTAGGTAAGTCTCGTATTGCAGTACTGGATATGTGTTAGAATTCCTCTAGGATTACTTTCTTTTCAGTTTTTGGCTTCACATGTACAAATCCATGAAGGTTTATAGGTGTTAAATTGGAATATCTGTATGTGAGATGTTTTTTTGTTTTCAAGAACTTGTGAAAGTTGTTCAAAGGAAAACTAATCCTATTTGTAAGGATCATGTCTTCAGTGAGGGGCAATAGTGGTTTTGTGAATTACTGGTTGACAGTTAAGTGTTTCTTTAGTTTTAAAAAGTTTCCCACAAAACCCTGAACCAAAGATTTATATATTAAATTGACCAAGGGTCTTCAACTTATACTAAAAAAATACTTAAGTCTTGAAGGGGTGAGTTCGGCTTAAAGTTTTGCCTGCTGTTGGCACAAAAAACAGGTAAGATTACTACAACTGGAAAAGATTAGAGAAGAAAAATCTTTCAGTGAATTTTAATTACAATATAATAATACCTAGCTCTTATATAGTGCTTTTCATCCATAGATCTGAAAGCACTTTACAAAGGAACTCGGTATAATTATCCCCACTTTACAGATGGGGAAACTCCAGAAAGGGAGGTGATTTGCCCAAGGTCACCCGGAAAGCTGGGTCAGAACCAGAGATGGAACCCAAGTCTCCTGAGTCCCAGTCTACTGCCCTGTCCACTAGGCCACATTGTCAATGTTCTGTCATTATCTCTATTGTGTAGTCAGTTTTCTCTATTTTGTATGAGAGTCTTTCCTACTACAACAAGAAGAGGGAAAAGCATTTTTAATTTCTTAAAATAGGAAAGTGTAAATCACAAAAATTGGTAGGCTATAGCTCCGGGTACCTCTAGTGTCTACTACTTTACCTCTTAATTGAAATGGACTAGGTTGAGGAGATGATGCCTCTGAAGCAGGGCTGGCTCTAGGCACCAGCAAAGCAAGCACTTGCTTGGGGCGGCAGATTTGCAAGGTGCTCAAGAATCCGGCATGGGAGTTGAGAACCAACAGGGGGCCCTGGGAGTTGTAGTTCCTTGGTTAGCTCCCTGCCTATAGAGCCAGCCCTGGAGCAGGGAAAGAACTACATTTCCAAGCATTCCCTTGGCCACTAGCAACAGGAAAGGGTGGGGGAAGGAGTATGGAACTGAAATCTACAGCTTTCTGTGAATGGTAGGATCAGAGCCAGCTCTAGGTTTTTTGCTGCCCCCCGCCCTGGGCTCCCCCCACACCCCTGTATTGCCCCAGCCCTGGACTCTCCCCCACCCACACCCCTTGCTGCCCCAGCTCTGGCCCCCACCTGCACTCCCCTGCTGCCCCAGCCCTGGGCTTTCTCCCCCCCCCATCCCCTGCTGCCCCAGCCCTGGGCTCTCCCCCAAAGAAGGAATTGGGGGGGCTAAATGGACAGTGCACCTCTCTATCTGAAGCCTAGCAAGGGAGGTATGTGGATCCCACTAGAATTTAAAATGAAAAGTAAGGGAGGGGAGGCTCTGGACCTGGGCAGCTTTAGATACAGTGCCAGGCACTTAGGAGGATTTCCACTTCTGAGCCATGGAAGCAGAAATTGACTTTTCCTTTCCAGATATAGCTAATATTCAGAAAGGGAATCTAGCACCTGCCTTCCAGATTTGAACACACTCAAAATTCAGGAGTGCTCAAGCTCAGTTTGGGCAGCTGTTACTTCATTTCCCCCCAAATCAAATAAACTGATCCACTGTAACTTGCTGTAGAATAAATTGAGCAAGAAATGCTTCCCAGTGGTTATTAGGACTAGGACTAGAATGGCTATTTTCAACAGCCATTGCTTTTTTTATTTGTTTTGTTTTAGCTTCTTTTGTTTAAAAGGAAGACCGTGATAGTGCATTCCCCATAGAAACAAAAAATGGAACAAAAGAATAATAAAGGCACCTCAACTTTTCCTCATTTATGTAGGACAGTCTTATAATATGCATCCAGATATCCTCCAGTCACACAAGCTGAAAATTGTTCCACTTTACTGCAGTTCTGTAACCATATGGGAACCAATCCTGTCTGTGTTCTGTGCACATCCAAAATTCTGCTGAATAACCTGCCCTGGTAGCGAGTTACCAGTGACCCAGGGCTGGGGTGGCAGGAGGGTGCAGTTGGTGGGGGAGGCAGGGGAGAGGGAGAGCCCAGGGCTGGGGTGAGGGCAGCAAAAAACCTAGAGCAGGCCCTGCTCTGAAGTTTTGTAATTTTAAACTGTTACCTAGTTTGCATGTTTTACCACACTGGTGAATTGCATACAAATTATTCTTGGAGAATTATGGGCACAACTCTGAAGGTGTTCAGTGCTACTCAGGGTTAGGCCCTTAAATGCCTGCACAAATGGGGGCGGGTCTATGCTCCAATTATGCAGCACCTTTAAGGGGCCTTCTGCAAGGTTGTAAGTTTCATCCAGTAATGAATTACACAACTTGCTTTGAAGTAGAACTTTATTTTAAACTTTAACTGTAATTTTCTGTTAGTATTTAATGATGGGATGGATGGTCTATAGAGGCAAGAATTAATCACTTGTGATGCTAAATCTTCAAAGAAAATAAATCATACATTTTTAATTGAAAGAGCACTTTGAAAACTTCCATTTTAATCAACAAATCATTTTAATTTGAACACTGCTTTTACTTTTCATATCAATAAATTGGATTTCAGTTTATGTTGGTGCTTCTGAATCTTTAGAGAGACGTTTTCCCCAAAAACAAATGGGAGAATATAGGAGGAGGGCTTGCATGGAGGTAAAAATAGAGAATTATCTTGGTAGCTGGAGTTAGATGTGAGGAGGAGATGCCACAAAGAACAACATTGGAGAACGAAAGTATTAAATATACAAATTGCTGAATTTGGTACCATAATAACATGAAATTATGGACCTACATATTGTACATTGACAGTCTAGGTTATAGAATCCATCTTTTCAGACCTCGGGGCTGACCCCGAGACATTGATTATAACACTTTGTTGCCTAGTAATGGTCCAAGCAGGTGTCAAGCAAAAATAATCACACGTTCTGGTTGGTGGGTTATAATATTTTATATGTAGATAGCATGTAATTAGTTATTATGTACCATCTTCCTTGGTCCGTCCCGTCCCGTTCTCCCTCTTTTCCCCCCCCCCCCCCCCCCCCCCCCCCCCCCCTCTTTTAAAGAGAAATTTATTTTATATCACTTGGCTGCCACAGAGAGACTGGGGTGTCCTTCCTTTTTTCTTTTTAGCAGGTGGCAAACAATTGTAATCTCAGGGGTAGCCGTGTTAGTCTGGATCTGTAAAAAGCAACAGAGCGTCCTGTGGCACCTTTAAGATTAACAGCTATATTGGAGCATAAGCTTTGGCGTCTGACGAAGTGGGTATTCCCCCACGAAAGCTTATGCTCCAATACATCTGTTAGTCTTAAAGGTGCCACAGGACTCTCTGTTGCTAATTGCAATCTCCTCTCTCTGGTTGTCTTTTTTCCTCTTTCCCTTTCCCCTTGCAAGTGTGCACATGCCATTACTTCCCACAGACTCTCATTTTCTTATCTCACCAAGAGTAGCAGAGGTAAAGCACCTCTAGAAAAGTTGTTCACACAAGTTTTGTATTTATTGCTATACAAAGAAAAGGCAGATTAAAATGTTGGTACTGATTTTGATTTATGTGATACATTGATGTTTTAACTAAGATTGCAAAATAGAGGTATTAAATTTATTAAAAACTGACACTCTAGCACTTACTCCAAAAAGTGAAACAGGTCTAGGAATAGGTCTTCCTAACTTTATATTGGTTCTCACATTGGTGGCATATGGTTAACATTGTATAAAAATAATGATCAGAGGAGGAGTGTAGTACTCCTGAAGGAGAACTTGGAATGCTCTGCTATCAGGATAGCAGTATATTTTAGTCTTTAAAAAAAAAAAATAGATCAAATGAAATAAAACTGCCTTGATAGCAGCTTTCAATTCTTGGAAAAAGGAAACCAGTTTATTCAGTAAGAATTAAAAATCTTTTAAAAAATTCAATATATTAAGATAGTTGGGGAAGAAAGTAGGGCTTTAATTACTTTTACATGCAAAGGTTGAGAAGCTGTAAAAACAAAATTCTTAATTTTCTCAAAATGCATAATTAAAAGACCCCAGTTGAGTAATGTAGGCATACTCTTTAGCACGCCAAGAGTAATCTGCCTAAAGTTACTGATTAACTTGTACTAATTTTCCATTTATGAGCCTGCACTGACAGATTCAGTGAGTGGAACGCTTCTTCTTATAGCAGTTTAGCTGACAGCAAGTAGTTGAGGGGTTTTTGGGTGATTGGGGGGGGGGGGGGGGGGAGGGGGGGGGGGGTGGGGAAAAAAGGAGAGGGGGGGGGTGGGGGGGGGGGGGGGGGGGGGGAAATGAGTTTATTCTTAAAGCAAGAATAAAACACAACTGGCTATATTAAGAGTCTTCATTGTCTAAACTGCACACGCTACCATGATCATATTGCACGTTTGGTAATCTTGTGCAAAATATGAAAATATCCTCATTTTCACATGTAGTTGCCGTAATTGCATGCTTTTTTGTAGATAGTTTAAAAAAAATCAGTAGAGCCCTGCAAATCTTCAGATATTCACTTAATATCTGCGGACCATGTCTGTGGATCATGTATCGGATGCAGATACACATTTTGTATCCATGCAGAGCTCTCTCAATCAGGCTCTTGATGAGTATACTAAAATGTTTTAAATCCATGGTATAATCAATCTTTGCTAGATTAACAAAAATAAATTCTATATTGTGATAGTTTGCATAGATGCATAATGTTAGTGCACACACATTGTGAATAGTTTTAGATACCCAACTTTGTTTTTATCTGTATATTGTCATTACCTCTGTTTCACAGATAGAGGGAAACTGAGTGACAAAAGTTGTAACTTCAGTTAACATGGCAGAACTAGAACCCAGCTGTCTTAAATTCTGTATCCTATTCACAGGCCCACACTGCTTCTAACATGTTAAAATGTGCAAACCAGGACAGAAAGTTGGAAGCACTGCTGTTGAAAGACCGGTCTTGTCTTTAGGTAGCTTGTACAGGATCTGACTGAGGATATGTTGTTCCTAAGTGCTGTTGTCTAGCAGTGATTGAACTGTGCTGCTTGCCGTGGGTTGGTGATCTGGTGTAATGCCAGGTTTTTTCCTTGTCTAAGCTTTCATCTAAAGCAGGTCGGCAACCTTTCAGAAGTGGTGTGCCGAGTCTTTGTTTATTCACTGTAATTTAAGGTTTCATGTGCCAGTAATACATTTTAATGTTTTTAGAAGGTCTCTTTCTATAACTCTATAATATAAAACTAAACTATTACTGAATGTAAAGTAAATAAGATTTTTAAAATGTTTAAGAAGCTTAATTTAAAATTAAATTAAAATGCAGAGCCACCCTGACCGGTGGCCAGGACCCGGGCAGTGTGAGTGCCACTGAAAATCGGCTCACATGCTGCCTTTGGCACGCATGCCAAAGGTTGCCTACCCCTGATCTAAAGTGTGCTTCTCTAACATGAAAGGACTTGTTTCACACGTGTTTTTTTTTTTTTGTACTGCTGTAAGTTACTTTTTCACACTGGCACAGTGTGTTTGTAGTTTACTCCTGGGGGAACTCTTTTCCCCCATAAATAAAAAATTCTGTGCACAATATTTTAAAATTCTGTATATTTTCTGTCAAAATAATGCAATATAATCCAAGCTGATTTAAATAAAATACCAAAATAATTAAAACTACAATACAATGGATGCAGAATAGTAGTGGGGAGCATTGGAGGAAATCACCAATCCCCCTCTAATAGTAATGTAGCTAGTATTGACCCTTTACTTCTAGTTATTAATCAACAGATATATGGTCAGTGTTGCATCATAGGCAATTGAAGAGCAAGTGAGGGCTGGGGACTCAAACTCATAATTCATACTGGCTACTGGCCATCTCCTAAAAGGTCAGTAGCAAACAGTTCATGGAGCACATTTGGATAGGAAATTTTTTCATTCCAAAAATGTAGACCAGTTCTAATCACTAATGCACCATAAGCATTTATAAGGTTAATACTGTCCTTTACAATAAGCCTCCTTTACACCACTCTGTCAATGTAAAGGAGCCTTAAAATTTTTACACCTGTTTTATACTCCTTGGGGAATTCACGAAGAACAATGGGAACAATTCACCAAGCAGGCAGGTTGCTACATTCTGCTCTGCCTGAGGGCACAGAGCCTGTCCCACACCTGCCTCTTCAGAAAAAACCCAAAGCTCTTCCCCTCCACACTGAGCGTGCCGCAATAGCAAGCGAGAGGGACAGTCTCTGTCTCACGCATGACTGCCCAGCCCCCCTCTCACCCCCCGTGGTGACTTACGTTTCTACCAGCTGCTCTGGGTGCCCAAACTGACCAGGGAAGGGTCACATGACTGCTCTTGTGGCTTCCCCGTCAGAAGTAATTTTTCTGCAGGGAAGCAAAGAAATCTGTGGGGCCATGAATTCTGCGCATGCGCAGTGATGCAGAATTCCCCCAGGAGTAGTAGTTGGATAGCAACACTGGTGTAAAAAACAGTGTAGAAAAGGCCCGATTTACAAAAAGGCACTTATTGCAGTTTTAAAATACAACTTTGTTTTTTCATTATATGGATCTAGAGACAGTGAAGGAATGTCAACTAGAAATATGCTCTGAGGTACATTAGATGGTTAGATTACCACATTTCAGCAAAACACTTAACTTCTGGACGACCAGTTATAAGATTAGAACTAAGGGACAATCAACTCTTTTCACATCCTTTCTTTAAAACTTATTCAACACCTTTATTTCTTATTTCCTTAAAACATTTATCTAGAATCACACTAGATTAAGATCATACAAAACTCACTGTTGGATGATTTTTTTTTTTTTTTTTTTTTATGAACATTTTATGAAACCTTAAATCTCTTGACAGTCTCTGGTGAAATCTTATCTTCACACCAGCTGACAAATGAGTTATATTTCTGCCTCCCCTTTCCTTCCTCTATGGAAGCAATTCTGAACAGATATCCAAGTAACCTGACCACATTAAGAGCAATAGTAACACAGCTAGGGAAATCAAACTATTGCTCGTGTAAAACCAAAAATCACTGTCAAAATCCTGCTTTTATAGAGGCTAGTGAACTTAATCATGCGAGGAGATCAGTTGGGCCAAACCAGAGTATAACTGGCACAAGTTCTGCTGCATGGGAGAAGCAGAGAACTGCACGGTGATCTGGTGCTGGGTGTCATGAAACCAAGTTCTCTGGTGCTGCTCTTTGCAGGGAGTGTAGATTGGGGGCAGAGCCATTGAGTCTCCAGACAACATGTTTTAATTAGTGGCATGAATTTGCTGGCCACAAACCTTGTTGGGTTGGAGGGAGAGTAAATAGTGGCGGCTGTAGCAGTGTGTAGGTTACAGGAGGGGCTACAGAGTGGCTGTGTGGGGTTCTTGTGTTCTGATGCCACGTACTTTGAAAGGTTGTAATTCTCTATCATTATACTTGGACTTAAGATAGGAGATTTGGATTTCACCTTAAACAAACGTAGATGTATATGTACATAGAAATTTTAATGCGTTATAAGCATATATTTTGAGTTTTGCATTCTTTTTACGAGAACGAAGGAAATAATTCCATATGTACTGTGTCTGAATTTTCAATTCTTTCTAGTATTTTCCTTTCCTTAGAACTTCTAAAGCTCTGCGGTATTTATTAGCCTTCTGTTTTTGGAATGAATAAGTCCCTTTTGAGCCTGCAAACAGTGGATCAAAACTTTCAAATTTGGATGTTCAAAATTTTCTGGCTCCTGAATAAAAATGGCTTAACTTTTAAGTGTTACTGAGCATGTGCTGCTTCCAAAAGGATCTTACAGTTGAAATTTCAGTCAGGTCTAGGAGAACTTTTGCAAGTATAGCTATAATGGTCTACTATACCAGAAAAGCACTCCTAGTGTGGACGCAGATTATATCAGTGAACCTGCACTTTAGCTCTATAGCTCGTTCCAAGACACCCTGCTCCTCTACCCCAGTGAAACAACTGGTATAGGTTTTCCCAGGGTCTCCACTTTGCTGGCACAGCTATTTTGGTCAGAGATCATACCTTGTCACACTGCTGACCAGCATAGCTGTAGTTATCTGTGAAGTAAGTAGTGTAGACCTGGCCTTCAACCTTTAATTGTAGATTTAGAAACTGACCTACATTGCCAAGTACCTGGATTGCTTACATCGGGGTAGTCAGTTATTTTTGATCAAGATAACTATACCTTGAACAAGAAATATATAAGTTCCAAAGTCCAGAGAAACATTTTTCACACTGCAGAAACAATAAGTAAATACAAAGATTTTGCGGATCCTGGTGGTCTGGATTTGGCCCGCGGTCTGCCTACTGACTACCCTTGGCTTACATGATAATACAGGTACAAGCCTGTCAACATAAGGGCCAAAGCAAAAGCTTTCACTCTCTAATGTAATTTAAATTAACAAGTATGCAGCTAGTGCACAAAGGACTTTAGTGTATGTATACTACATAATGCTCTGTAAGTAATAAGTTGGGAGACATACTCTTTTCAGGTAGTTCAAGATTTGGGCATGAAGGCATCTGCCTGATTTGGAGGATTACGCTTCATTTCCTTCCACTCCAGGAAAAACTGATTCGTTTAGAACAGTTGTGCACATTATAATGAAATTAAATATATATCACAGTTATGAGGTGAGGAAAAACGACTTCATTTGTTCTTGGTTACTCAGTAAATCACACATGTAAGTGGAGGAGTGGGAGCAGAAATAGAAACAAATAAAAAGGGAAGTTTAAGCTGCTTTGAGGACCAGCAATCACCAGTTCCTGTGTTCAGGTGCTTTATAGGGTTTGTGAGATATTTAACAATCCTATTGAGACACAGAGAGGCTCATGATGTTCTTTGGAAATACTTTCACCAGTTTTCAGTATTGTAGGAACACTGGCAGTGAACTCCAGGGTGCGGTGGCTTACAGAAAAAAGAAACCTTTTATTGTGATTGCATTTATTTAGATATTTAAGTCAAGCACGTTAGTCTAAATGTCTTAACCGTTCAGCAGCTGATAGAAGGGTATTGAGCATGTCCATTGAGCAAGGAGAGTCATGAAGACCCACTTATTTGCAACACATCTGATGAACCTGTGTCTGGAGCATTTGAGGTTTGCCCACAGGTGCTGCACTGTTGGATCTGTCACAAGATAGGCATTGGCTGTTTGAAGTTTGTTCTTGGACCTAGTATGCTATCTGGAGGTGACACTGAGCTTGTTTTAAAGGAGTTGCTCAAACAGAGTGCCTTGAACTAAGACAGTAGACTGGTGGAATAGACACAGCTTTAAACTGGAGTAGCTGTGGCGTGTCTTTCACCATAAGGCTTGTTGCCTGATACCAGAAAGGGTAATGTTGTACTGGCAGCTAGGTCAAGTTGGTTGGTCTCATGGTACCAGTTATTTCGCATAGTTAGAACCCTGCACAGATGATAAATTTGTCTGTCTCCATTCCGTGATCCGCAAAAATGGTCTGCAAATATCTGCATCCGTGGATATAAAGTGGATATTGGCGGATTTGCAGGGCTCTACAACCAGCTCCACAGGTCACCGTGTATCACACACAACACCTCCCCGCGCTCCAGAGAGCTCCTGCCCTGCCATATCTCCATCCTCGCTCCGGGCAAGGAGCTACAATCCTGGGCCCTCATGTGCAGTGCTGCCCTCCAAGTGGGGAACTCAAACACACCTGCGCAGCCTCGCAGCTCTAACACACACAGACCCAGTCAGGACAGATAGCAGCAACCACTACGCTCCTCAGTGCTCGCTGTTGCCGGTCACTAGTTAAAGTACAACACCACTTCTTTCAGAAAGGCAGTTCATTCACTATGCAGTAGCAAACTGTCGTGTTCCTTTCTGGGAGTTGTAGTTTACCTCCTTCGTCTGAGCAATCTGGAGACTACAATTCCCAGAATGCCAGGCGGCGTATTGCCATATATTGCAGCCCACTGCTGTGTGATCAGAGAGCGGAGCTGGAGCCTGAGGGCTTGGTGCCAGCCGCTCTGTTTGGGTGAGTGTGTGCTGTGGTCAGAGCTCCGTCCCCGCCTCCTCTATCTCACATCTGCTCACCTCCTGGGCCCCTCATACCTTCTGCTGTTGGGGCCAGAGTATTTTCCTTGCCCCCATTCTGTCTGTTACAGCGTCACCCTAATTTCTATGGGGAGATCGCTAGAGCCCTGCACAGGCCATGCTTTGGAGCAATTCAACTCATCATAATCTGTAGTTCCTGAGAATTTGAAATATTTTCATAGAACACATGTATTTGCTGGTTTAAATTGTAATATAGATGTCTATATTAAGCATTCTTTTGTTTTTAATGTTGCCGTGTAAAATTTTGTTCTTGTCTATTAATGCCTCTCATTTCTCTTCTAGTTCCTTCGGATATGTGCTGATCTCTTTCGCCTGGTTCCTTTTCTAGTCTTCGTTGTTGTTCCATTCATGGAGTTTCTGCTTCCAGTAGCCCTTAAGCTGTTCCCTGGCATGCTTCCTTCAACATTTGAGACAAAATCCAAGAAGGTAACCACAGCATAGATTTGGAATCGGTCAAATATTTAACAAGAACTAAACTATACTTGAAATTTTAACTTGCTCCTTGTTGAGACTTCATAAGCGAAAGCCATGTTTTGTTTCTTGATAGCAGGATGCTAACATTTTCCTGGGTTACAAATTGCTAACTGTTTAACAAAACAGTTTTAATAGTTTATTCCTATTTAACCTAGCTGGGATATTGTAAGCATCCTCCTAGCCAGAATCGTATTTTAAAAGTTCTAGCATAGTTCTAGTGAAAGTGTGCTCAGTGCCTTAGACATTGGATTCGGTTTTAGCAATTTACAAAACTTTTTGTTATGTCAGAAGTTGATAAAATTGTATTTCCAGACAAACCTCATTTAAAGATGTAGGTAAGCTTGAGAGTAAATACCAGTAATATAAGGGTGAAAATTCTTATGTTGTGTTTTTAATAACTATCCATTAAAAAGCCAGGAAATCAAAATTAAAATTGAACTTGTAAGAAAATGCAGCCTTCAGCTGTATTGAATTTCATAGTTAAAGGCCACCTCCTCTTCTGCATACCTCCCAGGATGCTGAAGGAAAGATGTGGATCTTTCCTTTTTCCATTTAAAAAAAAAAAAAAAAAAAAGAGAGGTTGAGTTGTGGCTCTTACCTAAGTATCATATGCAGAGGAGAGTAGGTTGGCTTGTTCCACTGAATAAAACCCTCGGTTTATTAAATTCAGACTGAATTATGTACACAACTTACATAGCACTAACATTACATAAAATCGATTGATTTTAAGGCCAGAAAGGGATCTTTGTGATCTAGTCTGACCTCCTGTATAATCCAGGTCACAGGACTTCCATGAACTAATTCCTGTTTCAGGCCTAACAGCTGTAGTTGAACTAAAGTATATCTTTTAGAAAAACATCCAATCTTGATTTAAAAATTTCCAGTGATTGAGAATCCACCCCTTGGTTGGTTGTTCCAGTGGTTAATTAACCTCACTTTAAAAAAAAAAAAAAAAAAGCCGCTTATTTCTAGCTGGAATGTCTAGCTTCAATTTCTAGCAGTTGGATCTTGCTCTACCTTTTTCTGCTAGACTGAAGAGCCCTCTATCAGATTTCTGTTCTCCACGTAGGTACTTATACATTATGATGGAGTCACTTCTTAACCATCTCTTTGATACACTAAATAGATTGAGCATTGTAAGTCTCTTGCTGTAAGGTATGTCTTCTAGTCCTGTAATCATTCTGATGGCTCTCCAACATCCTTCTTGAATTGTGGACACCAGAACTGGACACAGTGTTCCTGTTCCATTAGTGCCAAATACAGAGGTAAAATAACTTCCCTACTCAATTTTCACCAGTTTTTACAAGCAAAACGCACATTAGCCCTTTTGGCCACAGTGTTGCAGCGGGAACTTAGTGTTCAGCTGATTTATCTGTGACCCTCAAGTCTCTTTCAGAGACCAGCATAGTCTTTTCCACCCTGTAAATATAACCTGTATTCTTTGTTCATAGATGTAGACCTTACATTTAACCATATTAAAATTCTTATTGATTACTTGCGCTCAGCTACCAAGTGATGCAGATACGTCTGTCTCAGTGTTTTATCCTCTTTATTGTTTACCATTCCCTCAATCTGTGTCATCTGCAAACTTTATCAGTAATTTTGTTTTCTTCTAAATCATTGATAAAAATATTAAATATCATAGGGCCAAAAAGATCCCTTGGGATCCCACTTGAAACTCACCTGCTCAGTGATTCCCTGTTTACAGTTACATTTGGAGACCTGTCTGTTAGTCAGTTTTAATCCATTTAATGTGTGCCATGTTAACATTTTGATTAAGAAACTAGAACAATAAAAAGTTATGTAGTACAAAGTCAAATGCCTTACAAAAGTCTAAGTATATTACATCAACACTAGTAGTTTCAAAGAAAGATACCAAGTTAGTTTAACTTTCACATTTTCCATCAACCCATGTTGATTGGTATTATATTACAGGACTCTTATTAATAAAAAAAATAAAGTATTAAGAATTCTAGTATTTTTGCCTGGTGTTGCTGAGAGGCCTATAATTACTGGGGTAATCTTTTATCCCTTTAAAAATATTAGCAGAACATTCACCTTTTTACTTCTCTGGAACTTCCCCAGTTTTCCAAGATTTGTTAAACATCTACTTTAATGGTCCAGAGTGCTCCTTGGCTAGCTCTTTTAAAATACTTGGATGCAAGTTTTATGGACCTGTTTATTTAAAAACACTTCTTAGTAGCTTCTGTTTAACATCCCCACCTTAGTTACTGTTGGAATGGAAAGTATTTATTCTTACAATGGTGATTTTAAAAAACAAAAACACATGGAGATATACCTATCTCATAGAACTGGAAGGGATCTTGAAAGGTCATCGAGTCCATCCCCCTGCCTTCACTAGCAGGACCAAGTACTGATTTGTGCCCCTGATCCCTAAGTGCCCCTCTCCAGGATTGAACTCACAACCCTGAATTTAGCAGGCCAATGCTCAAACCACTGAGCTATCCCTCCCCCCTCTATTATCTGGCTTTTTCCCAACTACAGAACAGAAATATTTTATTAATCACTTCTGCCTTTTCTGCATCATTATTGGAAAATCTACCACTTTCATTTAGTAATGAACCAATGCGGTTGTTAGGGCTCATTTTTTCTCTGATACACTTAAACATAAACAAAACCCCCACAACAAAGACCCCCAGGTGGCAGCCCCTTATCCCACCCCCACCGACCCCTTCCCCCACAGTTGTCCTTAACTCTGTTAGTCATAGATTTATTTGTGGTCTTTTGCTTCCCTTATCTATTTCCTAAATTTTTTAGTTTCTCATTTATATTGATTGATATGAACTTTTCCTTTATTCCATTTGTTTTATTTTTATATCTGTATATTGTACTTTCCCACTTAGCTATGCTGGGTTTTTTAATCATTGTAGCCTTCTTTCTCAGTTGGGAGATTGCAGCCTTTGGGGCTTCTAGTAAAAAGTTCTTAAATTCCAATTATCATTCACATTTTTTTGTTAAAATCTTCTCCCAGTTGATCTGACTCATAATTTTCAGCTTTGTGAAATTGTTGCTTTGAAAGTGCCAAGTATACATTATACTGGTTGGTTCTTTATTCTGTTTGCACATAACAAATGTAATCAAGTCAGGAGCACTTTTGCCTAAGCAACCACTAACTTTTAGTTCTGTGATCAATTCCTCTTTATCTGTCAAGATGAGGTCTAATATAAAATTCAAATTCCCCCGTGTTGGATGCAACCCTCTTTGAGTCATCTACAACTTTTAGAAATTTCAAGAACATTTTAGTATTGGCAGCGTGAGACATCCAGTTTGTTACTCCGATTGAAGATCCCCTGGATAACATAAATGCTTAAGGAGCTGGTCATCTAGTTCGCTACTGTAACTTGGTGGTCTGTGGCAGACATCAACTAGTACTCCATCTTGTGATTGTCTGTTAGACCATTGATCCATAACATTCAAGAAACAGGTAACGCCATTTTTGACAGAGTTCCAATCTTCTCTTTTCCACCCCCCCCACTTTTTGTCTAGTCAGTCCTTCCTAAACAGGTTATAGATGGACAATAAATGGCAACTGATCAAATGCTGTGGTGTAATGACATCTAACATACTCTAGTATTGGAAAAAACCTGTGGAGCCTCATCCAGAGAGAGGTTTACAAGTGCGGGGGAAGGGAATCTTGGTGGGTATAATTCTGGAAAGGACATCTTAAAGCAAACATGCTCTTGTTTTTTATAGGAGGAGAGATTGAAGAAAGAATTGAGAGTGAAACTTGAAGTGGCAAAATTTCTTCAAGACACTATTGAGGAGATAGCCTTAAAAAATAAAGCAGCCAAAGGAAATGTTACTAAAGATTTTTCTACCTTCTTTCAAAAGGTAAAAATATAACCTTGTACTCTGTTCACATAAAAAGTAAATTGCTTGATATTTTTATCTTACTAAGCAATAGACAGTGGTGAAGAAGAAAACTAAGCTTGTGGCATAATCTGTTGCTACTTATATCATGGTCACCTATCTTTACTCATTATGTTGGGCTTAAGTGAATAGTGTGTGACGTATGCTGAACAAAAGGTGCAGAAATTTTGCTCTTTCAATTACAATTTATTGTGCTGAGATCTCACTTTGGTATTCCAGGTGGCACTTTTACTTTATCCAATACATTTCTGTTTTAATTCTCAAAAGCAACACATCTCCTCTACCTTATCGTTTATTTCCTGTGTTAATGAAGCTGATTCTAATGTTGAATGCGTAGTAGCTTCCATTTTACTATACACAGTGGCTAGCACTGGGACATGGAATATGAAAAGTGAGAGAAAAATGTAAATTCTGTTCTAGTCAACTGGCTAGAAATTATGTAATTGTTCCGAGTCAGCTGTGATTACATAACTTAATCGACACTGGAAAGGAAGGATGATTCAGTAAATGTGGTAAAGCTTGGGACTTGGGAGATTGGAGTTCAGTTCCCTGCTCTTCTGACCAAGACTTCCTCTGTGACCTTAGATAAGGCATTAAATCTGTCTGCCTCAATTCCCCATGGGTAAAATGATACTTCCTTACCTCACATGGGTGCCATGAGGATAAATACATTAGAGATTGTGAGGCACTCAAATACTACGTTGATGGAGCCATCTGAGTACCTTAACTAATGATGTCAGTAGTTAGTCTTTTACACTATAAAACTACTGTATAAGCATTATCCTTGCAACACCCATGAGTTAGGGAAGAATTCCTGCTTTGCATGTCGGGGTGCGGGGGGGATAAAAGACTCGGAAAAGTTAAGTGACTTGTTAAGGCCCTTCAAAAGATTGAGTGCAGAGCTGCAATTAGAACTCTGGAGTTACTGGTTTCCACCCCGAGCTCCATATGCTAGACCTCACTGCCTCAGTAATTTAAGGAAACACATGCACTTTTATCTAACAGATCTTATCATTTTCATGTACATTATTGATTTGTAGGAGAATTAATGGGGGAAGGGGAGCATTATTAAACAGCATTATTAAAGTAATTTAATGAGGTGCTAGTAAAAGATAAACACATAGCAAAGATATTTTAGATCAGTTCTATAAATTTTAAACTTAAAAATACTTTTCTCTTCTGGTTGGTATTCCAATTAAAATTAATAACACAATATCTTGCTCATGTACACACCTCTGTACTAATGGAACACTCAGGTTGTGATGGGAAGCAGAGGTACGGAACTTGCATTTTTAAGGATAAAACATGCTATATATCTTTTGGCACTACTTATGTCAGTAGAAATGTTTCTGTGATTTTAAGAAAGGGGGTGGGAATTGTCTTGAATTAACATTCTCCTTAATGTTTGCAACCGGCAAGAGACTGCCTAGAAATGGAATATAAACAAAAGTGAAACTGACTTTTTTCCATTATCCCATCTCAGAGAAATGCAAAAAGTTAAGTATAGGGGTGTGTGGTGGTGTGTGTTTGTTTGTTTGTTTGTTTTTAATTAATTTTTTTATTCTTTTGGTTCTAATGGTCTCTGTAGCCTAGGATATTTCATCAACTCCTTTCACCTAGTAATGTTTTGAGCCCTGGCTGAAAATGAAAGACTAAACCTGTAGGTGTGAAAGATTGGGGGTGGGGGGGGTGGAGGGGAGCTCCCACCAGTGAAGTCTAGAGGCTGCATTCTGAGAAACTTCAGCTCCTCTGTCATGCCAACTTTGGTTGGGGGTATATGTGCATTAGCAATTTCTTCTGGGATTCTGAGGCTAGACCTTGCTTGGGTGCTCCATGGTCCGTAGCCTCTGGGTAGTAGGTTTATGCTAAATTTGTAGATCCTTTCGCTGCAAGTAGAGAGGAGCTTTGCCTTTTTTCCTTGCCTCTCTCAACCAGAGCCCCTTGACTGCTGCAAAGGTGAAAGTCTGATACTCTTTCCTTCTGCCAGAGCATTCTGACTCTCGTAGGGCAGAGTGAGGGATCAGGAAGGGGGGGAAAAAATGGAGGACAGAGCAAAAGGACTGCTACTACTTTGAGTAGTATCCCTATGGATTCTCCACTGTAGGTGCAGCAGCGCCTCCTGCGCCTGGGATCAGAGATCTTCAGTAGCAGTGCTTATTGGGCTGCACATGTGCTTCTCCCTGTCTCACTCCATGGGCGGCATCTATATATAGTCTATCTGGTCTGGGCCAGAATCCAGAGCAGAGCCCTTCTACCTCAACCTTTAGAGACTCTCCTTAACTTACCTTACATTAGTAGTGATTAGCCGTTTTCTGTTAATTCCTCCCCAACCCCCCTGAAATAAAATCTTTTAGTTACTCTGCCCTTCCCATTACCTTATGCTTTCCCCATTTCCTGCCCTCCCTGATTGGGAGCTCTCCCCCCTCGGGACTATGCTGGGATCCCCCAGGTACAAGAGGTGCCTCTCTTGTCAAGAGGCCTTTCCCATGAGTGACAGTCACTCACAGGTTTCAGAGTAGCAGCCGTGTTAGTCTGTATCCGCAAAAAGAAGAACAGGAGTACTTGTGGCACCTTAGAGACTAACAAATTTATTAGAGCATAAGCTTTCGTGGACTACAGTCCACTTCTCTAAGTCTCTAAGGTGCCACAAGTCCTATATGCATCCGAAGAAGTGGGCTGTAGTCCACGAAAGCTTATGCTCTAATAAATTTGTTAGTCTCTAAGGTGCCACAAGTACTCCAGTCACTCACAGTGCATGCGCTGCCTCAGTGAGGGCCACATAGCATAGAAGTGTACCCACTGCACCAGCTTAACCACCTGGGCCCAAAAGGACTATGAACTCAGACTAACTATTCTCCTCATGGAGAATTCACTATGACCAGCTTCGGCCCCTCACCCTGATACCTTTCTGGCATGGCTCTCACCCTTGGCTTAGTCATCATCTGACTCCTGCTTGCTGCAGCCATCCAAGACAGGAAAACATTCTTAACAGGAAGAAACAGACTACTACATCACCTGCTGAGGGAACCACCTCAGAGAAGCCATTCCTTCCAAGGACAGTAGCCTCAACATCATCTGGGTGAGACTTAGCTTCCATGACCATCTAGGTACCTCTGGTATTGGAGCTAAAGAGAAGTCCAAGGACCCTAAATGGGCAGCACCACATGCAGACACCATGTCTCTCAGGACTGAGCAGCACAGTGCAAGAGTTTCCGAAACGGTACTGAGTGCCTCATCTAAGACCACTTCAGGTGTTTTGTCCCAGGCAACTGTTTCGGCACTGACCAAATCCTCGGCACCGGGCAAGATCTTGGCACCGAATAAGCCATCTATACCATCTATTGGCCGCTCGAGGGAATGCATGCTGCCCTTGGCACCAATAGCTCCTTCACTTTCCAAACAACCACCGGTGCTGATGATGCTTTTGCCTGTTCCACAGAAGTTCAGATTTCCAAGGGACCTGGTCATCTTTGATATGCCTGAGTCTCTGCTTTTCTGTAGAGAGCTTCCTGTAGCCCATGTTCTTCCCTGGAGTCACAACACTACTGCACTTCACCACTGAGAGAGGGTGGTGCAGTTCCCAGCAAGGAAGAAGAGGAAGAGAACGAAGAGTACTCTGTTCTACCCCCATATCCAGAACACAACACAGACGAGCAGCCAATCGTCTGTGTGTATCTGGAACCCAGAACCGAACTAGGATCCTGGTACGGACGCAACCCTACTGGGACCCATGGGCTATGTACAAGGCACAGTTTCCCAAACCGCCTTAGAGCAGATCCAGGAACATGCATGATTGCCATCCTCATCCATCTCTCAACCACCTGATGTGGACTCAGTAATGATGGAGGAACAGCAGAAGGAAACTCCACTTCTCCTCCTCTTCCCCGATGAGGCCATCAGGCCACCACCTCCTATGTCTGCAGACAATTTCAGACACTTTCAAGAACTATTCTGCAGAATCACAGCATTTCTCTTGATCCTGCTGGAGAAGTCAGAGAGCAACAACATAATCTGCTTGATACCCTACACACCTCCACATGGACAAAGATAGTCCTCCCTATTAATGAGACCCTCTTGGACTCTGCCAAGGTGCTCTGGCAGACCCCAACATCCATCCCGCCAGCCTGCAGGCGAATTGACAAAAAAATACTATGTTCCCGCTAAGGACTTAAAATTTCTTTTTTCCCCTCCTACTCCAAACTCCCTGGTCATCAATGCAGTACACCGGAAGGGACACCAATACCAACCCAGCAACTGGAAGCGACTAGACTTGTTTGGTCGCAAAGTATATTATTCTGTGACACTCCAGTTCCATAACGCCAATTACAAGGCTCTTATGGCCAAATACAATCATATGAACTGCAGTAGAACCTCAGAGTTACAGACACCTTGGAAATGGAGGTTGTCCGTAACACTGAAATGTTTGTAACTCTGAACAAAGCACAGTTCAGGCTCCAGATTCAGCAGCTGACACGCCAGGCCAGGCTTCAGTAGCAGCTGAGCTCCCTCCTCAGTTCCGGAAGTTTCCTTGCAGGCAGCTTCTTTCCCTGGCTCAGACTGAGTTTGCAAGCTTGTCCCATGCCTGGCTGGGGTGGGGTGACAGTGGCACAGACCCCAGTGCTGCTCCTGCTCTGCTGGCTCTGGCTGTCTTGGGCTGGCAGCCCCAGCATCTTCATCTCTTAGTTGTAAGTGGCTACTCCATGTGTGGGGGTGCAGCGGGGACAGGCAGCCCAGATGTGCCTACCTTTAAGATACAATACAGGCACAGTACAGTATTTGCTCTTATATTTTTGGTCTCTGCTGCTGCCTGATTGGTTATTTCCAGTTTCACATGGTGTCCAGTTGACCGGTCAGTTCATAACTCTGGTGTTTGTATCTTTAAGGTTCTACTATATTCTAAAACACAGGAATTCTATCAACATTTGCCAGATCAGATGAAAAGCAGGAGCAATTCCAGGCACTCATGCCTGAAGGACACCTTCTCACCTACATGGCGCTACAAGCCTCCCTGGATTCCACAGACACGGCTGCCCACTCCATTGCAACAGCCATGGTAATGAGACAAGAATCGTGGCTTCACCTCTCCAGATTCCCTAAAGCGGTGCAGACCATGGTTGAGGATCTACCCTTTGAGGGTTCCAAACTATTTGCTGAGCATGCTGATGAATCCCTACATTCTCCAAAGGACTCTAGAGTGACTCCGCTCTCTCAACACACTCCTTGTAGGAGTACTGGTCTACAGTTACCTACAGTGGAGCATCCATAGGGATACTACTCAAAGTAGAAGTAGCCCTTCTGCTCTGTCCTCCTGCCTTGTGGTTTGTTTTTTTTTTTTGTTCTCCTTCCTACCCCCTCACCCCACCTTATGAGAGTCAGAATGTTCTGACAGAAGAAAGGAGTATCAAACTGTCACCCTTACAGCAGTCAAGAGGCTCTGTTGAGGAAGGCAAGGGAAAAAGGCAAAGCTCCTCCCTTCTGGCAGCTAAAGGATCTACAAATTTAACATAAACCTACTACCCAGAGGTTATGAACCATGGTGCACCCAAGCAAGATCTAGGGACAGAATCCTGGAAGAAATGGCAGCATGCACATATACCTCCACATCTTGAAGAACATCAGTTACTGCATATGGCGAGTAGCCTTCTCTTCTCATACAACTTTTTTTGTTTTGTTTTTTGTTTTGTTTTAATTCTTTCCCTTGCAAATAAGTCCAAAGTCTTCCTCTGCTTCTGGCCATAGCTTTTTTGAGTAGCAGGAAATTGGCATGACTTTTGGCAGTTTCCTTGGTGCTCCCAAGATTCTGAACAGGAATAATGAAACTGAGTTGCCTAATTTCTTTGCTGCTTCTTGGCAGACTTATGAGCAGCAGCTGCAGAGGTACTGGAATTTTGTCTGAAGATACAGGAAGAATACCACTGCATTGATTCACAGTGACAAGGTTAACGTTACAACCCTAAAAGCTAGTAGCAATTTAAAATATGGTTAACTTCTTCAGAAATTGATGACATAGGTCCCCATATTCACTAGGGATATTTTCTTACTTCCCTGTGATGATGGGTAAGAGAATTTTTCAAGGTTTGCCGTGTGTGTGTGTGTGTGTGTGTGTGTGCTGTCACAACTACAATTTAATCATTTGCAATATGAGACAAACTTCATATCACATTCACTTTCCTTACATCATACAGTGCAGATACCAGAATAATAAAAGGCTAGACTGCTTCCCTTGTTTTTTATTTTTTTTAATCCAAATATTTTAGGTGCTTTGTTAGTGGTATACTTATCTTTCTCGAAGCCACTGATTTAAAAAGTCCTACATGATGTGGGGTTTGGGAGTTCCTAAGTCTTTTAATGCATTTGTGAACTGGGAAAGCTACTTCTGCACCCTCAACAGATTTTGGAAACAGGCTATAGTTTTTTTTCTTTGCCTGTGACAGATATGATGATCATAAAAACTGAAGAGAAAATACTTCTGTTATAAAGATCCCTTTTGCAGGCTACTGTACTGGATCAGTGTTCCTAATTTCTGCTGAAGCTAATGTTAGCAGAGCAGAAGGGCACTCTTAAATTGTAAAATGCATCTTCTCGTTTTACCTCCCTCTCTCCAACTTGTAGCCTCTTCAACGTAGGGACACTTTTGAGGTTGATGCAGTCATAGCCTTTCTTAGCTCCCAAATTTCTGTGTTCTCTGGTTAATAAAAGTTCATCGGATGACTGGAAAACTATCAGCCTCTCCGAGGATGAACAGATTCCCAGATTTCCAGCTGGATAATCCAGTGACAAAACTTCACAGTGCAGGTTTTGTTTAGGTGTCTGAATATACGTGAGATGCTAGCTCAAATAATAGTTGTCAGGCAGAGTATCGGGAATCCTACTCTGCCTAAGTCAGGATAGGCAAACTACAGCCCGTGGGCTATATCCAGCCTGCAGGACTATCCTGCCTGGCCCCCCGAGCTCCTGGCCTGGGAGGCTAGGCCCCGGCCCCTCCCCTGCTGTCCTCCCTACCCTGCAGCCTCCGCTCACTCGCTCCGGCACAATGCTCTGGGCAGCAGGGCTGTGAGCTCCTGGGGCAGCACAGCTGCAGAGCCCGACCTGACCCAGTCTCTGTGCTGTGTGGTGGTGGCGGCAGCAGCGTGGCCTGGCTGTAGCACTGCCAGCCACTGGTGCTCTAGGCAGCACGGTAAGGGGGCAGGGAGCGGGGGGGGTGGAGAGAGGGCAGGGGAGTTCGGGGTGGTGGTCAGGGGGCGGGGGTGTGGGTGGTGGTCAGGGGAAACGGGGTTGGATGGGGTAGGGGTTCAAATTACTCAATGCAGACTGTTCTGTTGACAACCTTTTATTTGCTGTGAGAGACAAAAGACCCTGTGTCTGAATACACACTAATTACACTAATGTGAAAACATTATGGATAATTGGAACAAAATTTTTTTAGTTAAGAACTGTACAGTACTTATTGTTAAAAGCGATATTTATCCATTAAACTTGCTTTGAGATAATTTTTTTTATTTTCTTAGATCCGAGAGACTGGTGAAAGACCTAGTAATGAGGAGATCTTACGGTTCTCTAAACTGTTTGAAGATGAGCTTACACTGGACAATCTTACTAGGCCTCAGCTGGTGGCTCTCTGTAAACTGTTGGAACTTCAGTCAATCGGGACAAATAACTTTCTGCGCTTCCAGCTGATCATGAGGTTGAGGTCCATGAAAGCAGATGACAAAGTAAGTAATTTTAGTCATGCTTTGATTAAAAAAAAAAAAAAAAACAAAAAAACTTACCTGTTCCAATGCTATAAGTAAGCTTGGCAGAATTTGATTTTTATATTAATATTTTTGATGGATATTATCAATTTTATTTTAAAACATTTTTAAATTTTTTGTAGATCTAAAATTTCAGGGTTATGGGAAATTATAGGGGAGGAAGACAGTCATTATTTATTGACAGATGTTGAGATTCAAAAAGTAATAACTTTATAATCGTTAACATAAAATGTCAACATCATGTCAAAACATACATAGTAAATATCCTTAATCAAACTTTAAGTTTTAAGCAATATATTTCTTTCTTTGCCTAGCTGTACATTTTAAAAATTATTATTGATGGAAATATTGGTTTGTGTGTATGGTGAAGTCGACATTTACCAACATTTACAGATCAAAAATCTAATCTTATCAAGTGTAGCTGAAATATACAAATGTTTTGTTTCTAGGCATCTACTTATTTTTGTCTCAAAGTTTTATTAATATTAGTTGTATACTTCAGCAAAAAGACTGAAGCCTTAAAATTAGGTGAGCTTCCTCAATTTAGGAAAGAAATGCTGGGCCTTTAAAAATAAGGCAAAAGTATAGCATTGGGGCTAGAAACATTTGGTTCGTACACTAACCTTACGTTTGAGAGTCTATTTCAAATTTGGTGTGGCCATAGAAAGATGGATTTGATTATTTTGTTGTCTTTTGCTAGCCATTTGTGCTCATCTTCCTCACTACACACTTTACTATGACTGTCAATCTCTCTTTTCAGGGGGGCTAGAACTGAAATGTTTTATGTTAATTATGAATATATTAGGTCTGATTTACATTGACAAAACTGTTTTGGAGAAGCTTGCATAGTGTATGCCTGCACAAACAATGTTGTTAATTGAACACTTTTCATAAGTGCCAAAATCCAGTAGCTTTGATTTGTTCTGAAAGCCACTCGTGTTTGAAGGAAAACTTACTTTTCAATTATGGAAATTTTGGGAAGGCAAGTCCTGTTTTATGAAGGACTTCTAGATACAGATAAATATTAGGCTGTGAAAAATACTACAGTTTTCTGATTACTAAATTCACCAATACAGGCAGTACAGTTCTGAATCATCTCCTATAACTACAGCTCATTAACCCACCTCTCAAGTTCTTAATATCTGTCCAATAGGGATCCATGAAGGTAAACATGGATTTGATAGGACTACCCATTTGGAAAGTTCAGCTATATGTAACTTTAACACTAGGTTATTTCCTTTACATTCACAATACCATTTTAATCTTTTGATTTTATGTATGTCTTCCCCCCTCCACCCCCCACCCGGTTGATCTGTGCTTGTAACTACTATTTATGACAATAGGAATATAGAATGAAAGGGAAAATATTTTTGTAAACTTCATGTCATAGAAATGATTTAAAATATTTACCAAGAAAACCCCAAAACCCAGGGCAGTTCTGGAACTTTTTAAAACAACTTAATGCTGCTTGAAATGTGCAACATAAATGTCTATCTCTTGTTCCAAACATTGCGGTTCTCTTTTTTTTTATCATCACAGCAGCCCCTAGTGATCATTCTAAACATCTATGTGCTTATTGTTTTCCTGTTAACACTTTTTTTTACATGTTCGTTACATGTGAGGTGTTTATTTTACATCTTGTATAGCTGATTGCGGAGGAAGGAGTTGACAGTCTGACTGTTAAAGAACTGCAGGCAGCATGTAGAGCAAGAGGTATGAGAGCTCTTGGCGTAACAGAAGAACGACTAAAGGAACAACTTAAACAGGTACATGTCCAGTAAGATCACTTCAGTACTTGTTTAATCATAAAATAGTAATACTGTTCTGTGTAGGCATATTATATAAATGAACAATATGGGTATTGGTCTTTACTGAATCTGTTACTATTTTCTGAGGTATAAAATTTATATACATTAATCAGACTCAAATTATAAAGCTCTCATAAATTGTGATTTGGGTCTAAGACCAATAGTTCTAAATTTGATGTACACCTTGAACCACCTTTTGTCGCTTTTTGATCCCATGTATACCTTTTGTTTAAGAGAATGCAGCTCTGGCATTTATTGTGCATAGCGGCTTTCATCTAAAGATCTCGGTTCTATTTGGAATACATTAGTAAATTAAAATATAACTTACACTTTGTATTATTTTATACTGTATCTAGAAAATAAGTGGTAACTTCCAATTTGCTGTGGAATTCCTATTTTCTGTGTGATTAAAATATAACTATATAGGTATATCTATTTGAATTACAGTGGCTAGAGCTGCACCTGGACCAACAAATCCCCACTTCATTGCTTATTTTATCCAGAGCTATGTATCTTCCGGAGACACTTTCACCAGCTGATCAGCTCAAAACAACACTCCAGACCCTACCAGAGAGTGTGGTATGTATTACTTTATATAACCAGTACACTATCTTTCAACAAAAACTAGTTTCTCTGAAAACTGGCATTCTGTGTCTATATAAGCACTAATCATATTAGTGTTAAGTGTTAGCTTTGTATTGGCCCTGTGTAAAAAGTGTAGCCACTGTGATGTACTTAGATGAACAACATATTAGTTTGCTTAGCTGGATGACTGGCTGGTCAAAAACGGCTATAGCATTTGAAAATTTTTGTATGCACTACTGCAGGTCGGAGTGACTAGGCAGCAGTTGGAAGACTTATTATGCATAGTGCTGGGGAAAGCCTAACTGTCCTTAACAGGAGGCTCTGAGGCACCTTGAAAGCACAAAGAAAAAGGCATGTACTGAAGGTTCTGACCAAAAAATGACCCTCAAGTCAAATGTGTCCTGCTGCACATTCATCTTTAATCCACAGACATGGCAGGCAAAAAACCATAGGTCTAAGCTTGCAGTACTGCATCTCAGTATGAGGTAAAGACCATAGTGAGCAAGATAAAGATCTTAAGGTATGTAGTCTTTGCAGGCTCCACTGCCATGTTAAAGATGGTTACAGTGAGGGTGGCTGCAGGCTGAGTTATGCAGATTGTGACCCTCTGACTCCTGCAAGCTGCTGTGCAACACACCGTCGGGCAAAGTATACATTTCTCTGTCTGCAAATTCAAGTTTCTCTGCTGGTCTCCAGTTGAAAATAAATAAGAGGCAGTCTGGCTGTCTCCTTTTTCTTCCATTAAGAACAACATATTGGGTGAGCCTACCTGAAATATCTCTGATGTCCAAAGTCTTGGAGTAAGCAGGAGAAACTAAAATTTGACTGTTCTACTGCTTTGTAGAGAGGGAGGGAGTCTGGCCAACTCTTCATTAGTGAAGCATTTTAAGAGCATGCTGTATCTGAAATCTTGCATTCAAAATTAGTCATGGGAGATCAGCACGATTCTCAAAACACACTAATTCCTCTTTGGAATCATCATTACTTGGCTCAGTTATAATTAAGCTTTCGGACAAGTATCTTGGGAGTAACTTTTTTTTCTCACAGATTTCTTGAAACACAAAGTTTTAATCTTCACCAGATTTGGAGAATAAAGTAATCTTATCCCAAATCCCTGAAAGTTGTCTTTGGTTTTATTTTAATTATCTTGTCAATATTTTCTCTTGCTCCGTACTCCTCATGGTAACAGTTTGTTCCATAAACAAGACCTTAAAAGTCCCCAGGCTTTGAGATAGATATTTACTACAGTCTGATCTATACTACCAAGTTATGTTGACCAGAGTTTTATGAATTAGTTTTGCATGTATCCACACCTGAATTTGTCTTCCACTGCCATAGGCACCCCATTACATTGACACAATAACATCACCTCCCCAAATGACATAAGGCCAAAGTCAACCTACTTTGTCACTATAGTGCTAGTGTAGACCTGTTTAAACCTTAACAGTCCTTCGTCAGCTGTCCTACAGTGTTCCTGTCTCCACTATAGTAGCTGCTCCAGTCACAATTTTGAATTCAGTTGCCAGGGGTCACAGATATTGGAAGTCATATCTGTCTCATCCTGTCTCTTTCAGTAGAAGAGTTCTCATTTGAAAGTACAGGCAGTCCTCGACTTTACGACATTCGCCTTAAGACATTTCTGAATTGACACCCTGATTCGACTTACGACTATTGGTTTTGACTTTACGACACTCGGTCCCGCAATGGAGTTGATTGCAGTTCCAAGTTATGTTTCGACTTATGACACAATTTTCAGGAACCAGTTGTGTCATAAGTCCGAGGACTACCTGTAATATTAAAGCCATTTCGTTTCCAGGGTATGCTGACAGTGGTAGCTATCATTCTGTCAGTTGACCATTCCATCTTTAAGGCAGCCATACAGAACCTATTACATATCTTTCCAAACACAATTACCTAAACACTGCATAGTGGTTGTACAGATTCACATTCATCTACCTGTTTTCCCTGATTGGGAGGTTAATTTTTATAAAAATTAAGTTATTCAAGGTTTTAAGTCAACTGGTAAAGACTGATATAGTATTTATTTAAAGACTATTTATTTATTTTTAACAGACTTGTAGGTGCTGTTTCAAGGATATGATTACAGAAATATTTATTCAGTTACAGCTTTTACTACTTTGTTTCCACTGTTTTAGCAATGCTAGTCTTAACCATCTGTGTGTCCCACAACCATCTTTGTGTTGCTTCTGCACTGTCCACTGTGCATGGAACTGCCTTCCTTTAAATCCCTTCCAAAAGATTCCTTTCTTCCATGATACCACAAGAAATAGGCAAAATTTCAGACGGATAGGGTGAGGGGCAGACCAGTGTAGTTAATAGTCAAAATTAGCTTTAATTTATACTCCTATTGTGTGTATTTAGAGTGTAATCCCTCTTCCTCACCCTTCTGATGTTGCTTTTGACTTAGATTGTAAGTTCTTCAGTGCAGGTACTGCATCTTCCTGTGTGTCTGGTCTACCATGTTGTGGGAGGTTACTGGGATAAAAGTTAACCTAAATATGTTCTGCCAAACGTGTCTGTTTTGAAGGAATGGGTTTTCAAAACTTGTTTACAATTTTGTCCTGAAAAAGATTCATATAGGGGACAGGAGAAAGGAATGACTTGCACAATGAGAATGAAAAGCTTTAACAGTATCAAAGTAGAAAGGCACTGTAGGTTTCTCAAAATAAACAGTTCTTTCTGTGGACTGCACTAGTAGTATAATTTTTATTTGTTTGACAGTGTGTTCACTGAACTGTTTAAGACCTCTGAGCTACATAATTCAAAATGTAGAAGTTTGTTCATATGTTATCCTTCCAATCTGTTTAGGCCAAAGAGGCTCAAGTCAAAGCAGCAGAAGTCGAGGGTGAAAAAGTAGATAATAAAGCTAAGCTGGAAGCAACCCTTCAGGAAGAAGAAGCCATTAGAAAAGAAAATCAAGAAAAAGAGATGGAAAGAATGTCTGAAGCTGCTGAGAAAGCCAAAGAAATCCTTCAGGTTGCAGCAAGGGTAAGTGCAACTTCCAGCTGTTGAGAATTAAGTGCGTCAGTAGCATGAACACTTAGTCCATTGTGGACTCCATTGTGTTTCTTTTGGGATTTATAGTGCATCTATTCTGGGTTTTGTCTGTAATCAAAAAGACATCAAAATGCACATTTGAAAAATGTGGGGCATCTTAAAACATGGGAGGCAGAAGAAAAAGAAATATAGAGAATAATCCTGCAATTCAGGGGATTGACTAAATAACCTAAAATGTCATTTCCCTCTGTTATGTTTGATTCTGTTACTTGGAGGCAACAGGAGATATTTTTGTTTAAAGAGTTTCCAGATTTTTCTACCTAAAATATTCTTTGCAGTTGGATTTGCTAATATTTAACATTAAAAAAATTTGAATATACTAGATATAACATTGTTTGGCTTACTTGTCTATGGAAACTTAATGTTCTTGTTGAATCAAGCCATATCTTAAAAGGCATAATTTTATTAATATTTTCATGAAATGGGCTTAGACATTGTAATTGAAGTTGGTCAATTTGTAACTGGCAGAGACGTTCATACTGCTTTTGTAGTGTCTTGGAACCTGTATCTAATTAAGCAGATGATTCTGAAAACAGAAACGTGATGCTGTTTTGTATTAATGAATATTTTTTTCAATGTGGTTTTGAAATTCAGAAAGAGATGGAGTCTGCAGTGGATCTTGAAGCAGCTGCTGTACATGTGAAGAAAAGCCAGATAGCTGTGGATACTGAACATGAACTGGCTAGTGTGGATTTGACTCTGCATTCAGAGACCTTGAAAGATACAGCACCAGTGTTAGAAGGCATTAAGGTAAATTTTGGTATTAAAGACCGGTTTTAAAAACAGTGTTTGAAAAGTGTAAGCTGATCCAGTATAAAAATACCACTGTAGAGGCAATTTAATTTCTTCAACACAGTTCAGTGATTTGAGGAAAATCTTAGCAGACTTGCTTATTTTAGCTATCTTACCTCCTGAAGAGAAATCCGTCTGGCCCCAAACCCTTAAATTGCCTGCGTGCAAGGCCTAGGACAAAACTGCTAAGCCTGTCCACAGTCTTAAAACGTTTCCATTTTGTGCAGCTGATAAACCTAGTTCTGAGGTTGTTTGCAGTGGCTTTAGGAGTTTTAGACCGCGGCACTTCCATTTTTACTGCTTATTGTTTATATAATACCATTGGGCAGGAGTGTATGTATGGCACTTTACAAAACAAGATAAAAATGCGTTTCTTTCTTAAAGAGCATAGTCCAGAAGATGGAAGGCCTAACTTCTAGAATTAGGATGATGGTTTAGGAGACTTCTTTGTTACAGTGATGTATGTATATCTTCAGGAACTCGGTTATGATTATTTTTCTGTGTGTAGATTGGGTAACTGAGAGCAAGAATATGGCCCCTTGTCTCTCTCATGGTGTAATTCCTAGCATTCTAATATTTTGTATTGGAATCTTTTACATGCACAACAAACTCATTAATACAGGAATCAGCTGTGAGCTAAGTTTTGACCCAGTCAGGTTTCCTTACAGCCTGCAGGAAGAATAGAGCACTTTAAAATGTTACTAGCTTTACACAGCTGCCAAACAGTGTCTTAAGCTAAAAGGAAGAATGCTGGGATCATTATAAACTCACTTCTGCTTTCAGTGGGGCAAGCAGTTTCTGTTGGCAGGATTCAGTGCGATTATTGAACTTGCCACCTTTCATTTAGGTGACGGTCTAGTGGTTTAGGGAGCTTGTCCAAATCAACTGTATATAGAAATTCACCCAAGACTTATTTGAATTTGCCAGAATCTTTTTGAAGTGTCCCTCTCTCTGCTCTTAAATCTTGCTCTCTAGCTTAGCTTCTTCTAAATTGCTACTTTGGACTCCATTTGTGGACCCCTTAAGTTTTAAAAATGTCCCTGGAGAAGTAAGTGTGTGTGTGTGTGTGTGTGTGTGCACGCGTTCATTCGTCAGTTCGTTCGTTCCCAGCATTGTTTGACCATACTCGGTATTTTCCCATTTTTTATAAGCTTTTCCTTTTTACTTTAACAGCTTGGTTTTCTAAAGAGATGAGTCTCATCATTGCATCCCTTGGCAAAGAATCAGTTGTAGAAAAACCTTTTACCTTGAGTAGGTTTGCACTCCTGATACTACTTGTGATCAGTTCACCTGGTTGTGGCAAAGGAATTGTCAAGATGAAGGGAAAAGATTCTCTGAGTGTCCATTTTATTGTTTAGCTACAAGATTTGAATAGCTGAAGTATAGTGTTATAAAATGACAGATGTGGGGGTTAGATGATGGTTGGTTCACTGTCCCCAAACATGCACAGGCCATAAGCATAGGTATAAGTGCTTTTCTAGATCTTGGGCCAAATATACATCTATTATGTTAAGAGATGAATTTTTACAAGCTTCCGAAAACCCAAACTATTTCATGGAGGGAACTGAATTCATAAAGAGGAAAATGGGACCTTCTCCATCATGAATAACAATGCTATATGTTTATTACATTATTATCTGAAATTATTGGAAATATACTACAGAGGGGTTTTTGTGGACTCCATCAATGTCACCTGTACTGTGATCTTGAAAACTGACATGCTAGGACACTGATTCATGCACACTAGACTAATCTCACTATCCTAGAACAAAATGGTGAACAAGATGCTCTCATTTCAGAGAAATCTCTAAAAAGATAACTATTACAACCCCAAAAACCTAGAATGTAATTATTTTTTTAAGGAGTTGTAGGGAAAAAGTTATGAATTGACCAGGAAATGGCACCCAGAACACACACATGACTTTTTTTTTTTTTTTTAAATCTTGTTCAGTGGTTGTCAGATTTGCCCTGTAGAAAATCTTGTTTGAAAATGTGACACTGCTCTTTGCTTCAGGCATTCTATAAACTTTTTTCCTAAAGCAATACAAATGTCACTTTCTAGAGTATATATTCTCTATAGTTTGTACTCTTACTCCCCCCCCCCCACTTGTTGTTTTGAGGAATTCTTCATGAGTAGTTCTCTAATGTTCTGCATTTTCTAGCTTGTCTGATTGTTTAACCTTTTGAGAACTAAATTATTCACAGTAGTAGTTTGCTGTGCGTGTCTGTGTGCTTTTTGTAATTCAGTTTAGACTAGCATAGAGCATCTGCTTAATATATTGTTGCATTAACTTAGTGATCATTCAAACAACTTACATTACTAGTTTCTATTTTCTTCCATGCTGCAAAGTTTGAAAAGTGGCAGTGGTACCTATGTATTAAGGTTAGGAACATGCTTTATGTTTCTAATGTTAGAAATTTAATTGTGTTTTGCTGTAGAAAATCAAACATTTTATGATGCTCAGTTTGGGTTTTCTACTATTTGTGGAAGTGTTTTTCTTAAATGTAACTTATATTTGAATTTCTCTTAGTTCTTTTTTGTTAATTATTATAAAATTTACTGTTCAGTAGATGTGGTGGTCAGATTTCTCTGACCACCAGTGCTCCTACAGATCAACATTACTGCTAACTTTAAATGAATACTTTAAATATCAAATTGCCTTGTTAGGTTATCATCACTGCCTTAGTTAAATGAAAATAAGTAACATTGTATTAATAGCAGGATAACTCCAAAAAAGAAATTTATATAGTCACTTAAAAGGTACTGATTCAACCTCATCTGGAATTCTCTGAACAATACTGCTTACTATACCATAGAAGTTCACTGTCACCTTGAAAAGGGGTGATACTGGGCAACTAATATAATGCCCGGTTCCAACAATCGCGGCTGTGATATGAAGGGGAAGCAAACTTAATTGGGTTTTGTTTCCTTAGAAGAGGCTTCAAGGTAACCCATATTTAAAATGATACCCTTTTTTCCCACGTGTGAAGAATTTAAATGCTCTGAGATATCTTTCGAAAATGGAAGCAAAGAAGAAATTGTGCAAAAATATTACATGTGAATATCAGTAAATATGTGGCAGAAACGAAGTATCTGTCCAAGGGAGACCAAGATTAGTTTCTGGAGTGGGAAAAGATTGTGAAGATGATAATGAAAATAATTTGAGAACTAAATCTGGTGTAGGAACCCAAAAAGAGTTGGCACGTTTGGTCAGACCTTTCCAGACAATTTTTTCGCGGGGGAACTTATTGTTTTAGATGAGTAATGAGTAATTTTAGATACTTTCTTGAAACAACTTAGTGGCTTCTTTTAAACTGACTGCTTTAACCCACAAAATAGAACATACATGGATGAGTTTGTGCTAATCGACTGTCATTTTGTCTTAGCTCTGAGACTTTTCTTCTTTATTATATTATAAATTTTAGAAACTACATTGAAAATGTGTAGGGAGATTGATGGTACCTGTAAATTAAGAGTCTGCCAAAACCTCACTTCTGACGCAAAGAAGGTTCTCATTGTGAGCTGATCTCCTCTGGTTATTTGTTGAAAGTGTGTGTGTGTGTGTGTGTGTGTGTGTGAGAGAGAGAGAAACACTCTTTGATATGATTCATGCAGTTAATGAGGTGTAAAATCAGTTACACAAGCATTGAAAACACAGTACTGGTTGATGTCTTAAACAATGTGAATGTACACTGGCATACTCGATTTGTGGAATACTGAAAGTTTTCAATATCTTGTACAAACATGACTTTTCCAAAATAAACACACACAGTTAATAAAGAAGCATGTCAGAAATGGAAAAGGTGTTAAATGGACCAGCAAAAGAGACTTTGATATATTAATGGATGATGGCTTGCTTTTTTTTTTCTTTACTGCTTGTTAAGTTGGGAATTGCAGCTATGGTGATCTGACAAAAAAGCAAAGCTTCTAGCCTGATCTTCTTGCAGATTTTTGAAGGAGAAAATGTCGATTCCTCATGCCACTGCTCAGCAAATATATTCACCAAGAAGGGTCAGAGCTATCATTTAATTATTGGAAGAGTACATTATGATCTGTGTTCAGTGTTCATTTATCAGTGAACTGGGAAAGGATAGGTGATGAAGTGAAACAGGCACTTTCCCATGAAGCAACTGGGTGAAATGCTTTTTTCATAAGATGGGCAATTAGAGCTAAATGTCACAAATAATCATAGCATTTTGCAGTCTATGCTATTTTTGTAGGCTAAAATGGTATTTATACAATTTTTTTTCTTACGGATTAATGCAGATGTGTTTGCTTATGTCTTTGTCTTAATTTCCTGGCTCCAGCTAAAGAGATTACTAGCCTTTCTTAGTTCTGTTTGTTTGTGATGAGCCATTTTTCGAGACTAGCTTCTGGTGTTCTCATTTTGGGATGGTTGAAGATTAGGATTTTTTACTTTTGAGTATTAGGTGTTTAAAAAGACAGCAGTTTATAAGTCAGACAACTGTCTCGAAATGTGATACCTGCTAATTTTACACTATTACCAAAGATTACTATAAGTTTAAAGAGCTTGTAGGAGGAAGGAACTTTTTTTTTTTAATTGATATGTGCATTTCAGAACTTTTCATACAGTCAGTTACATTGACTGACAAAAGAAACGTTTCCTCTATTTGTGTTCTTTCACACAGCAACAGGTAGGAGAGAAACACTGTTTAAACAGTAGGGAAATATGGCTGTGAAAATCACAGAAATTGCCAGAGGGGCTAAGGGACAATTATAGTAACAAAAACTGAGTAGATTGACTGTTCTAATATACCTAACATCCATGCATCAATCTCAATATCAGTCTATGTATTATACCTGCTCTGAAACGTAAAAGAATACAACTCACACTGAATCAAATTTTTTTTTTCTGGAAGAAACCACAAATGTGTCCTATGCTTATTTGGATATTCCACTTTTTAGGGTGAGGAAATAACCAAGGAGGAGATTGACATGCTGAGTGATGCTTGCACCAAACTGAAGGAAAAGAAGAAATCGTTAACAAAAGAAAAGGAGGAGCTTGAGGAGCTAAAGGATGATGTTCAGGAATATAGTGAGGTAAAGAATGGGGTGGAGAAGCTCTGTTCATACATATTCTTAGAAAAAGTAACCTTAAACTATTACGATTTATTTTGTGAGCTGAGAACACCCACATTGGAAACGGTTGGCAAGGCCTACTTGCTCAGTTCTTGTGTGGTATGTTGTCATGCAGGACCATCAGAGCCTCAGCTTGTGTAAATAGTTCAAGTTCAGCTGAAGTCAGTGGAACGATGACCGTTTACATCAGCTGAGAATCTGGCCTCTATTCTTTATCCCATGCTCCCTGTGCCACAGAGGCAGTATGATCTGGGAGGGGAATGGAGTGCCTCTTAAAATCAATAGGGAACAATTTCTCCAATCTGTAAAGTGGTGTTGATGCTGTCTGAAAGAAGTCCTAATCCAGCTGTAAGACACTGAAAGGATATGGGGTTGAAATACTAGGATGGATGAAAAGGTTTTTAATTGACAGGAGGGGAATGGTCGAGGATTTAGGACTATGTAAGGGACATGTAGAACTAGCCACAACATTAATTTAATTTCTAAAATTAACCTTCATTTTTAGACTCTAAAATTCACTGTTCCCATGTGTCTGACAACAGCAATAATTGCTTCCTCTCCTGCTGCAACCTTTTTGATTTGCATATGACTCCTGCTTTTCTGTTACAAATTACTATATTTGTTGTTGCAAATTTATCTTCTCATGAACGCTTTTTTGCTTCACCATCTCCTCTAGGATTTGCAAGAGATAAAGGAGCTATCTAAAACAGGACAAGAGGATGTAGTGGAAGAGTCTAAAGCAAGCAAGCGGTTAACCAAAAGGGTGAACCGAATGATTGGACAAATTGGCAAAATTATTAATGAACTAGAGACCGACCAAAAGGTGGTGGATGGACAGTTGGACAGAGGTGCTAGTCCACCTATTGGGTAAGTGAATGATGGCACCACACTTCCTTTTCAAAACACTCATTCCCCGCCATCAGTCTGTGTGGTAGGCTGAAACATGAATTCTTGCGTTAGGTTGGTTTGGAAAAAAAATAATAGCAAGGAAGTTATTTTGTTTCAAAAGTTTAATGTACGGTTTAATTCTGAAAAGTGACTGCAAAAATTGCATTTGTGGGCTTCAATCTCTGTGATCTCAATCTCAAATCTGGTTAATATACAAATAAAAAGATGGGTTTCTCCCCAAACTCCCAGTCCTGCAAATTCAGTCTGAGCTTTGAGAGTCAGGATGAGTTCTTTGGGACCTTGCCTTCCTGTGCTTGACACCAGTAGTAAAGGTTCTGCAGGCCAAATCAAGCCCTTAGTTACATTTGTGTAGAATACACCAACATTTTATCTTGGCATGCTTTCTGACTTCCAAACAAATTCCATAAAGGTTTTATTATGCAGTGTAGCAGGGCGACGACTCACCTGGTGGCGCCTCCTGCTAGTCGTCCAGGGAATTAGCTCGCCAGCCTCCAGAGCGCCCTCTGCAGGCCAGTGTATTGCCTTGCCGCTGGTCCCCATCCCTCCCGGACCCCAGTGCCACTTCTCACAGTCTCGCTGGGTCTTCCCTCCCTGGGGAACCCCCACTCCCCTATCCTCACCTCAGTCTTGGGCTACTGCTAGTCACCATCTAGCCCCCACTCACTGGGGCAGACTGCAGTATAATTGCCACTCATCATTGGCAAGGAGGGTTTGGACCTGCTGCCTCTGCCTACCCTTGGGCTGCCCTCTACAACCCCAGTACCTTTTCTGGTCTTTAGCAAGGCCTGTAGCCTGTGGGTTTTCCAGGCTGGAGTTCCTCAGCTCCTCTAGCCTTCCCCAAACCCTGCTCCACTCTGGGTACCTTGCCCAGCAGCCAGGCCCATCCCTCTCAACAACTAGAGAGAGACAGACCAACTTAACTCCAGCCTAGCAGCCCCTTTATAGGGCCAGCTGTGGCCTGATTGGGGCGTGGCCCCAACTGAGACTACTTTTCCAATCAGCCTAGGTTTTTCTCTCAGCCCCTGCCCTAGCCCTCTCCAAGGCTGCTTTTATCCAGGGCAGGTTCAAGGATGTTTTGCACCCTAGGCGAAACTTCCACCTCTTTCCCCCCCCCCCCCCCCCCCCCCCCCCCCCCC
>NC_048302.1:122217620-122259523 GCF_013100865.1 Trachemys scripta elegans
GGTGCCCCCCCCCCCCCAACAGCTCGCCCCAGCCCAGGGAGCCGTGCAGCAGCTCCCCGCCCCAGCTCACCTCTGCTCCACCTCCTCCCCGAGCATGCCATCGCCACTCCACTTCTCCCACCTCCCAGGCTTGCGGCGCCAATCAGCTGTTTGCCACTGTAAAAATGAGAAACAAAAGAAACAGTATTTTTTCAATTCACCTCATACAAGTACTGTAGTGAAATCTCTTTATTGTGAAAGTATAACTTACAAATGTAGATATTTTGTTTTGTTTGTTACATAACTGCATTCAAAAACAAAACACTGCAAAACTTTAGATCCTACAAGTCCACTCGGTCCTGCTTCTTGTTCAGCCAATCGCTAAGACAAACAAGTTTGTTTACATTTACGGGAGATAATGCTGCCCACTTATTTACATCACCAGAAAGTTAGAACAGGCGTTTACATGGGACTTTGGTAGCCGGCATTGCAAGGTATTTGTGTGGCAGATATGCTAGACATTCATATGCCCTTTCATGCTTCGGCTAGCATTCCAGAGGACATGCTTCCATGCAGATGATGCTCGTTAAAAAAAAATACGTTTATTACATTTCTGACAGGGACATATGAATCTTTAGTGCATCTGGCATGTAAATACCTTGCAGTGCTAGCTACAACAGTGTCATGTGAATGCCTGTTCTCATTTTCAGGTGACATTGTGAACAAGAAGCGGGTAGCATTATCTCCTGCAAATGTAAACAAACTTGTTTGTCTGGGCAATTGGCTGAAAAAGAAATAGGACTGAGTGGACTTTCAGGCTCTAAAGTTTAACATTGTTTTATTTTTGAATGCAGGTTTTTTTGTACATTATCATGGAAGTTGAACTTACAAATGTAGAAAGAGATTGCACTATAGTACTTGTATTAGGTGAATTGAAAAATACAGTTTCTTTTGTTTTTATAGTACAAAAAATAAAATATAATGTGAGCACTGTACACTTTGTATTGTGTTGTAATTGAAATCAATATATTTGAAAATGTAGAAAATATCCAAAAATATTTATATAAATGGTATTTAACAGTGCGATTAATCGTGCAATTTTTTAAATCACGTGATTAATCACAATTTTTTTTAATTGACAGCCCTAGTGTAAACCACTTCATGAGGGCAAGCAGAGGGTTTAGCCTACAAAGGGCAGATATCAAAGCAACGTGTTGCCACTTCAGAAGCAGGGAGACAGTTTCTGAAATTTGCTTAGGAGTAGTATGGAGTTCAGTCCTTACGTTTTGTGGAAGGGTTTGTTCCTTCCATATGTGAAGAAATTAAATCCAACAGGGCGTGTCTGTGTATGCTGTTACAAGAACATATTCCTCAATTCTTGCCTTCCCAGGGTTTGTTCAAATGGGTTCTCTTGCCTGCTTTCCTCTCTCTATTTTCTGTAGACCAACCTCTTGAGTCCAGCAGGATGATTGAGGCAGGGTAGTGTCCCCTGGATGAATAGGACAAAGGTCTTTAGGTGCTGAGGAGCACACAAACTTGACCAAATTATATTTCAGTTATCAGTGGCCTCTTGTATTTGTGCAAATCAGCATGTGGAAATCATAAGAGTGAAGAAGGATAAGTGTCTGGAGGATAAAGACCGATCTAAAGAACTCGAATTATTTATCAGTTATTAACTTTTGCTTTTTTGTTTTCAGTTCTTGATCAGGCTACATACCTTTCGTTCAATATAAAATACCATTACATGTCTTTAATATCCTTTTCTCTTCCTTCTTTACTTCTTTGTAGTAACTGTTTGCTGTATACAGATTGTGTTTCCCCTTTAGGGAGAATCTCATCAGTATCAACGAGCTTATTAGTGTGATGAAACAAATCCAGAAGTTTCCAGAGAACAAACTGAATAGGATTGCTGAGGCATTAGATGAAAACCAGGATGGCAAGATTGATATAGATGATGTTGCCAAGGTGAGTCTGCAGAGCAGTTTAATAAAATAAAACAGGTATTACACACTTACAGAACTGTTGAGTTAGGCTACGTTTTACAATTTTCACTTAATTTCATATTGTTTTCTTTCCCCAAATTTTTATTTTGATTTAGAATATCTGAATGATAGATCAGTCTTTTGTATTTGTGTTTTTAATACATACTACCACTGCTAAATTAATGGAGACTTTTTTACCACTAGTTTTGGGGGATGTATTCATGATTTCCCCCCATATCCAACATTCACCTCTTCATCCCTAAACCAAAAGGTTCTCTTTCCTAGTAAAAACCACATCTGTAGCTCTTACCCTCCCCTCCACAGATGAGCATGTAATCTGGGATGCCTTTTGGTGGCACTCCCCATTTGTCCTACTATCTAGCCAACTGGACAGCTTGTTTTTTTTAATTAAAGCCTTATGCTAGATATTTGTAAATTAACTGAGTTTATGCACAATGCTTTGGCATATGAAAATGCGGTTTAAAATACTATTTGAGGAGGCAATTGGGGAGGGGGGCAGTATTTGTTCCTTTCTCAAGAAAAGCGCTGTGGGTTTTGTTTTGTTTTTTTTTTTAATGGCTACAAACAGTTAAGACTGGTATCTGCCAAAATTCTTCCCTACTATATCTAGAATACTAAACCATACGAACATTTGAGAGAGATGCTTCATTGTGCTCTGCATTCTTAAGCCTAGAGCACACCAGGCCATCAGCTGTTTGTCTCTGAAGCTCCACTGCTGTTGAGCTACAGAATCTCTTCAGTTTTGAAGCTTGAATGCTGTGGAGTTTAGGAGTTATGTAGCAACAGAATTTCAGAGACCCCAATAATCTGAACACACACCCACCCACCCAAGTTTCTTTTAGATGCGCATCATGCTTGCTTCCCGGTTAGTGCACTTCGAATATTCTGGGTTGCACTGTAAATACTGTCAGTTTCCTCTCCTTCTAGCTGTCGGGTTCCATTTTTTTTCTCCTAACCCACAGTTTTCCTGGCTCTCCCCTGCTGTTCTCCTTTTGTTACTTCAGTGAAGTAGAAGCAGCTCTAGGGATGTACTGAAACCCATGTTAAACTTTTAGATTGGTTCATTTGAAAGTCATTTTTCTGTTTTACACAAGTGATGACTTACAGTAACAGTGAATAAAGTAGGAGCAGACTGGAAAATACAATATTTGTCCTCCTGAATCACATTTTTTTTCCTCTTTAGTAAAAGTCCACTTCTTTTAGGCCTTTAATTTTTTTTTTTTTTTTTTTTTTAATTCCTTCATGGCGGCTCTGAGCTGTTATTGCATTGAGATATATTTATCAAGTCAAATAAGACTAAAAGCCGAATCCTTTCCTGATGTAATTCTATTAACTTCAGAGACTTCAGTGCTTATACAAAAGATGAAGTTGTCCTTAAATCTCTGGACTAAAATCACCATTATGGAGTTTTATAGTATTTTATACAAGGATAACTAACTTTCTTCCTTTGTCTTCAAAAAGATTGAAAACCCTTTTAATTTTTTTTAATTGAACTTGGTTTTAAATGAATTTGGTTTGCCCGGGCTTTAGGATAGTATGTTTATTAATAATGTTTGTGTGTGATAATACGGTGTGTGGGTGTTTTTTTTTTTTTTTTTTTTTTTTAAATCAAACTAGTGAGGGTTTTAAAAATGCTATTGTCACATTATTTTCCTCATGCTTTCAGGTGATTAAAAGTTTTAAACTAGTAATTTATTTTAAAACCTAATATTCTTTTTAACTTGGTAATGCTCTTTTATTTTACTTAAGAGGAAGATGTTAAGTGTCTTAAAACACATTTGTGACATATATGTTAGTATTTGAGACACCATTATTATTATTTGAGTCTGTTTGAGACAACTGTATTTTAGCTGTTGGTAAATGTTGATTTTTACAGTGGTGACCACTCTCAACTCCTGTAGGATACAACCGGTTTTTAAATGTTGGTAAAAGCACGTCCACATAAAGCAGAGGTGTCAAACTCATTTAGCAGACAAAAGCTGAATTTATTGTTCGGTCTGTGGGCCAGGGTATAAATTTAGGACTATGTACTATCTTCAGTCCATGGCAGATTTCCCACTTTCTTTCATTTGGAGGTTTTCACTAAGATAAAGTGCAGAAAGTGATCTTTTTGTACTAACGAATATCGGGTCTGCTTTATCACTGCGTTACAGGTTCACACCAGTGTGATACCACTGGTTTACAGCTAATAACACAATAGTAAATCAGGTCCTTAGTTATGAACATTTTGTATTATTTGCTTAGTACTTTTTTGTTGCATTGAGCATCATTCAGTGGGGGGGGGAAATGTCAGCTTTCGAGAGACCAGTATTTCTGCCTTTCGTTTCTCTTCCTGCCCCTTCCTCCTGTTCTTCTATTTTAATTTCCTTTTCTCCAGCAACTTTCAGTTCCCACCTCCCTGTGTCCTTCATTTCCAACCACTAAAATGAACAGCAGTGAAATACTTCATGCTGATTTTAAATGTTGTCATTATTGGAATTTGAGCTAATATCTCAATGAGATAATGCTCGATGGAAGAGTTCAAACCTGAATCATCTTTTTAGGCTGCCTGCAGCATAAGGAAGACACCACTACATGAGGTTTACATTCAGTTCATGTTTGAAAGGCTTTCTTCACAATCAGGAAGGCCTACTAATATTTTTAAAAAATGAAAATTCAGAGTCTGAATGTCATGTGGCCTGTCCACATAGTTATACAAAGCAGCTTAGATGCTTTACACCCCTGCTCAAAGGGTCAGATTTGCTCTAGGTTTACGTAATATAGAGAGGGCAATCAGTTGTAGCTTAAACACCTTGAGGGACAAGCTTTTGTGAATCTGGCCGTTAATGTTTGCATGCATGTCCATAGTAAAAAGAACTTGACAAGGACAGTTCATTAGGAACTGAGCTTAGATCTTCAGCCACTTTACATGAGTCATCAAAAAGCCACTGGATTTTAATAGTTTTTAAAAATATTGCAAAACTGGATTATAGTATATGATCACATGCAACCAACAGAATAACAGCGGGGGAGGAATAGCTCAGTGGTTTGAGCATTGGCCTGCTAAACCCAGGGTTGTGAATTTAATCCTTGAGGGGGCCACTTAGGGATCTGGGGCAAAATCAGTACTTGGTCCTTCTAGTGAAGGCAGGGGTCTGGACTCGATGACTTTTCAGTCCCTTCCAGTTCTATGAGAGAGAGTTAATATCCTTGCTTAGACCTATGAGAGATTAGATTTAGGGCAGGGGTCTCAAACACGCAGCCCGTGGGGTTCTTTCATGCGGGCCGCCAAGTTCCCCGTGTCCCCACGCCTGCGTGCCCCCTGCCCGCCCCTCTGCCTACCCCATGGCGCCATGAACCCCGCGCCGCTCCCTGAAGTGGCTGGAACTATGGCCTTGCAGCCCTGGGCAGGGTGAGGGGAGGGGAATAGAGGGCTGCATGCTCTTGCTTCCCGGCACCGCCCCCCACAGCTCCCATTGGCCAGGAATGGGGAACCACGGCCAATGGGAGCTTTGGGGGAGGTACCTGGAGGAGCAGGACCAGGGCTGCTTCCTGGAGCGGAGCGGGACCAGGGCAGGCAGGCAGGGAGCCTGCCCTGGCCACAGTATGCGGCGCATAGGTAAACAGCGCCGGGCCGGAGCCCGCATCCCTCCTGCACCCCAACCCCTGTCCAGAGCCCCCTGCCACATTCCACACACCCCTCCTGCACCCCAACCCCCTGCCCTGAGCCTTCTGCCACACCTTTCACCCAAACCCCCTCCTGCACCCCACACCCAACTCCCTGTCCTGAGCCCCCTGCTGCACCCCCACTCCTGCACCCCACACCCCAACTCCCTGCCCTGAGCCCCCTGCTGCACCTTGCACCCTGCCACACCCCTCACCCCTCCTGCACCCTGAGGGGGCAGAGTTGGGGTGAGGACTTTGGGGAAGGGGTTGGAATGGGGGCAGGGAAGAGGTGGGGCCTCATGGAAGGGGTGGAGTGGGGTCGGGGCCAGGGGTAGCAAGGCGTGGGTGTCAGTGATGTGGCCCTCAGGCCAATGAACTAGTCCTCATGCGGCCCTCGTCGTCATTTGAGTTTGAGACCCCTGATTTAGGGTGTCAGTATACTTTAACCTATGTGAAAATTAATGTTTCTGTGGATTTCCTTTTTTATATTCATGTAGGTGGTAGAATTAATTGACAAAGAAGACATTGATATCTCAACAAGTCAGGTTGCTGAGATTATAGCACTGCTTCAAAAAGAAGAGAAACTGGAAGAAAAGGAGAAGGCGAAAGAAAAGGTTGAGAAAGAAGCTGTGGAAGTAAAGAATTAAACTTCAGAATCTGAAGTAAAGTCCAGTTTAACCAATACAGTTTATCTTCCTGTGTACTAAAGTGTGTGTGTGCGCGCGCACACAATCTCAGTTGAGCTTCTGTGATGAAAAATGTTAACGCTTTGTCTGCTGAATGAGTTTGCTAGTAGCAAATCAAAGATATGTTTTGTGAAATATGGAATCAAATAATTTCTATTATCTAGCAAGTGATTTTTACCATCATTCATGAAGATGAAAACAATATGATTCTTTAAGAGCGTGTTCTTTGCTGTGGAATCACGTATTTGCAGTCATCACTGTGGTGTAGAGAATCACTAAACTTGCTAGTTTCCAAAACATTCGTATAAATAGTGTATCTATCATGGAATAATGTGTGTGAATGTCATTTATTTCCTTGCATCATGTAAACATCTGATCAGCAACCGTTAAACCAGGTCCAACATTATTGTTCTGCTTTCTCCTTGTGCTTTTTGCATAGTTTGATATAAATTTTTCCTTTCATCAAAATATTTCATTTTCCCTTGACACACTACTGAAGGGGCTGTGGTATCAATAGTAAGTGTTTAGATTATTTAATTTTTTCTGAGCTTCATATCTGCTAAACTGTTGCTTTGCTAATACAGAATGTGGCATGCTCTGATCCCGTGTGTTAAGTCAACTGTTTTATCTGTCACTTTTTTATGAAAGGAAGATTCAGTGGAACTGAAACCTCCAATGAAGAATGATTTTTATGGGTGCCTTAAGCTTATTGTGATTTAAAAGTGGGAGTGGTTACTTCTAAGACAATTCTCATAATTCCATATGAATTATTAAAGCAGTGGGGAAATAGGAACCTTTAACATACTTTCAAAATGTGTTCTGACACACAAATGGGAGAGTGCATATTTAAATAGCTAAAGTAATTAGAAGGGAAAAATGTCATGGTGATATTTTGCATATATTTTTAAAACTTGCTGTTATTAAAAAAAAAAAAAAAAATGTTCGTTCTTATCTACCTGAATCCTGTATACAACATAACAGGTATTTTTACCTCTTGATTTTTCATCTCGGGTAGGAAATCACTAACCATGTGACAGTCAGAAAACATTACGTAAATCTGTTCATCTCATGGCCTTGCTTACTGCAGTGTTACCAAATATCTGATATAAACAATGTTTTGAGTACACGGTTTGCTTTCTGGTTAACTGGTTCTTTTATTCAGTTTCTTCTCTAATTAAGTAATTAAATATTAGTAATTAATTATCTGGATTTACTACGCCATGTCTTTGTTTTAAATCTTCAGTTTAAAAAAAAAACTGACAATTTTAGTATATTTATTTGCTTTCTAAGCAGTCTAACTTTCCCCATGTTTCTTAAATTTCAGATTTCATTTGCCAAGTACTAATATTATGACTCACCAGTGTTTTCATTTTGCACCCAGTAGTTCATAGTCTCAAATGTTTGTAATTATCAGATTAATGCATGTTAAACATGCAGCTGTAGAATGCTATATATGGAAGAGAATGGAGTCTATATCTTTTTTGCTACAGTAAAAATTGCATACGGTCTCAAAAGTTTTGCCTCCCAAACACATTTCAGTGTAATTCTTTGTTTTTTGTGTTTAAATCTGAATTAGAATGACACAAATGTTTATAGAGACATGGGACTGATATGGCTACAATTACACTGTAAACCAAAATGTTTATAGAAACTCCTTCAAGTTAGTGGAACAAAATATAGTTTGGGCATTCTCATGGCTTGCATGGTGGACCATTGTATTTATTGAATTGCTTCTTGTACATTTTGCTGTGGTAATGTACAGTTTGTTAGCTAATTTTAGAAGCAGAGTAAAAATGTTTAGTTCACAGCTATAGAACATTTTTCAGTTTGTAAACTACAGTTTGTAAAGAAAGATGCTTACAATGGGTAATGTGACTGATCCTCCTGAGAAGCACTATAATTGCATCTTACTGAGTAAACTGTATTCCACCTGTGGACAGGTTGAAATTACAAAGTAATATGATCTTTGCAATTCTTTTACTGTATTTTTTTTAAATGGATGGGCATGTCTGCTTTCCTGAAAGTAGGGGTAAGGTATAGATTCCAGCATGAAGTCAGTTTCAAGATGTGTATTTATAACTTGACTATAACCTTTAAGGCTAAAACTTGCCCAGTATTCCATACCGTGGGCTGTACTTATCAAGGCATTGAGGCACATTGTCCCTGCTAAGTTTGGTTGTGCCTTTTGTTCGTTTGAAATATTACGTAGAGTGAACGAGAAAGGAGATCTAAAGTAGGTGATCGTTTTTAAACAACATCCTTATTAAATTCATTCTGATACATTTATGGCTAAAAGTTTTTGCTCTTGGACTCACCTGAAAAATGATATATTGAGATACTTGAATCAGTTAATTTAAAAGCATTGCTTTCAATAACCAGTGTTAGTTTCCCCGTCATCTAAAGAGATTTAAATAAATCATGTATAAATCAGCAATAGCTAAATGTGTTAATTTATTTTGAAAAATATTACAAATCCAAGATATGTGGCCTAGAATTCATAATGGCGAGCGTTATCTGCCATTTTATATAGTAAGTGGGCAAACCCATGACTAGCTAGATTTATTGTGTGCTCTGCGGGTCTCAAAAATATTTGGCAGGCTTCCGTTAATCACCAAGGGCCCCAAATCCAAAACCCTTCCTTGAGTAATTTTATAGAAGTCTTTAAAACTACATAGGTTAATGGGCGTGGGGGTTTGGCAGGATTGTGCTTCAAATCAAGAGCTTTACTGCTTTTTATCTAGACCAAAAGTTAAAATACTTCAGGAGGGATTGATGGTTTTCAGATGTACAGTAGCTGGTCATAGAATTTACTCCTCTATGAACTATTTAATCAGTAGGTCTAAATATTTCGTTTAAATTTATTGAAAGGTTGTATGATATTTGAATGAGCTTATGAGTTACACAAGCTGATTCTTCAAAATTAGTTAGGCAAGCAATAACATCATTGTTATCGCAGTGTTTCAAATTCAGGTAAAGATCTGATATGTAATTTTTCCTCTAAATTGTTTATGAATCTTTATTACTTATGGCTTACCAAAAAATTCCAGTTTGACAACAGAGTTACTGAAATAGAGCAAAGTAGTGTGTCCTTTACCTTTTGCCTATGACATAATTAGATACTTTTGTAACTTAGTCATATTTAATCAATTAAACAGTTCTTTCCAGCTTATGTTTTTTCAAATGCCCACTTTCACTCAGCTCTTCATCAGCAATCACATGCTGTTGTTTGAGCTGTATAAGTAAATCTTTCTGCCAGCTAGGTACCAGAAGGTTAATTTTATGGAGCACTTGTCATCTTTAAAAGATACTAATATTAACTGTTTTTCTGTTTGAGTGCCACATGCAACTTTTAGTGAAGGTAATGGGAATTTTTCCATTGAGTTCAGCAGGAATTGGATCAGACCTGAAAAAGGCAATTTTTCTTTTTTTTTTAACTCATTTGTTTTGATGTGTACATAACACCCTACCAAAAAGCATTAAAGAAATTCATAAAGCTATAAACTTGAACTAATATTTTAAAAAAGGCTTTGAAATAATTTAAAAAAGCAAGATCTTAAATGCTAACAGGATATATGAATAACCTTCATTTACAGACCAGTGGTCTGAAAGCTTTTTGTTTCTCAAGAGATGAGTTTTTGAGATTCGTTCTTTTTCTTGTAAGAATAGATGACATCACTAATTCCTGAAGTGTGCAGGGAGCTGCATTCATGTAGGAGAAACACAGAACATTAAACTTGGGTCTTGGCATATAAATGCTTTTCAAATATCTTTGCTTAGAATGTATAGCTAGGGCCTCCGATCCTGCAAAGAGAAATGTGTGGGCAGACCCATGCCTGAGTACAGAGCTGTGTTGATTTCATTGGGGCTGTATGCAGGCATGGATCTCTTTTGCCTTAAATGGTAGGCTTTGTGAAAGGGACTGGCTCTTCTGATTTGTGCAGTTTGGAATACTGCATGTAATTTATATATATCTTAAACATACGTGCTGCTAGTGACTTAAGCATTTAGATATTTTAGTATGTATTTTTAAAGCATTTGTTTACTTTGAACTGGAGATTTATTTCAAATTATTCCGTATACTTTTAATTTTAAAGAAGTCCCATATTTAAGTCTACTTTTTGAGATTTGTTGTTGCAGTTTAAGGAGTTCAGCCCATGTTATAACACTGTCTAAAAGGTCACTTGCTATCTGTGCTCTAAACTTGCCACAGTACAATATAAAGTTTTTTTGGGGAAGTTTATTAAAATGTGTAATGTCTTCAGTTTTAATAAACTTGTAATATTTTTACACCAGAGATGTTGCTGCTTTTTATATGACTTGACTCTTATTTACTGCTGTTTAGATGAGTGACCAGCCACAGGTCTGATAAATGGCGGATCCAGGATTACAACTACAGGATGAAAGAGGGCAGATAAAGTACTGAGGTCTAAAATACTGGTTCTTCGAGTGCTTGCTCGTGTCCATTCCATATTAGGTGTGCGCGCTCTGCGTGCACTGCTGCTGGAGATTTTTTTTCCCCCTGTGGTATCCATAGGGCTGACTCTAGCGCCCCCCCTAGAGGCCCATGCTCATGTGCTGGTATAAGGGCCGGCGCTGGCCTGCCCCTGCCCAGTTCCCTCTTACTCCTGTAACAGTTGCTGGAACAGTCTTCTCTCTTGCTTTAGCAAGTCCCCTCTACCAGTGGGTGTTAGTGTGTGTGGTGGTTTTTTTTTTTTTTTTTTTTGTTACATTGTTGTAAATAGTTAATTTTAGCTGTTAGTCCCCTTAAGGGACATTGTGCCCAAGACAGGGCATGCCCAGTCCCCAGGCTTCAAGCCGTGTGCTACATGCACTAAACACATGCCCATGAGTGATCCCCACTCCAGCTGTTTAAAAGTGCCTGGGGGAGTCTCATGTGAAAGATAAGTGCAGGGTCTGTCAGAGTTTCAGATCCCGCACTCAAAAAGACAGGGATATCAGGTTGAAAGCCCTGCTTGTGGAAGACATGCTTACACCGGCCTCCGAGCTAAGTCGATTGGACTCTGCATCGAGCAGAGGGACCTTCTTGGCACTGATATACATCTCCAGTACTGGGAACGTGGCACAAGAAGTGTGCTAAAAGAGGGCACGCCTCCATGACCCAAGGAGACCTGGGGAGTGAGATTCGACCTGTTTCGGGCCACTCGCCATCCACTTAAGGGTGTATGGTTATGGAGGCTACACTGCCCATGGTACCCATTCCCACCATGGACCTACCCCATACGCCTGGGACTAGCAGAGGCACGGCACACGTGAGGAACCTTCCATGCTGGAAGTCTTTCAGGCTGCCAGGGATCTAATGGCCCTACTGGTTCCCGGCAGTACTGGGACAGTTTTCACACATTACATCTGTGTTGACCTCTGAGCGATGGGCTACAACCCTGTCCCTGTTGGTACCGGAATCAGACTCTGACTACGGTATGAAACCCCCCGCGGCAGCCACAGTTGAGGGCCCCAGGGGAGGCTGAGGGCGTGGCCCCTTCTCCTCCATGTTTCCTGATGACCTTTGAGCCCACCAGGAGCTCCTCAAGAGGATGGCCGCCAACCTGGGCCTGGAAGGTAGAGGAGCTCCAAGAGTCAACAGACCCCATTTTTGATATTCTGGTTTCTACAACTCCTGCCAAGATGGTGCTGCCTATGCATCGGGGGAACTTAAACTGGTAAAGGTGCTTTGGCAGACTCCCTCATCTCTGCCCTCAACCTCTAAGAGGACAGAAAAGTATTACATGCCAGCAAAACGGTTTGAATACATGTACTCCCACCCACCCATGGGCTCTCTGGTGGTTGCCGTGGCCAACGAGGGAGATAGGCAGGGCCAGGCCAAGCCAGTGCTACCCCAAAGAATAAAGAGGCAAAGCGCTTAGACCTTTTCAGTTGAAAGGTTTATTCTGTAAGCCTCCAACTCCCCATCGCGAACCAGCAGGTGCTGCTGGGTGATACGATTTTGGTGTTTGGGACTCCTTGGCCCAAGACATGTGGCAGGAATTCTCAACCATCTTGAGGAAGGAAAGATGGTGGCCAGAACCTCCCTCCAAGCTGCCTTAGATGCAGCGGACTTGGCAGCCAGGTTGATGGCATTGGCAGTCTCTATGAGGCGCGGTTCGTGGCTGCAGTCTTCGGGCCTGTTGCAGGAGATGCAGCAGCTGGAGCAGGACCTTCCATTAAAAGGGTCCTCACTGTTCTCAGACCAGATGGATGTAAAGCTGCATGGCCTTAAAGACTCCAGAGCCATGTTGCAGTCCCTGGGCCTCTGTACACCAGCAGCCTTGAGAAAACACCTCAGGCCTCAAGGCCAGTTTCAGGAGAGCTGTGTTTCAATTGGCGCACCAGTGAATTCCTAGCCCACCTTCAAGGACACTGCTTGCAAGTCACCTAACCTGGAATGGACGTGAGCAAGCACTCAAAAAACAACTATCTATCTTTCGTTACTGTTTTTTTGAGATGTGTTGCTCATGTCCATTCCATGACCCGCCCTTCTGCCCCATCGTCAGAGTTGACAGCAAGAAGGAACTGGAGGGGCACAGGGCTGGCAGCATCCCTTTATACCAGCGCATGAGTGTGGGCCTCTAGAGGGTGCTAGAGCCAGTCCTATAGATACTACTGGGAGGGGAAAATCTCCGGCAACAGTGCGGATGGCGCGCACACACCTAACATGGAATGGACAAGAGCAACACGTCTTGAGCAACAGTTACAAAAGGTAGGTAACTGGTTTTTTCTTACTCATGCAAAAAAGTCCCATTGATTTTGAGGGGGACTAATTGCCTGAGTAAGGTGAGCAGGATTTAGCCATTCTTTTCTAGCTCCACTATTCAGTAGTTAAAAGCTAAATGTCTGTCACCAGACACTGATGACTTGACTGTCAAAAATTGTTCCAAGTTGAAATGAGTCTCCTTGGCAATGTTAGGTAGGCAGGAAGTATTATTAAAAAAAAAAAAAAAAAAAAAAAGCGAAGAGAGCAGTAATGTGAAATACTGTGTGTAATCTCTTTAATACAGAGTGTAATAATGACTTAGCATGGCAAACTTGTGAAGTCTACAGTATATCCAATAAATAACCGAATAAATGCTTAAGATTTATTGTCAATTTACCTACTCTTCTGGTTGTTTGCAAACATTGAGGTGTGGGAGGGCAATTAGGGCCCCAATTCAGAATGGTACTTAAGTACATCCTTAATTCTAAACCTATTAGAAGCCTCATTCAAATCAGTGGGACTTCTTGTATTCCTCTTAACGTTTGTTATTTATATTGAAGTAGCACATAGGACCTCCAGTAATGCACCAGGCCCCCATTCTGCTAGGCATCATTGAATACAACAAAGAGATGGACCCTGACCTAAAGATCTTACATTTTTAAAAGTGCCTTGCTGAATGGAGGCCTAAGTGTCAAAATATTGCCACAGATGACAGTTAAAGGAATCTCCAGACAGCACCTATGTATTTAGGTATTTTAAAACTAAGATGAGGTGGGTTAAGGATTAACTTTTATCTGTAATGAAACAGTTCTTGAGCCAAATTCTCAGCTACACCTTTGGCTTTTGTCATAACATTTCATTTAATTATAGTTTAGTTTGTGGAGGAGGACTTAATGATAGGTGTTTTTAATACCCTCAAAATACATTGAACTCTGGATCCATTAGTGTCTTTACTGAAAGATATGCACTCATCTGTAGGAAATACAACTTAAATGAGATAGTACTTTGTATTTAAAACAAATCACGTTTATAGATAAGAGAAACGTAAAGTGTTTTCTGGATACACCTTGATGTAAGGAAAAACACAAAGGGATGTAATTGGCCTTACTTTTGTGTGTGCATTCGGTTAGCTCACTTGTGTATATAGTTGGAAGGTAATGCTGCTCCTGAAGTCTCCTGTTAGTTTTTATTGGAGGGGATTTTGTATATTGTGTGTTAATATACAATAGCGAAACACAAACTAGCTTCAGTAGTCAAAAGTAACTCTTTGTGAAGATCCCACTGCAATTTTACTTCAGGAAGTAAATTCCTTCTTTCATATAGTCACAATAAGACTGGGCCCAGCTTAACATTGACCAATGATTATGGAGTTCACGTAGACAAAGTGCTGAAAACCCTCAAGGAACCAGGAGGCATTGATTGGAAAGGATTTAATAGTCCCTAAGTGATCTCAGATGGTGTCTCAAGTCTAATCCTACTGTGTAAGGCATGTTACTGAGAAGTCAAAGTGAAACAAGGACCTTGTACATCTCTATTACTTAGTCAAATATATTTGGATGAGGGAGGGGAAGAAGTGGTGTTGCCTTTCTTACCTCTCCAGGATATATCACCTGATTAAATGTGGAAACTTTAACAGTTCAAAGTCTGAGTTAAACTGCAGGGAAAAGCAGCACAGACGTTCTCTGCCACAACTGGCTGCAATTACTCAGTTCTTATTTCGATATTGAAGTACAGCAAAACACTTGAAAAGATTGTTCTCAAGGGTTGACTTAGCTCCTCACAGAAGGTCTTCTCAAGTCAGAGATTTTGAGGGATGGTCCTGACTAAGCAACAATCTGAAAATCTGAGTAGTAAAAATTAAGACGTCTCTTTGAATGCTGCCACATTGGACTTAAGACAAAAGAGAAAAACCACACAGATTGTACCAACCTGAGCAAGCGAGCTTACATCTTGAACTGCTGGGAGCATTTACTAAGACATAAGTCAACGATTCATGAAGGGGTTTGGTCAGCCAATGTACATGAAGAGAAGTACTAAATGGATCTAAATCAGTTTTACCTCTTCCCCTCTCTTGCATAGCAGAAATCTTTTTTGCCAGCAGGAAGAGAGAAATCAATACTTGAAAACCACCGTGCATGTAAACTTTGACATGCTAATTAGTCACAGAAGAATTTTGACCTGTGAAGGGTATTTAAATGTCAGAGAAATCTTTATATCCAGGCATACACAAAAATGAATGCAGAGTACACATGGATTAGAAACCTACTACAAACATCCTCCTCCTCCACTCAGAGTTCAGAAAAACATTAAAAAACTGAGATCGTGTGTGTGTGTGTGATATAAAGTGTATAGGAAGTGAAAACCAGGATTTCCTAACCATAGAAATCATTAAGTACTGTTCCTTGTCATTTGTATCTCAGTAGCAACTAGAGGCCCCAGCCAAAATCACTGAAATATTGTACGAGGCACTGTGCAGACAGAATATCTTCTCTGGAGAATCTGTAATTTAAATAGACAAGACATCTGTATTATCCCATTTTTACAGATTGGGAGCTAAGGTGCAGAGAAATCAAGTCAATTTCTTGAATTGTGAGCACCAGTCCTGGACACTATGTTCTAGCAGCAGTTGCACCAGTGCCAAATACTGTATTCTCTTCATTATTTACCACTCCCCCTATTTGTGTCATCTGCAAACTTTATCAGTGGTGATTTTCTGTTTTCTCCCAGACATTGATGATGATGTTAAATGGCATAGGGCCAAGAACTGATCCTTGTGGGACTGCACTGGAAACGCAATTGCTTGACGATGATTCTCCATTTACTGTTACATTTTGAGATCTATCAATTAGCTGGCTTTTAATCCACTTAATGTGCCATGTTAATTTTAAAAATTGATCTATTTTTTTAATCAAAATTCACATGGTACCAAGTCAAATGCCTTAAATAATTCTAAATATATTGTGTCAACACTATTATGTTTATCAACCAAACTAAATCTCATAAAAAAGGTATCCAGTAATTATATTAGCGGCCTACATAGATATAGGCAGATAACTGGATAGCGACATAGTATGGAGGAGTAGGTTTACACTTGTTATGGAAACAAACTACTATGTTCAATTTTCATACCCTTCCCCCCCCCCCCCCCCGACATTTGAAAATAGTAAAGAAAATATCCCACAAAGGGATTTGTTCAGCTGCAAAAATACTTCTGTATCTGCATGTACATGTCAGGGGCAGTTCAGACTGAAATTCCTCACCTCACTCCAATTTGATGTGATTCTGTCTGTGCAAAGTAATGGAAGGGAGTCAGCATTCATAGCTGAGAGTAGAGCTCAAGAGCTCCTGGCTCCCAGTTGTATGCTTAGATCACTGCACTACACCCAAAACAAAGGTAAGGCACAATGAAATATTAGGAGGCAATCTGTTCTTTGTCCTCCTAGACAGTAAATAGAGATTTCCTCCTTTTTGGAGAAAGGGAGAATTTTTCGGAGATCCCTATTTTATTTTTGTTTGCTCTCCTTGTTTTGATATTTCTTCCCACTATTCTCAAAGGCTGAATGGGGCTGGATTCTCTTGCCTGCAGAATGTTTCAATTCTTCTATGTGCATTAACTAAAGAGGGAGAGGCACACTGCTGCCTTGTAACCGGTTTCAGCCTCTGGGACTGAACTAAGTACATCCACACTAGAAACTCTACAGTGGTTCATCCACAGTGCTGCAGGTGTGCCGCTGTAGTGTAGAAACATACTACAGCTATAGAAAGGGTTCTTCCTTCGCTGTAGTAAATCCACCTCTCTGAGAGGTGATAGAAAAATATTTTTGTCGACCTAACGCTGTCTACGCTGGGGCTTAGGTTGGCTTCATTATGTATTTCAGGGGCATATACTGGCTTGGAGAGCCTGGAATTCAGGACCTTTGCTTGGTCAGGCTTGTATTGTCTGTAAATAGCCAGGGAGCAAGATAATTCCTTTTATTTTCTTACTGATCAGAATTTTTTGGTAGTGGGTCTATGTGCTCCCTGCCCTTTTTGTCCTTACTTAGTTACCAGCTCCAATCCCACCAGCAAAGATTGTGTTGCAGTAAATGTCTTAGGAGTGGTTTCCTCAGAACCCCATCAAAACTATATTCCATTTCATGCCAGGAACTCGGCATGCTGACTTCACAGTGCTTTCAGGGCTGACTCCGTTGGCGTTATAAGATGCACAGCTCTACTGAAATTGGATCCTGGCCTGGGAAGCTAAGGATGAGTGCTCATCCTAAACTCTGGCCCCAGTAGATTAAACAGAACCACAGAACACATTTTGTTTCAAAGATCGCCCGGGCACAGCCGCTGTTGGACACATACTGGAGAAGCCTGAAGAAATCGGAGAGCTTTGCATTTTTGATGTAAAGAAATGAGGACTGGGTTCTGTGTTATAATTGATGTAAGTGGTGGGGCCTAATATCAAAGGTCAGCATAATTCACTGTCTGCCACTGGGCAAATACCTAGTGACATTTGTTACACAAATCAAGAATTTGAATGGGATTATACTTACTATTTATGAGTAAAACTTTCAGAAGTGCTAAATGACTTAGGCTTATAACTCTTAAAGGCCTAAGTCCCATAGCTTCCTACATGCTTAAATTCCATTGACTTTCAATGAGTTGTTGACTCCTAAGTCACTGAGGTGCTTTTGAAAATGTTACCCCAAATTTTGTAATTCCAATAGGAGTGTTTTTGAAGGCCAGGATTTAAAAAAAAAAAAAAAAAAAAAAGTCCCTAGTGACATGGTGCTTAATTTTGGGTGCTTAACTTAAGACATTTTAAAGGCTCCTGTTTTCTTTTCAGCAAGTGCAGAGGACCCATTCTGAAAATCAGACCCTTTAAGATGTCTCAATTTGGGTACCCAAAAGTGGAGGCACCCAAGCTCACTCATTAGTTTTAAAAATCATGACCTAAATCTCTTAACGAGGACGGCTAGAGCTTTGGCTGAATAGTCTGCAGTGGGAACTTTTTTTTTATTTTGGCATGAAATCTAAATAAATAATCTGAGCACTTCCCCTACATTAATCCTCAAATCTCCCTGTGAGCTAGGTGAGTATAGGTCCCCATCAGGGCCGGCTCTAGGCACCAGCACTCCAAGCATGTGCTTGGGGTGGCACTTTCCAAGGGGTGGCACTCCAGCTCCTTTTCTTCTTGCTTGAGGCGCAAAAAGCCGGGAGCCGGCCCTGAGCGGAGGTGAGCTGCAGCGGTGGGCGCGGGGAGGGCCGCAGGAAGTAACTCGGGGGGGGGGGCAGCGGAACTGCCCCCCACTGCCGCAGCTCACCTCTGCGCTGCCTGCTCCCCTGAGTGTGCTGCCGCCTCTCTGCTTCTCCCCCCTCCCTCCCAGGCAAGCCTGGGAGGGAGGAGTAGGAAGGGAAATGCACCACACCTAGGGAGGAGTGGGAGTGGGGAAGGGGTTGGAATGGGGCGGGGAAGGGGCAGAGTTGGGGAGGGCCCCTGGGAAAATTTTTTTGCTTGGGCAGCAAAAAACTTGGAACCGGCCCTGGTCCCCACTGTATAGATGGGGAACAGATGCACAGAGGTTGAATGGTCCATGGTCAGAAGGAAGCGGTGGCAGAGACAGGAGAGTTGGGTTTTGTCCTTGAGTCCCAGGTTAGTGGCTTTACCACATGACCATCATTCCTCTCCTAATTTGACTTTATATTGCATAATACTTTGATTAAAGTTTTGTTTTATGTATACAAAGAGAACTATATTGAGGAAGGTAAATGAATGCAGCCTGTTTTATCAGAAGCTTGATCCTGTTCCCATTGCAGTCAATCGTGAAAGTTCCTTTGACTTCAGTAAAGTAGGATCAAGCCCTTAAAGCCTTTTTAAAGCAATCAATTAACAGAGCTTTCCCCCACAGGCAGGTGAGAGTCATTATCCAACTTTTACAGCAGAATAAGCCGAGGTGAAGTGACACATCCTGGCTTACACAGTGAGCCTGAGCAGAGCCAGGAATGGAATCTCACTCCCCTGCCCTAAATGCTAGGCCATATCATGAAAATGAAGCACTGCCAATGCTGTATAAATCCATGCATGCAAGAGTGCATGTTGTGCTATCAGCTCTTAAGCAGAACTCATTCTTGTCAAGGGGGAATCTGCTTAAAATCCATGACCTGGTGTGACCCAAGAATGTTCAGAAAAATCGCTCTTTGTCTTTGTCTAGATTTAATATAGATTCTGTGTCCCATCCTCAACCTATGAGAACTACCCACTAGTGAGTCTGTAAAGTCAGATAAAATGTTTATTTTCACTAGATGGCGCTCCATGACCACTTAGTATCTGCCTATTTGTGCACTAGTGCCTGGAGCGTAATACAAATAAAGTGTAAGTGGGCATAACATCACATTACTCCACTGAAAATAGACTCTCGGAACAGTCACTGCAAAGAATAAAGACACCAAGAAGTTAAATGTGTTCAAAGCACAAAAGCCCTAGGCTGCTACTACACTTTGTTTACTACCCTCCTGCTATTTCTTCCTCCACATCAACAGAAAGCTGATCCTTCCGACCTCTCTAGCTGCCCAACTACTTGTCCAGGCCCTTCTCAGTGCTTGCCTTCATTATTACTACCTCATGCTCTCTAAACATCCTCTTTACTTGTATTTGCCATCCTTCAGTCTACCTAAAACACAGCTGCTGAAATCATCTTCCCCATCTGCCCAGTTAGAGTATGTTCCCCTCATTTGATGCCACCCCTATCTCCCCCTCACCACACATATCCAGTTCAAACATGTAGCTTTGTGTTCAGTGTCTCATGCCTCCCTGGCTCCTCTCATGTTTTCCATCTCCCTTTCTGTTGCATCAAGGATGCTACTGGCTCAATGTCCCATTGGTTTCCTTCTTCTCCCATTTCAATGCCTCTTTTTCCATATTTCCCCATATGTGTGGAACTCCGTCCCATTCCCTGCTCAACCACCTGATTCTTCCTAAGATGTACTAACTTCCATAGTGCCCATGAGAAGTGTTAACTTACTGTTTAATGTAGACATCAAGAGCTACACTATCCCATCTGATCTTAGTAGGGTAACCCAGCTTCACTTTAAGCTCCTCCCTTTTGTTTGTCACATCTTTTATACTCTTCAGAGCAGGGTTCATGGCCAAGATTTTCAAAAGTGACTAGTGATTTTTGGATGCCTCCATTTTAGGCACCCAATTTGACCCACTTTAAAGGGTTCCAATTTTCAGTGGGTGGGTGCTCAGCCCTTTCTGAAAAATCAGGCCCCTGTAAGGTTGCTTAAATTTGATACCCACAAATTATTAAACCCTTATGAAAATCTTAGGCCATGTCTTTCCAGTCTCTGCAGTGCCTGCCACATGTTGATTGCAGTGTAACTAATACTTGAGCTGAGTGCTCAGCCCTGCATAAATTGGAAATAGTGATGCTGAAAAGGCAGAAATGCTCAATAGATATTTCTGTTCTGTATTTGGAATGAAGCAAGGTGATGTATCCTTCTCCCACGTGGCTGGAATAGAAAGTTTGCCATCCATAACAAAAGAAAATGTGAGGCAGCATCTGCTCAAATTAAACATTTTCAATCAACAGGCCTGGAGAACTTGCATGTAAGAGTCATAAAGGAGCTAGCTGAGGAACTCTCTAAACCACTGTTAGTTTTAGCAAATCTGGGAAAACTTGGGAAATTCCAAAGGATTGGCAGACTGCCAATGTAGCTCCCATATTTTAAAATGATAAAAGGGATGACCCTGGGAATTATCAACCTCTTAGCCTGATCTTCATTGTGGGCCAAAAATGGAACAGTTAGTTTGGGATTTTATTAACAAAGAAAGGCTAAAAATATAGTTAATGCCGCTCAGCATAGTTTCATGGTAGGTAGGTCTCATCAAACAATCCTGTTATTTTTTTACTTCTCTGATTGCTAAAGCCAACTATGTACATTAGTATATTTGGATTTCTCCAAGGCATTTGACTTAATACCACAGGACATTTTGATTTAAAAACTTGCATTACATAGAATTAACAAGGCACACATTAGATGGATTAAAAACTGGCTCACTGACAGATCTCAACGTGTAGTTATTAAGGGGGAGATAGAAATTTAGTGGGGCTGTTTCTGATGGGGTCCCCAAGAGATTGAGTCTTGGTCCAGTGTTTAATGTTTTTTATCTACGATGATATAAAATCTTTGCTGGTAAAGGCTGCAGATGAGATTGATTGGCAGGGCAGTAAATAATGAGAAGGGTAGTTTCCTGTTAGAGTGATCTGAATCACCTGGTTAAATAGTCACAGTCCAACAAAATGCATTTTAATACACCAATGCAAGGTAAATCACCTGGAAACCAAGAATGCAGGCTATATCAACAGAATAGGAGACTGCCTTGGAAAACCAGTGACTTATAGAAGGACTCAGGTCTTTATAGTTAACTCTCTGAGCTCTCAGTGTGGTGCTGTGGCAAAAAAGACTGATGTAATCCTTGGTTGTATAGAAAGGGGAATATCAAGTAGAAGTACAAAGTGATCTTGCTTCTGTACACAGCATTGGTATGACCATTGCTAGTATGCTGTGTCCCATTCTGGTGTCCACACTTCCGAAAGGATGTAGAAATACTGGAGAGAGTGTGAAGAAGAGTCAGAAAAATCATCCAGGGGCTGGAAAACAAGCCTAGTGATGTGAAGCCAGGGCCGGCACCAGCATAGCCAGCTGGTGCTTGGGGCGGCACATGGAAGGGGGCAGCACATCCAGCTCTTTGGCCGCAATTCGGTGGCAGGTCCCTCACTCCTTCTTGAAGGGAAGGACCTGCTGCCGAAGAATGAAGCGGCGGCGGTAGAGCTGCTGCCGATCGCGGCTTTTTTTCGGGGGTGGCCTGCTTGGGGTGGCAAAAACCCTGTAGCCGCCCCTGTGCGAAGCTTAAGGAGCTAAACGTATTCACCTTCTCAAAGAGAAAAGTGAGAGGTGACTTGATCACTGGGTATTGGTACTTACACATGGGGTGCTGGAACGGGGGGAATCAAGGGCCCATGGCCCTTCCATGTTTGAAAGTGGCCTGGCCCATCCACTTTTTGCCATGGGTCTGGTCCCCTGCCTCTCCTATTCCCCTTGAAGCCCCAGCCCCCCTAGCCAGGCCAGAAGCTGGAGCCTAGCCCGGGTAAGAGTGGCTCTTGGAGCCCAGGCAGCTGTGGGAAGCTGTGGACCCTTCACCTGCCCTGGGCCAGGGGTTCTGAGGGTGGGGACACAGGCTAGGGGCTGCTGCTCTCGGGCCACCCCACCCAAGGCAGGTGGAAGGGCCCAGGCTGCCTTGGTATGGCTTGGGCAGGGCCTGTGGGGGGGAATTGGAGGGGCAGGGGTGGGCCCATGGAGGGGGCAGGGCCTCAGCCCCCCCTTTAGGAAGAATCCATTGCCCCTGCTTACACATTGAAAACCTGTCTTATATTGGGAGCTGTAATAAGTCTGATTGGCCCTTTAAGAGGAGTTGGCCTCAGTCTTGCCTCTGAGGTAGAAGCTATTCCCCAGCTGATCCTGATCTGGTGTCTCAATTATCATCCATGACTTTGACTGTGAAAGGTTCAGGGAGGCCTATCCAGAGAGAGAGGAACTAGCTCAGAAAGATGGTCAGTGTGTGAGTGAGGGAATGCTGGGATGGAGTTAGTCCCTGAACAGTTTGGAAAAGGGCTAAGGCTTTGTGAGGCATGCCTGTGGATTGATGTTCTATGAGAGGAACAAGGAGTTAAGAGGCTTGAGACCAGAGGAGAGGCTGTACTAGCCATAGGTTATTGGGAAACAGCCCAAGGGCTTAGAGGTAGTAGGTGGCTGAGGGAGGAGCAGATCTACCTGCTTAACACTAGCTCCCTGGGCTGGAATCTAGAGCAGAGGGCTTCTCTGGGTTCCCCTACCGGCCCCAAGGAAGGGTTGTAAAAGCCTGATACAAGGACTGTAGAACTCAAGGTTGGGTTGAGGGTAGCCTGACACGGTGAAAGGATCTCTTGTTGGGGTATTTGGACTGTTACTCCAAGTGGGGTCTGGACTAGATGTGACAGCCAAAGGGCTGGGCCATGGAAGGTGCAGACTCCAGAAGAACCAGAAGGATGAACAAAGTGGGGTGCTAGAGGAGAAGCCCTGACCTGATGCCAGAGGATGTCATGGTAGCGAGTGGAACTGCTTACAGGGGCTTTTCAGTCTTGCTGACAAGATCCAATGGCTGAAAGTTGAAGTTTAACAAATTCAGCTTTGAACTAGGATGCAGTTTCCTAGCAGTATGAGTAACTAAACATTGGAACAGTTTACCAGGGAGGTTGTGCGATTGACTATTGCTTGGTATCTTTAAAAGTGAGATTAGGTGTCTTTCTACAAGCTATACTACGCTTCTGGGAGATATTCTACAGTCTTTGTGTATATGGTGTGATTTGTCTGGATGGTTGGAGTTTGTGAATTCCTGTGTTCGTTCCTTTCCCTCCCGGGCTGTGGCAAGAACAGGAAGCTCTGCGTTGCTATCAACATGCTCCTAATGCTTGCAGCTCTGCATTAAGGCTATGACTATAATCAGATCTCATACTTCAGGGCTTGCCTGCAGGGGTCAGGAAGGAGTGTCGTTTCCCCCCCACCCCCGACCACAGGTATTCTGGCTTTTGTATTTATTTTTTCCATCCACGATTGGCCAGAGCTGGAAATGAGACACTGGACGGGGTGGACCAGTGCTCTGAGGTGGGACAGAGAATCCTTTCTCTTAGATGTGCAGCTGATGTGTCCTGCTCACATGCTTGGGATCTAATGGATTGCCAGATATGGGGTGGCACAGGAATTTCCCCTAGGTTGGTTTGGCTGGGATCTTGTGGGAGGAGCACGGGTTACCTTACTCTGTAGTATGGAGTATAGATTGCCTGTTAGGATCATCTGAGCATATCCCACCTAATCATTTCCCTGCCATCACAGCAGCCTCTGGCATTGGTGGCAAATTGGTTGCTCTGATTCTTTTCCTGTGGCACATAGTTCCGTCTCTTACGAACTGAAATACTTTAGTCTAAACCAAGCTATTGGGCTCTACTCAGGGGTAACTGGGTGAAATTGTGTCCTGGTAGACAGGTGGTCAGACTAGGTGATCTAGTGGTCCCTTCTGGCCTTAGAAACTCTCTATCTTCCTCTGTTTATGTACAGTCCTAGCCTTAGGGCATTTACAAATGTATCACTCATTTAGGACTGGATCCTCCAAGGATCTGGATTTCAATGAGAGTTAGGACCCTAAATAACTCTGAGGATCAGAGCCTGACTACTCAGTATAGTGTTCATCACTGTACTTCCCTTGGCAGGATTTTCAGGATTGGACCCTTAATCCGACACTAGTGGTCCAGTCAAACATATAATTCACTGGACCTTTAAGTGAGTCATGTATATTTTTAAAATTTAGTCTGGTGGTGGTGGCGGAGAGGAAGTAGGTTACGGAAGGATTTAAATGACAAGAGGGAGGTCACTTGGCTAAAACAAAATGTACAGCAATAAACCTAGCATGCCCAATCTCAAAAGCTATTTAGGGGCAAAACCAATTTAACTACTGCTATGGAATTGGTGACAACTTAAGCTGTTACTGTATATCAAACAGCAACTACCAAGTACCATTGAGGAAGGCTTTAAAAAAAATTAATAGACTGTTGGGTCAAATGCGAAGGTGCTAAACTTATTGACTAGAAATAGAGAATTGAACCTCACGTCAAAAAAGTAATGCTTCCCTTGGGAAGACTTAATCAAGTCCAAACAGAATGTTTTCTGACTGATGATCAATTACAAATTTATTTTTAAGTGCTGTAATTGACTCTGTTCTCATTACTTTTGTGGGGGCAATTCACTTTTCTCTTTTTCAAGCAATTATGCTCATTCTATGATTGATAGAATAATGAAACTCATATCAGAATGAAAGCATTATGAATTGACAAAGTTATGTGACACTCTATATATTGGTCCTATGTAGGGTGACCAGATGTCCTGATTTTATAGGGATAGTCCCAATATAGGGATAGTCCCCCCCCATCCCCGTCCCGATTTTTCACACTTGCTATCTGGTCACCCTAGTCCTATGAGTTATAAATGACCTTTCTTATTAAGGGATTTTATTTAAACTACTTGTGTGGTGGAAACAGTGGTTCTTGAATTTATAAGAATATTCTTAGATTACTTTTGTTTTCTATATTTAAATTTTGTAATGGTAGAAAGTAGCATTTTGCAATATTTTGTACTATATATTTGGAATTTTTTTTATTTGCTATACAAAGATGTTGTGTAATATTGCTGTGTGGTGGTAGGCCTTGATCCAAATCCCAGTGAAGTCAGTGGGAATCTTTCTATGGATGTATGTGGGCTTTACAGTAGGCCCCATAAACAGCTGCCATGTTCCACTCCAGAGGTGGGTGCAGTTCAGTGATGGGTGAAGTGATCTTTACATAGATTGTATGGTCTTTGGGCTAAGAAATGCTATATAACTGTACATGCCTGTGGTTGGTTACGATTTGTATTGCAGTAGTGCTTAAGGGCCCCAATCATGGCATTGGCCCCATTGGGCTAGTCATGGTATAAACACTGAACACACAAATGGTGCCTGCCCTGAAGTGCTTACAATCTAAGAGAAAAGATGATGGGTGGATGCAGTAAACAGACAAGGGAGTTTGACGTAACGAGACAATACTTGTCACCATGAGAATCCATCATCACAGCATACCAGCTGACTAACCTTTGTTGTATAGTATCATGCGTTTCCCTGGATGCTGTCATCTGCTCCCCTGTCATCTGCTCATGCTCCTGTAAGCCAAAACTGCTGTTTCTTTGCCCTTTGGCAGTGTAGTGCCCCCACTCCACAAATCAGCAGCAGTGTGAAAGGGTCTGCCCAACCCCAGTTTGAGGGTGATCAGTGTGGGGAGCTGGCCTTAGAGCTCAGGGGAAGAAATCCCACCACAACTCCCTGCTGCCAGCCTGCTCCCCATTGCAGGGGAAGGATGCTACTCCAGAACAAAAAGAAAGCTTATGCTCTAATAAATTTGTTAGTCTCTAAGGTGCCACAAGTACTCCAGAACAGAAGCTCAGATCTGCCCAGATGGGAATGGGAATGATTCTGGTCCAATCAACTGACGTAGGGTGAGGCTGGAGAGGGGAGGCATGTACTCAGGCCTTAATGCTGTAGTAGCTGCTGCCGCTGGAGGTAGTGGGCTCAACAACAGCCTTAACACAGGGCTAAGGGACTGTCCTGGGGACTCCAGTCAGGGGCATAGCTCTGGCCAGGCTGAAGGAGCAATCCAGATTCTGCACAGGAGTCCTGATCTTCCTGGTGACAGCAGATGGCAGATGATGCAGTAGAGATTGGGACTTGCCCATCTCTGATCACAGTGCCCCAGCACTACTGGCCTGTGCACAGGACAGAAGGTGCTCTTGGTTGGGTTGGAGGGTGTAACCTGCATATCTATCTAGGTGTTGATTGTGCTATTGCGGGAGGTAGAGGAAGTTGTGTGACAGCCCAATGATCCCTTGTACTAACTCTGAGGGTTATGTCTTCCCCGGATAAGTACTGGCTTATATCCGCGTGCAGTTTCTGTTTCGGGGGTAAATTCCTGCGTCCTCAACAGCTGTATGAGGGAAATGAAGGGTTTGGGCCTAGAGGAAGATGAATGTGATCCTCTCAGGCAGGTGGTTTGGGATCCACTTAATGAACTTGGGGTGTTTACAGAAGTAAGAGAGGGCAGAGGCAGACTTGGAATTCAACATACCAGGTGGAGACCTCTGATCTCAAGGGAACAATCCATGGTTTAATTTTTATGTTCTTCCCTATTTGTGTAGCTGCTATTCTAGGTTCACAAACACATTCCCTCCTTACTATGGACACTGATATAGATTAGAGTGACTACAACTGGTGGTAAATCTACCGCATGGGCTCATATAATTAATTATATCATCCATATCCAAACTTCTCAGGCTTCTAGTCCATGAAGGCCTTGATTATGGAGTGTTACTTTGGGTATATCTGCCAAATTTTAGAATACAGAGTCTCTGAATTACATCGCAGTTCATTCTCAGTTGCTCATTTACAAAGTAAGCTCCAGGAATGTATATGTAAAATACAATGACGGAAATGGAAATGAAGGGTGAGGGGGGATGGGATATGATTGCTATCTTTAAATATATCAGAGGGATAAATACAAGGGAGGGAGAGGAATTATTCCAGTTTAGTACAAATGTGGACACGAGAACAAATGGATATAAACTGGCCGTGGGGAAATTCTGGCTTGAAATTAGACGAAGGTTTCTGACCGTCAGAGGGGTGAAATATTGGAACGGCCTTCTGAGGGAAACGGTGGGGGCGACGGACCTGACTGGTTTTAAGATTAAGTTAGGTAAGTTTATGGAGGGAATGGTTTAATGGTAAAACATAGTAGCCAAGGAAAACCAAACAATGGTAGGCTGAGCCTCTGGAGGTTTTTCGCCTTCCTCCGCAGCATGGGGCAGGGATCACTAGCAGGAGGGTCTCTGCCAATTGAAGTCACTAAAACACAGGATTGGGTTCTTCAACAGCAGAGTCCAGGGAAGGGGTAGGGACGGTATTGTGGCCTGCAGCATGCAGGGAGTCGGACCAGATGATCATAATGGTCCCTTCTGACCTTAAAGTTTATGAGTCTGAGACTAACCACTGGGACAAACTACCAAGGGAAGTAGTAGATTCTCCATCTTTTGATGTCTTCAGATCAAGACTAGCTGCCTTTCTGGAAGTTTATGCTTTAGCCAGACACAAGCTAATAGGTTCAGTATGGGGCTAACTGGGTGAAATTTAATGGCCTGTGATCTATACATCAGACTAGATGAGCGGACTCCTCCTTCTGGCCCTAAACTCTCTGAATCTGAGAATGATCTTACACGTGCGTAGAACATTTCTCTCTGTAATGTCCCAAAGAGCTGCACAACCATCACAAACTTATATACAATCTACACCCAGAGTTCACTTCATCTACCATTGAACTACTGCCCCCTCTGGGGTTAAACATAATAGCTGTTTAGCAGCACATAGCAACACCAGGCAGTAGCCACAGGTAGGAACTGAAGAGTACCTTTTTTTAATTGAAACTGAAAAGGAAACTTGGGTAGACATAGTGAAAGGTCTCCAGGGTCCTGCCCAAACTACAACCTGAGTAAATATCCCTATTCTTAATATTTATTACTTGTGTTACGTTCATGCCCAGAGGTCCCAGCCAACCAAGATTGAAGCCTATACGCAGACAAAGTGGGAAAAGATATAACAGGACTTTCCATCTTACTCAGGTCTGTGTGAGGCAAACAGAGAGGCAATGACTTGCCTAAGGTCACAGAGGAAGTCTGGGGCAAGGCCAGGAACTGAAATCAGCTCCCAAAGTCCCAATCCTGCACCGTAACCACTTCCCCCTCCACTTGACCAAGGTGTTAAACTCTCACAGGAGATCAGCACCACCATTTTACATCATCTCAAAAGATGAATGTCCAGCAACCCAGGGGGCCGCCTCCCCCAGCAAAACAACAGGCTAAAACACTAGCTCATTTATGGCTTGGAGGGAATAGTGCGGCTGCCCCAGTCACTTGACAGCATTTCCTATAGCATGCAATGGGAGACCTCTAAGGAACATCTTGGTACTGAAGGAAATGAGCGCTGGTGATCAGTAGTAAACCAATGCCTCAGACTAATATTACAGGATAGGGTGGTGCTGCAAATACCATCTTTTGGTCATTAATTTTGTGGCCCATTCTGCAAGATCAGAGGAATTAAAGCACCAGTGTTTTGGCCAAGTTCTACCTTTGGTAGTTGCTTTCTGCCCACCTGATTATTCTTCCCTTTAACTGAATACAGTATTCTTCCCTTTCTCTCATTAGCTGTCTTGTGTAGAGTTGCTGTGTGCTGTTAGAAAGCTGCTGTCTCACCCTAGAGACAGCTGCATTTATGTGGAGGAGGAAATGATCCATCTATATAGCTTGTGTGTATCAGTTTAAGCTTGTAAAGCACTTTGGAATCCTTTGGGATGAAAGGCACTATAAAAATGGAAGTTAGTTGTTTGTTATGATTGCTAAAATAAAACTTTAAAAATCCTTAATATAGAGTTCACTGAAAGGTTTACAGTTTGGGGTGTTTTATGAGGGGAGGAAATTTCTTTCCAGGAACCAAGTAAGAGTAAGTCATCTCCCTGTAGGAAAATGCAGAAGGAGAGTTCAAGTGTATTATAGACCTAGTGCAGATATATAATTTTTTTCCTTTTTAAAATAAATTGCTTCTTAGTATCAGATGGGGAGGAAAAACCTCCCTTAGTCTGTCAGCCAGAATGGCATTCTCTTTCTGTTGGGAAACCACTAAAAAAGATGTAATGTAGTGGCTGGGCCCCAGATAGAATTTGAATGTCCCCCTTTTCTATGAATAATGCATAAACATTATGCATTTCAAATGCCAAGCCCAGGAGGAAGTAATCTCTCCTTCCTAAACTGAAAAGTAACATTGTGGATTAGAATTCCAGAGTTCCAAGGGACACAAGTTTAAGTGATCCTCTAAGGATCTGCCTTCCAGGTGTTAGCAGTGTACCAGCTGGCACTACACCTGATTAGAACTGAGTGAATAAGCTGCAGCAAAGAACAGATTTGATGAATTTAGCCTCTTGTTCTGAGAATTGTCCATGACCAGTTTATTATTTTTTTTTCTTTAAGTTACTTGCTGGTTATTTTTTTGTGAATGATTCTTGGCCTCTAGACTGTTTGTGAGTAGCCTGTTGTGAGTACTTGCTATCTGAAATAGGATTGGTTCTGTTTCTTTGAGTGAAGGGGAGAGGGATGTAATGCTAAATCCCTGTCTACATTAGGTGCGTTTACTGGTATAGCTATCCCTGAAATACCCTGTAGTGTAGATGTGGCTATATATCACTATAAAAGTGTTTATACCTGTGTATCTTATTCTGGTTCCCACAACCCAAGTACAAGCACAATTATAGTTGTATCCACACTAGGTCTTTTTTTTTTTACTGGCATAGCTATGTAAGTAAGAGTCACCACCCCCAAAATCAACATAGTTATGCTGGTTAAACATTTAAGTGTCAACAATTGTTTTTTCCACAGGAAACTTTCTGGAAAACTTCCCATTTTCCCCTATTTCCTCCCAAAATTATTCCTCCACCTCCAACCCTCTTCTCCCCCACCCCCCGAACCAAACTAAAAGCTTTAAACAAACAAAAATCAAAAACTTTTACCAAAAAATGTTTTTTGGTTTATAAAAAGACCACAACAGTAAATCTGAACCAAAGTGAAAATGTTCAGTTGAGTGTTTTTTGTTTTGTTTTTTTTTTAAAGCCATTTTCAAGGAGAATCTTTTCAACCAGCTCTACCCACAGCATAGTTCAGGACTTAAATGGGACCAGGAATTGGTGGCTCCGCAATTTTCAGCTGCGATAAGGTTAGCAGACCTACTGAATTGGCTCACCCGATGGACCAAGAGTGGCCTGATTTAAGAACGTGTCTACATGGGGAAACGGACTGGATTAGCTATTCTGGAATAGCTCCCTGCTATGGACACTCTATTCCAGAATCAAAGTGACTTTGCTCAAGAATAATGCGCCTCTTTGGAAGTGCCTGGATATTTCCAGAATAAAGTGACTTTGTTTTGGACTGGAGTTCCAACACAGGGTGCGATCCTGGAATAGAAGATATCGACTGTCTGCAATGGACCACTCTCTTCAAAAGTTATTTTTCTTCCCTTGGTATCCTGCTGTTAATTGATTTATCTCGTTAGACTGACCTCACATTTGGTAAAGCAACCCCCATCCTTTCATGTATTTATACTTGCTCCTGTATTTTTACCTGCTCCTGTATTTTTCACTTCATGCATCCGATGAAGTGGGTTCTAGCCCACAAAAGCTTATGCCCAAATAAATTTGTTAGTCTCTAAGGTGCCACAAGGACTCCTCGTTGTTTTATCCTGGAATAGGCACTATGGAATAACTTCTCCTGCAACTGCTATTTCAGTCAAGCCTTAAAACTCTTCTGCTGGCACATGCGGGGACACACCCGGCCCATACAGCCACTGGCACTATCAAATGGTTTTCTGTGCTAGTATGTGGCCATGATCCAATAATGCTATTATTGGGCTTGTGTTTGTGTGAGACAGAATGGGAATCACCCCAGGGCCTCTCTTAACATTACTGCCTTCTAGGGTTCTCCTTTCCATTGTGTCCACTCTCTTGGATTATTTCCTCCAGGTATATTAAGTTGCATTTTTCCTCAAGACGAATCTTTTTTTTTTTTTTTAACCAATGTTTCTAATCTCTTCAAATCCTTTGGGATTATTTTTCTGTTGCAACTGGTGTCTGCAACTCCATTCCCTTTAGCCTCCTCTGTGAATTTCATTAAAGCTGGCTTTGCTCCCTCTTCCAGATCACCAATGAAGAAGTTAAATAAAAGCAGACTGAATCCAGATCCTTGCGGTACCCCACTAGGCACTTTCCTCAGTGAGACACGTTACCATTTATCTTTACCCTATCTTCGGGGGCAATTTTCAATCTGCCTGACAGTGTTTTCCTACCCAAACCAAACTGAATTATTTTTGAGCCTAAGATTTCAGGAGACAGTATCAAATCCTTTACTAAGTTCCAAATATATTACAGCTGCTGTGTATGCCACTCATCCCACAACTTTGTAATTCTGTCATCCCACTCCCATCCCTGCCCCAAGCTATCTAGTTTGTCTGGCAGGATTTGTTCTCTACAAAATTGTGCTACTTACTAGTAATGTAGGAATGCCATGCTGGATCAGACTAGTGGTCCAAGTAGTCTAATAGTTTGACAGTCTCCAGTACCAGATATTTCAGAGGAAGGTGCAAGAAACTTGGCAGTGATGAAATAACCTGCTTATAGGGACAGCTTCTTCCTAGCCCCTCCCCCCCCCCCCCCCCCCCCCTTAGATGTTGGCTTACATCCTGAAGCAGGAAGGTTTATATCCCTTCCGAAACATTGGGCATAACATTTTCAAAGTCACTCTAGTGACTTAGGAGCCTACATCACTTAACCACTTCTGGAAATGTTGCCTTTGATTTTTATTTTTTTCCTTCCCCAATCCTTACTAGTTCTGGATGTTCTCATTACTGACAAATGTCTGATCCTCTTAACCTCAATGATATTCTTTGGCAATGAGTTACACAAACTAAATGTGCACTTTATGTAAAATGTTGTGGATTTCTTTTATTAGTTTTAAATGTATTTGTGATAGGGGTGTCCACCCCCCCCCACAAAGCCTGAGTAGGCTAAAAAGGATCAATTAACCTTCTAGGCTGCAGCTGGAGGAGAGTCAGGGCTGCTAGATCTAATTGATGATGCCCAGCTGGGCAGAGACAGGCTATGCTTGTATCAAGCTAGCAAGGTGAGAGCAAGAGGGGGCTGTAGGCAGGAGCTCAGCAGTCACTCCATGGAGAGAAGGGGAGTTTAGATAGGGATAAGGAGGCATTCTAGGGGGAAGAGTATGCCCTGGGATCCTGCCCTGGTCTACAAGAGTCTGGCAATAAGCCGAGAGGAGTGAAGTAGCTTCTGAGAGTGGAGGAGGTTCCGGCTGGTAAAGATAGAAGTGTGCCAGGAGATAGAGATGCGAGGTAGGAAGGAGCCCAGGGAAACCGCAACATGGTATGAGATTGAGTGGACTGTGATTGCTAGGCATAGGGTCTCTGGGCTGGAACTCAGAGTGGTGGGTGGGCCGGGGTTCCCCTGCCAGTCACTGGGAAAGTGGCACTGGACCTGGACTTGGACCAGACAACTGCCTGATACAACATACGGACGCCTTGCTGAACCCCTGGTAGGGGAGGACCAAATAGTGACCTGGCTGGAGTCATGAAGAGGGAACAGCTTGAGTCCCAGAGTGAGAGAGGGGCCACAGTGCGAGGAACCGACAGAAGGGGGTACCAGACCAGGCGAGAGCTAATCCTCAGGCCCAGTGGTGAGTGAAACCTGTCAATGTTGCTTTTCAGTTTCATTGAATGCGATGTTGCTCCAGGTTCTGCTACCTTCTATCTGTCAAGTGACTTATTCGTTGTTTTACTAAGCCACATAGAGATGGGAAACTATTGTTTTTACATCTGTAATTTTCCAGTCTCCTAGTGTTTTGAATTCATGGATTTTTTTTTTAAGTGGTACAGTGTTTGTTAGCTAATTCCCTTAATAACCTGGTGAAATATAATCTGAACAACTCCAGAAAAAGGGAAATTCCTTTTTCCTACCCAAACCAAATTTTCCCTTTGATTTTTATTTTTTCCTTCCCCCAATCCTTACTAGTTCTGGATATTCTCATTACTGACATAAATGTCTGATCCTTTTAACCTCAATGATATTCTGTGACAATGAGTTACACAAACTAAATGTGCACTTTATGTAAAATGTTGTGGATTTTTTATTAGTTTTAAATGTATTTGTGATAGGGGTGTCCACCCCCCACAAAGCATGAGCAGGTTCTAAAGGATCAATTAACCTTCTAGGCTGCAGCTGGAGGAGAGTCAGGGCTGATCGATCTAATTGATGATGATGACTGGCTGCATTGCCCTTCCCTGCTAAAATGAACAGTGGTCTTAGAGTGAAACAATATGGTCAAGGGAACCCCAAATACTATTGGAGTGTCAGAGAGTCACTGCTAGCTCACCTGCAAGGAATAACTTGCAGGATTGGGGCCTATGTGAAATGCACACAGCCAGGGGCTGATAACTGAGACACAGGAAGGGGTAGGGAAAGGAGAGGTAAGGGTTAAGACAAGCAAGTGTGAATCCTATCATAGAGTAAAAGAATCTTATGGAAAAGGCCTAAGTTCATCAAGCTACTTAAGCACATGCATACCTCTAAGCAGGTGAGGAGTCTTACTCCAGTGCTTAACTACTCATTGTTCAACTACCTTCCTGAATCAGGGCTAAAATGAGGAAAGTCTTTCAGAATAAAGGACACTAGAGAAACTGACAATTTAAGCTCTTACAAGTTTAGTTTTCTCCATCCTAGGAACGTGCAACACGGAGGAGATATTTCCTCCTAGTGTCTCTGGCTAAGTTGCAGTAAAGATGTAACAAAAGCCAGGAGTGCTGTTCATGCTCCTGTTGGGAAATTATGCATTTGCTATCATTTCTGCAGAGCTAGGCCAATCCCTGGGTAAATACTTCAGCCTCACACACTGCATTGCTGATCTCAGGATTTTCCCAGTAGAGCCTGTATCAAAATATGAAGGGAAAAAAAAAATCAAAGATAAGATAAACCAATAGAAGCCAACACATCTTGCAAAAATTCCCAGAAATCGCATTTATTCTGCTATCTTCCCAACCCTCAACATCTCATTTAAGCTTGTTTGGTTGCTCACATCTCTTCTTAGACTTTTTTTACCCTCTTTTAATTGCTGTCAGATACAGCCAGCAACCAAAACTTCATGGAACTCAACTTTTTACAATGGATCTCCTGTTTATAAATTGGCTTCCCACCACCAGTCTGTAGTTTTAAAAGTAACTGATTCCTACTTGTTACCATGCATATCTAATATTTTCTAATAAAGAGTAGTTTTGATGCCATTTTTAAAATACACTGAAGTATATGATCTCTTTGGATTTATAGAATGCATTTTTAAAGACTCTTGCAATTTTTTTATACAAAGGTACTATAAATATATTTGAGTAGTGTGGGAGACAGGGAAGGTCTTATGGTTAAGGCTTAGAGTGGGGGATTCTAGGTCTGGCTCTAACTTGCTGTGTGACTTTAGACAAGCCATTTAATTCAATGGGCCTTGTGTGCTTAACTCTTAAGCTCCTTTGAAAATTCCAGTCTTAACCTGTCTTGTTTTTCCTAGCTGTGAAATGTGGATAATCTCTTAAAAGTAAACTAAATTTAGAACCAGATCATCAACTGGTGTAAACCAGCATAGCTCCACTGAGTCTGTCAAATTGCATCATCTGAGGATCTGTTTCACAAGTAATTGTGAGACCTGCTGGTACCTCCTTGTTCTTCCTCTGCTCACTGCCTTCATATTGTGTTACACCCATGTACGGTGTCACATCTAAAATTACACTGTTACCTCTTGGTGGCAGGGTCCTTGTCCTTGTATTTGTACTGCAGAACATCTGGCATGCTGGTGTGTGCTGTAAAGAGAATTAATAGTGCAAAATGAAAGCAACAGTTCAGTTTCAGGTTCCCTCCCTCGCCTCTTGCCTCAGTTCAAATTCTAGTTCAAAACAGTTGCCCCACGTAGTTAATGCTCAACATAGAAGTTCATGATTTCTGCTGATTCCAGATTTTAAAAATTATGCAGTGCATTAATGCGGAAAAATACTTACTGTTTTTATTTGGTTGGCATTACCCCTTGTATTTAGGGTTTACATTTGACTTCTTTATCCACTCTATTTAAAATAGAGCATGCATGTTCTGGATTTAGGATATATTCCTAAAACAGTAAATCTGGGGGTTTTTTTAGACCGACAGAGTAAAGATTTTAATGGATTTTTATATACATTTTCCTCTTTGTTGCCCTTACTTTAGTACTTTTACTAACTGGAGTGAATGGTATTTCTGTTTGACTCTATATTTTATCAACAATTTGTTGATAAAATATAATCAGGTTTAGTTTAATGTTTGGTCTCATATCTATTGTCTTCCTCTGTGAATTAATACTGTGCAGTTGTAGAAGAACCTTTCCTCAAAATTTCAGCACTTTATAAATATTAACACAACTCAACCCCATGTATGACCAACTTCTGTGGTACAATTTCATGAGATGCTCGCTCAATGCTTTTTAAATCAAGTTTGCCTGGCATAAGTGGCTGCTTGGAAAGTCTAGTTCCATTATCCTCTAGATTAGGGTTTCTTGAGCTCTTTCATACTGTAGACTAAACCATAATATAGACAACATATTGCACATTATGTGTCTTCCCATTGACTGGACCATCTTTCCCCCCGCCATTTGCAATTGCTTACTATTGCTTTAGCAACTACAGCAATTGCTTACAAGGCAAAGTCATTTTCATTAAGATATTTATACAGCTTTTGCTTTCTCTAATGCAATAAGTCTCTTCTCTTGGAAAGTGGCTTATCACACTAGCTCCTTTTCTTCTTGGTGTCCTTCCTTCCTCCTGTCTGTGCTGCTTCTCTCAGCTGGAAATGAGGAGGGGAGCCAGCACTATGTATCTAGTCAGTTCTCCGTGGAGTGCCTGAGTCCCAGGCCAGTGCCTTAACCTTTGAGAGGAGGGTGGTTTGTGGTTAAGATACTGGAATAGAACTCAGGAGGTCTGAGTTAAATTCTTGACCTTGCCACAAATTTTGTGAGAGTCACTTAAGGCTTGTCCACAGCTCTTGGAAGCAGCGGCATGTCTCCCCTCTGGCTCCTACACATAAGGGCAGCCGGGGGCTCCACATGCTGCACTCGCCTCAAGTGCTGGCTCTGCAGCTCCCATTGGCTGGGTACTGCACGTGCAGATGGGGCAGCACACAGAGCCACCTGGCCGCGCCTCTGTGTAGGAGCCAGAGGGGGGACGTGCCTCTGCTTCTGGGAGCTGCTTGAGGTAAGCGCCATCCGGAGTCTGCACCCCTGACCCCCTTCCATTCTCTAACCCCCTGCCCTAGCCCTGAGCCCCCTCCTGCATACCAAACCTCTCATTCCCAGCCCAGAGCACCCTCCTACACCCCAAACCCCTCATTCTCAGTCCCACCCCAGAGGCTGCACCGCCAGCTGGAGTGTGCACACAGTCCCACGCCCCAGTCCTGATCCCCCTCCAAGCCCCTCAGCCCCAGCCCAGAGCGCCCTCCTACACCCTGAATGTCCAGGCCCGGAGAACGTCCTACACCCCAGCCAGAGCACTCACTCCCCCTTCTCCCGCCCCAGCCCTGAACACCTTCCTACATCCCAGAGCCTGCACCCCCAGCTGGAGCACTCACTAGTATCTCAGATTAAACAGCAATGACCAAGACATTTTTAAATCAGCAGGTCCAGATAACTTGGAACCAACCATGAGTCTGAAAAGAGTTGGCAGAGGAGCTCACTGGACCATTAATGTTGATTTTCAATAAGTCATGTAACACTGGTGACATTCCAGAACACTGGAAGATGGGTAAACAGGATGACCTGGGTAATTACAGGCCTGCCAGCCTGACAATAGGGTAATATATAGTTAATGCCAATCCCAGTGTGTTTATGGAAAATGCATCCTGTCAAACTAGCTTGACATCTTATTTTTGACAACAGTACAAGTTTGTTTGCGAAAGGTAATAGTGTTGATGTGATATACATAGACTTCTGTAAGGCAGTGGTTTTCAAACTGCAGGTCGCGACCCAGTACTGGGTCGCAGAATGTAAGGCATTGGGTTGCAGTGGCTCTGGTCCACACCACTGACCGGGACGTTAAAAGTCCCATTGGTGGTGCTGCCCGTCTAAGGCAGGCTAGTCTCTACCTGTTCTGACACTGCAATGCGCCCCAGAAGCGGCCAGCAGCAGGTCTGGCTCCTAGGCGGGGGGGCCATGGGGCTCCGTACGCTGCCCCCACCCCAAGCACCAGCTCCGCACTCGCATTGGCCGGGAACCAGCCAATGGGAGCTGGAAGGGTCGGTGCCTGTGGGTGAGAGCCGCACGGAGCTGCTTGCACACCTCTGCCTGGGAGCTGGACCTGCTGCTGGCCGCTTCTAGGGCGCAGCACAGTCCGCGGTGCCAGGACAGGCAGGAAGCCTGCCTTAGCACCCCACTGTGCCACTGACTGGGAGCCACCTGAGGTAAGCCTGAGCCCCAACCCTGCACCCCAATCCTCTGCCCCAGCTCTGAGCCCCCCAAATCCAGGGCCCCTCCTGCACCCTAAGCCCCTCATCCCTGGCCCCAGCCCAGAGCCCTGACCCTTTCCCGCACCCCAATCCTCTGCCCCATCACAGAGCCCCATCCCACACTTTGAACCCCTCATCCTCTGCTCTGAATTTTCTTCAACTAGGTCGACAGGAAAAAAGTTTGAAAATCACGTCTGGAAGGCATTCGAGTATTGGTACCTCACAACATTTTGATTTAAAAATCTTGAACACTAAAAAATTAACATGGAACACATATCAGCTAGCCAGCTTAAAATCCATTTAATATCTCAAAATGTAATTGTTATTAGGGAATCATCACTTAGTGAGTTAATTTCTAGTGGGGTCCTGCAGGGATGGATTCTTGGTCCTACGCTATTTATTTTGTTTTCTTCCAGGTCATAGATAAAAATATCACTGATAAAGTTTTTGAATGACACGAATTGAGGGAGTGGTGAATAATAAAGAGGACAGGTCACTGCTTTACCAAGTGACTCAGGTCGCTCTGAACTGGGTGCAAGTAAGCAATATGTGTGTGTAGATGTAGACATGTAGGCCATACTTACTGGATAATCCGCTGAATATAAGCTCCCAGTGCGATGTTACTCTCTCTTTCTATATGAAAGTACAACATCTAGCACAATTGACATTTGTCTTGGGTGGGGTCTCTAAGCTTTACTGTAATACAAATAAGAATGGCTGGGCAACCGTTGCTTTATATAGTTGTCCCTGTCTCTCTCTCTCTCCCCCAGCCGCCAACCGCAACCTTAGTATTTGTTCCATTATTATACTAACGACTGAAGTTGTTGCCTTATGATATCTTCCAAGATCATTCTTCTTTTGTTCATTAAAAATTGAAACTGGGTGTGCGCCTTTCTAACTTGCTCTGTTCTCCCCAACTTTTCAAAAAAATTCTTGGTGCTTCAGTATGTGTTTTGGCTAATCCGCTTAATTCAACAAATCTAGTCTCTCAATTGTTTTAAAATTAAATCTTCCTATTAAGTGAATTTTAAAAAAATAAAAACAAAAGGAATGGTGTGGAAAAGGAAATGTGAAGTTGCCCAGATACTATGGCGGTGAGCACCCTTGAAATGTCTCTAAATAAAATTAGTGAAGGTTGAAAAGGCAACCAGGAAATTCATACTACCACTGAGTTTGTCCTTAATTCACCTGTTATATCCAGTAAGATTTAAAAACAATGTATAACGTGAAGTACAGTCTGTCCTCCAGCACTTAACTGCACAAGTGATGTTCTAAATGAAATGACGTTAAACTTCCTTGTTTGTTTATATCCCAACTTCAGTATTTCATAGTTTCTTGTTTGTGTAACAGACACTCTTGTCCCCACACATAAGTGTTTGCCATAAAAGGTCATGAATAATTTTACTCTTGTAGGAAGGGCTATTGGCTTCAATGGTGACCAGAATTGCTCAGATGTTTAAGTGTTTGCAATACATGATAGCCTTCAATACATCCACTCTTACAACAATGCACACATTATTAGAGGAAACTTTATTTTCAGAGGGCATTTATACTCTTGAAATCTGTCTGAAAGGTTATCCTAACTCAAAATATACATTTAATGAAGTGTATTATCTTCATAGAAAACTGTATCTTTAAATGAGTATTCCAAAATATCAGTCTTCTAAAGGTGGGCAGTTGGGAGTAAACAGTCTGTATCTTATCTTTCCACTGAAGAAATGGAGGAAGAAGTTAAAGGAAACACCTATGGTGTGAACAAACACTTTATTGTCACTGAAACTATTAACAAAATTAACATTTCCACATTTTTGCCATTTGATCTGAAAGTTGGAGTTGAAACTACAAAGCTGTATTCTCTACTCAGTGAAAACTGGCTTTACTTCCAGGTGGGAAATGTGAGGCCTAGACAAACGTGCTGAAATTCATGGGAACAGTCTTGATTTTCATGGTTATGCAAGGTGGTTATAGACTCATGTTCATTTCAGACAATACTAGGTCTCTCTTTATTATTAAAGAATGGCCTTACCGATATTTGGAAATGTATCTGAACAAGAAAGTATATAAAATATTCAATCTTTCCCCATACTTGGATCCTGACCTGAATTTTTATATTTTGGGCTTGTATCTAGTGGTGGTGCAACATCATCATGAATTGACTTTACATTGCAATGTGATGATAGTGTTAAACCATCATGGTAGAATTTTGATCTGCAGAACAAGAAGTTGGGGGTAAGGAGGCTAGAGGACCTTTGGTTGGAAGTTAAAGCTCCTTGAGAATTCAATATATGGGAACTAGCAGTTGTAGAAAAAATCTTCTTCCAAGAAGACCCTTGCCACAAACTGCTACAGGGCAGCTCAGTAGCCTGTTGAGATTTGGAGATTCACACAAGAAAATGTAGGACTCAGTTTTGACCAAACACCCATAGAGAGGGTGCCAGCCTAGAGGTCTATCAATTCCAATATCCTATCACTAGTGGTGGTTAATACCAGATGATGGAGGGAGAGGTGTGACATCCTGCCCCCTAACAACTTGTGGGATTATCTAGCTATCCAGGAATTTTCTTCTTAACTCCAAGCAGTCCGTGGTTGGCTTAGGCCCTGAAATCTTTGTCCCTTATATATTTATCCTGGCTTGTATAACTGCAGCTACCCTTATTATTCAGAAAGAGGTCAAGTTCTTGTTTTGACATTCATGAAATATCAAAACAATCACTGCATTTTTTTGCCATAACAAAATTTTACTATCTTCACCAGCTTTTTATCAGCTGGTACATTCTTCTCAGCAGGGCTGAGAACATCAATTTTGGCATGTAAATATATGCATACAAACTGTTTTCTGGCAGCCCTACTGAAAATTTCTGTTGAAAGCTGGCTTTCGGTGGAGAATCTGTGGTTTTTGACTAAACAAAAACTTTCCCAGAAAATGTCTGCTTCTGGTGGAAACTCTTGACTTTGTATCAAAACCCCTAAATAACTGGCTGGAAACTCCAGTTTTTTCACCTAAAAGTTAAAATTTTCTGGGGAAACCTTTTCCAGCCACCTCTGCTTTACACTTTTACTCCCAGTCTTAATATATTTTCTGAAAAATTCTTCGGATTAAAAATCGGAACAAAACTGGAATTTAATTACTCTTGTTCATTACTCCTTGGGCTAAGAGTGAGCTAGACCCATCTCCAAGCCAATGTGTAGCAGAATCAATGGAGTGACACTGGGAGAAGACTAAAGAATTGGCCTATAATCCCTGCCCCAGTGTTTACAATTAAGACTCTGCTACAAGCAATTATAAACAAGCTTAACTTTGTGCACAAGTCAATTAAACTACTGCTGTGCTTGAACTTAAATTCAATTTTTTTGAGGGATCAGGGCCTCAGGGTTTGATCCTGCAAGCACTCATTACTCCTTCATAGAATCTGATCTTGCAAATACTTTACTAGCAAGCATCAGCTCACATCTTCATCCATGACACAGGTGAGGGTTATGACCAAATGAGAGGGAGGGAAGGGGTTATAATAATATTGCTGAATAACTCAGAGTACATCTGAGTTAATGCATTTTATGTTTAATTTTACCCTGATGCAAATTAAAACAGTGGCATTACAAATGAGACTGAAAACCTCGCTTACTATCAGTATCTCTAGTCTATGCTCTTTGAGTCAGATATTTTGGATACTAGAGGAGGCACCTATGTCAAGCTTTTAGCGAGGCTGGTAGGAAATGATCTTACTGACTGTTTGAATGGAGCCATAAGAAGAGAAAACATGGAAACAATTGAGATGTGCTCTGTTTTTAATTCCAGCTGCAAGCAAGTGCGTGCCAGAACTCCTCTCTCCTAGGGTTACCATATTTTGTGCCTCCAAATGGAGGACACTTCACGGCCCCCCGGCCCCACCCCCAGCCCCGCCCACACCCCCGCCCAACCCCGCCCCCTCCCCAAAGTCTCCGCCCCCTCCCCTGCTTCCCGCGAATATTTGATTCGCGGGAAGCCTGAAGCAGGTAAGGGGGCGTGTGGGGGGAGGAGGCGCGGCCCAGGCTGGCCCCCCGGCGTTTCCAGCCTGGGTCAGCTCGGGCCCTGGGGTGCCGGCCCCGGCCGACCACCCCTGGCCCGCCCAGCACTGCC
>NC_048302.1:122259917-122364047 GCF_013100865.1 Trachemys scripta elegans
ACAGAGCCTAAGAGGAGCAGAGCCTCCAGCTGCAGGGGCTCTGCTCCTCTTCGGCTCTGTGTAACTTATACAGTGTAAGTTACTCAGAGCCGCCGGAGCCCCGGAGGGGAAGTGCCCGGCTGGGGGCGCAGGGTCCGGAGGCATAGGGGTTACCCAAAGCCCAAGCGCTACCGGCTTCACGGTTTGCTGGGCAGCCTCCAGACCTTGCGCCCCCGGCTGGGTGCTTCCCCTCCCAGGCTCCAGCTGCGCTGGGGAAGCGCCGGCTGGGGGCGCAGGGTCTGGGGGCTGCCCGGGAAACCATGGAGCTGGTAGCACTGGGGCAGCCCTTTCCCCCTGGCTGGGAGTGGGAGGGAGGAGGGGGCGGAGTTAGGGTGGGGAAGGGGCGGAGTTGGGGCGGGGCTAGGGGTGGGGAAATGGGCGTGGCCATGGCCCGTGGAGGGTCCTCTTTTTTTATTTATGAGATATGGTAACCCTAGATTTTTAGTATCCGGATTTGTTGTTGTTGCCTCGCTAAACACAACTCCCCAAACGGTCTCTCACAGTGTGAGCTCAAGCCGGTTGCAGACTTTTAATGGAGCTTTCATTTCTGGGAGACTGTCCCAACACCCTGTGCCTCTCACTACATGGCTGTCGGGCCTGATTCTTTTCACCAGCATTGTCATCTTGCAATTACTCGCTGCTTTCCATGGGGCTGAAGGTGTGGCCAGGCACAAACACAAGTGAAGACACAGTCTCTCTACTGATGAACACATCATCTAAATTAGACTTGGCACAACCAATAAGGGTCATAAAGTGGGAGGAGGGTGACATTAATGAGGTCACTTAGTGACTCAAAGGCATGGCTGCATCTCCGTGATTACAACGAGATGATTGATCCTGATCCTCTCTGGTGTAAATAAGCAGAGCTCCATTAACGGCAGTGAGTTCTTGCTGGCAGTGGATGAGAGAGTGTCATTGATACTAATGTACATTTACACCAGCTGAGTATCTGGCCCATGTTGTTCCCGTTCACCTCTTTCTCATGGGTGAGATTTTTAAGAGGGATTTTAATGAAGCAAGAGTGGCTTGGCTCCTAGTCCAAAGCCCGTTGAGCAATGGAGAGTCCCTTTTTACTTCAATGGATGCTGGATGGGGCACTTTGCGAACAGGTTTGGCCAGGCCATTCCAGGTATAAGAAGCAGCCTGGCAGAAGGCTAGTTATGCCCCTTGTACTGCTCTACCTGAATCCTCCCTGCTTTAGGGTTTACACTCAGCTAGTGTTTGTAGAGCAGTAGCTTGTGGTTGCTTCTTAGCCAGGTTACCCTTCTGTACCTCTCTGCATTTTCTTTTGACAGGATGTCAAGCCCTCCAGCCTCTTCGCAATTCCGTTTAAACAAAATATTCAGTGTGGTGGGGGGACAGCAGTGGTAACTGGTGGGAGTGTTGGGGAATAGGAGCTTCCAAAGAGACCCTAGAGGGATGAAAAGGTTTCCAGTGCTACTCTAGCACGGCAGCCCCGTGGCAGAACAGCTGTTCCCAATGTGCTGCTATACTAGCACCTTGGGAACAGAGTTAATTAGGGTTTTATGAACTCCCTGCAACTTGCTCATTGTTTACTTTAATGAAGTGTCCCAAACTGAGTGCTGCTCTCTGGGTGTGGCTCCACCAGCATCATACTGGGCCCATGTAGTTGTCCAGTGCTGAAAAGACACCGAGAGGTGTGGTAGGAAGAATCTTCAAGTCATGCATCGCGCCACTCCATAGAGGTGTGCTGTCTGCATGGCCCCTCCACACTCTTCTTGCCCATGTATTTGGCTGCCAGGTGAGTCTCCTGCTGTGGGGCTGGAGCTGGATTTGCCATGGAGTGAGGGCTTATTCTATGATCTGATGCTCCTGCATATTTTTGTTTCCACTTCCTTCCCCTTGGCTCAGAGTTATGCCGACTTTAAAAACTGCATTACGTTTTTCCTTTGCTGCCAAGATCTGTTGCACCCCATGCAGTCTGCAGATGTATGTGAAAGACTGGGCATCAGGCCGCCCAGGAGGTAAATGCTAACAACTGATATGGAGAAGAGTGTTTAACTCTGTGTTTATATTCAGTGTGGCCCATCCCCACAGAAGTTGCACTAAGTATCCTTCTTTTAGTGGGAGCTGACTTGTCTTTAGCAGTTGCCATCTTGGCTGGCACCCTGGAGTAAATGGGGGACCTTGAGTCAGGAAGCAGCCCTCGTTGTTTCGCTAGCGAGCACAAAAACTGTTTTTTGCCCAGCAGCTGGACACACACAACCCCCAAACCCCCTCCCCCAAAAACCACAGCTGCCCAATCAGTAGAGAAGGGTAAAAATAGCTGATTGATCTGAGTAGAGGAAAAAAGCATCCTCTGGAAGTTGCTGATCAGGGTGAGTGCCCTACTTGCTTGCCCCTAGAACTGGCCCTGCCTTCAGAAACAAGAGCAGGAGAGCTTGCAGCTTCAGCAAAAGAGGCACCACTCCTATTGAGAGATGCAACAGACCCTCATTCTCTGCAAATTGGGCAGGGGTTCACTCACTGCATGAGCCCCACCTCCATGTGGCCAGGCATGGTATAGTAGCTATCTCCCCCTATGACATTCCCTGCAGATAGTCACTCCGTCATTGTGGTTGTCTCTCTCCCTGCAGCTTGGCCCTCTGGCCAGGTTATGCTTTAGTCCACCCCTTCCAGGGTATCCAAATCCAATGACTTTACTCCAGGTAATGACCTTACTACAGGTTTCCATCTGTCTTTATGCTCTGTAGTCCTTACACCCCTTATCTCAGGGCGGTTCACACCACCTTTCTTAATGGCTGGTAGGAGAAACCAGACCCTCCCTCTACTCTGGGTTCCAGCCCAGGGACCCTGTAGCTGGCAGCCAAGGTCTGCTGCCTATCTGGACTGCTTCCTGCCTCTTCTATCTTCCAGAGCGACTGCAAACTTTCTACCTGCAGCTCTTTTCTGGCACAAACTTCCTGGCTTTATAATCACAACCCAGCCCCTCCCCAGCTGGGCTTCATCATCAGTTAAGCCTAGCGGGGTCTCTCTCTCAAGTGCTGCCAGGTATGTTCATTGGCCTCTCAGGCCCACATTAACCCCTTCAGGGCCTGTGTTAGGTACACACCCCATCACAGGAGGACATGGAACACTTGTGTATGTTAGATGGCTGTAGTTAAATCTATATATTTACTCTGGTGTTTAACTTGGGTAGCTCTATTTTTGGTTGGAGCTAAATTCAATTCATGGCAGTGTGGACGTGTTCCATTTCTGAGTATAGCTAGCATGGAGCAAGTTGTCCTCCCGCTGCTATTCCTCACTGCATTGGCTGCTGTGGAATTGACTTGTTTGTTTACCTTTCTGCACTTGCTGTTCAAGAGTCACCCCAGGTTTAGGTCCCTCCTGTGAGCCTACCTGCCTGGACCTGATTGGAGGCCGCTGCCTCTCTTGGGCTGTGGGACAAGCAGCATGTGTGAGCAATCCTAGCCCTGGAGTGCACGGCAGAATGCAAAAGTCCACAAGTGCCTGTCAGATCAAAATGTGTCAATGGGCTAGTCCAGGGGTTCTCAACCTATTTTATGCGGCCCACAATGTGTTACTTGGGCCGCAGGTAGAGACCCACAATGTGTTACTTGGGCCGCAGGTAGAGACCCACAATGTGCTCCCTCAACCCCTTCCCCACAGACACCTATGCTCACCACCTCCCACTCAGAGATCCCCCCACAGAGTGGGGCCAGAAGCGGAACCCTGGGCAGGGGGCCTTGCAGCAGGGCAGCCGTGTGGCATTACGGACCCCAACCCACTGGGCCCGACGCCAACGCCGGACCCTGCAGGTCTGGGTGGCAACCCTGGACCCCAGATCCCCATCATGCCGGGCAGCTGGGCAACCAGGAACCTGGACCCTGCCATGTGGCCCGGCAGCCTTTAGCACATAGCTGGTCCACAAACCGCTACGTTAGTCTAAAGATGTGAAAGGGTGCCAGAGCAAGGGAAAAGAGCTCCGGGAGATGCACTGGCCTGGGAAGGACAATAAGACCATCTCTGATCAAGCTCCTCAGACCTATCACTACCACAGACCATTCTCAGCCACTATTGAAAAGCCAGCCTTTGTGAGAGTCACTTGGGTGTCTGAACTGCAAAATCCAATCAGTTTGATCACTTAAGCTTGTGGTGCAGGTTACTTCTCATAAATAAGCCAATGCTGTGAGAACAGCGTGGAAGAGTCAGGTCCCCTGGTTTTTGCAGACCCAATAAGGTGCCTCAAATATGGATGTAAGTGCCTACCATGAGGACCTCATGTTGAAAATGCAGACTTTCAGGAAGTTCTGGTTTGAGGCTCATTGAGTTGGCAGTTTTCTAAGACCTTTTCCCCCCTCTCATGTGACTGATGTCGATTCTGGGTCCATTCTGGGTCTATGTTTATGAAGTTCCTCGTTGTTTAAGGTTTGCATTAAAGGACATTTTCTCCAGTTCTAAATGTATGAGACACCAAGACCTTTGTCAGATATTACTCATGTAATTAGCCAAAACTTCTCAGGCAGCAGGGGGTAACAGTTGCCATGTAGTAAAAATAATCTAGAAGTAATTTTTTTGTTTCTCTAAATTTATTGCAAATATTACAGGTCCAGGCTGTAGCTTAGTGTAAATCTAGCTTGTGTTCTGTTGTTTTCATAAGGTCAGTCTCACTCTATAGATAGACTTAACTTGACTGACTAATGACAGAGAGACTTTTCTAGGACTCTCATATCATTCATCATTACATGTCACTTTCTTAAATCACTAATTAAACCAATAACATTCTGAATAACTGGGAAGTATTTTCATAGCTGAAATCAAATGAGCCCACGTGCTTTAACAATCTGCAATGAAAATGTTTGTCACTGGTTTTGCTAGGGGTATAACTCACAAGTTTTAATCTGAAAGGACTCTTTAAGACCAAGGAAACTGATGGGAAAACTTGCTGTTTTATTAGCTTAGCAAACTACCTTTCATTCCTGTCGTTTCTCCCCCTTCTCCCCACCTTCTGTGCTGCAATATATATGGCTTTTCCAAAATGTTACTATAAATAATAGGGAAAGCCTTTTGTTTGCTTCTACTGTAACTTGCAGGATGTGTGGTCAATGCTAATCAACAGAATGTCAATAGGGTTTTGAAACCCAAAGCCTTTATGCTGATATATATCTTGGTATCTTTTGTAAGCATAGTTAACTATTGATTTGTCTTCTTTCACTGGATATATTCTGTTCAAAATTGTTTTCTGTATTCTAAAGTGGGAGAGGAGGTAAAAGCCAGGAAATGTGGAAAAAGAGAAGCTGTGTTTTGAGGACTCTGTCTTGTGAAAACGCAAGTGTAGCTGCCTGTGTGTGCCCATTTGTGATGTAACAAATCTATAGCTCCATACAGACCATCACTGTTGAAACTGGCTGAGCCATTACAAACATTGACTCTATCTCCCCTTGTAAGTACTCTCACACTTATTATCAAACTGTCTGTACTGGGCTAGCTTGATTATCACTTCAAAAGTTTTTTTTTTTTTTTCTCTTAATTGGCCTCTCAGAGTTAGTAAGACAACTCCCACCTGTTTATGCTCTCTGTATGTGTGTGTATATATATCTCCTCAATATATGTTCCATTCTATATGCATCCGAAGAAGTGGGCTGTAGTCCACGAAAGCTTATGCTCTAATAAATTTGTTAGTCTCTAAGGTGCCACAAGTACTCCTGTTCTTTTTTGCGGATACAGACTAACACGGCTGTTACTCTGAAAACTGTTGAAACTGCGTATCTGCTGCCTGATAGATTAGAATCATAGAATATCAGAGTTGGAAGGGACCTCAGGAGGTCATCTAGTCCAACCCCCTGCTCAAAGCAGGACCAATTCCCAACTAAATCATCCCAGTCAGAGCTTTGTCAAGCCAGGCCTTAAAAACCTCCAGGGAAGGAGATTCCACCACCTCCCTAGGTAACGCATTCAAGACCCTTGGCTCCAACGCACAGGCCCTTGCTGAACTAAAGAAGAATCTCCATTAGCTGTAGTCTGAGGGGTTTATACAGGTTCATTTTTAAAATTTTGCTGTGGATAGACAATTCATATCTCAAGCTTTAGGTACAGTAATTATAAGTAACACAATGGCAATGGCTTTTAAAAGTGCACTCATAGCTTCAGTAAAGCAACCCAAGTATGGCCCTGGAATATAGTTATGGGATTCCATCTTTGTACATCTGTCCAGTAGTGTAGTCGAGGGTAAACATGGGGTGAACAAAGCTTTTTTTCACTTCGGTTAAGGAATATGGACGTTATGTGAGTTTACCCATTTTTTAAATCACTAGTTCTGGCCATGATGCAATACTGACTATAGTCCCTAAGGGGACCTAGGGTGGTAGAGCGGGTTGAGGCCCTAAGTGGGTTAATAGAGTGAATTGTCTTAAAAAAAAAAAAATCCTCCCAAAAAACAAAGCCCAAAACTACCACTCCTTATTTTTTCTTTTTCTAATTTTTGGAAGGCCAATTTTCTTGAAGCATCGACACCCTTCCCTCAGGCGGGGAGATGGGTGTGTTTGCTGTAGTATCTCATGGTGTAGGATTTCTTTATTTCAACTGACTGCTGTTTCTAGAACTGAAATTACTTTGATTCAGGTGTGCAATATTCCAAAGGCTAGCATCCTGAGTCACTGCTCAGCCTTATGTGTTGGCCAATGGAAAGAGAAAAGATGGTTATTCTGCTCCGAAAACCACATTATGGGTTTCCTAGCTGCAGTGCAGATCACTTATATTGAAAACTGCACCAGATCCCTGCTACAGGTCCCAGGGATGCCAGAGTCAGAACTGGAATATTTGTAGATTGTAAGCTTTTGGGGGCAGAAGCCATGTGTTTGTACAACTACTACCATAATAGGCCACCAGTCCTGGTTTTGGGACCTCTGTGTGCTACATGAATGTAACGATTAAATACTATTACTTCTCTACCCCAGTTCCTGCTACAATCCCAGTCTCTGGCTACAGGCCCTGAATACCTGGAAGTTAACGGTAGACGTTCAAGAGTAAACTGATCCTACGTAATGGCATCAAAATGTCCTCACTTGGTTTCAGAACCTTACTGCAACTAGCGGGAGGAGTTCATACCTCTCTTTGGTTCTGGGCCACATTCACCCATCTTTTGGAGTCAGTGATGATGCCCCCAGGATGAAACGGTCCCAGGGGCTCTGCCTGTAGACACACTCACACAGCGCCGCATTGGCTTCCATGTAGAATGCTCTCTCTGGAGCCAGCAGAATTAAACAGCTATGGGGCCTTTTCCTCCAGTGAAGCGTCTATTGTGCATATAGCTGTGAAGCCACCCGGAAAAGGGCAGTATTGGTTCAATCCCACCTGTGCGCTGTTGTGCATAGCACACCACATCTCTACAGCGAGGTGCTCTGCAAACTTCAAGGGCCAGATTGTGCATAGCGTTGGGGTGAGGGATGGGCACGTGAAGCCTTTCCTCCCCCACCGCTGCAGCTAGTCCTCCCAAAAGGAATGGGGTAAAACCAAGGCCCTGCTTCCCCTCTACCCACTGTGGGAATTGACTTCAAGCCATGACTTTTCCCTAATAATGGGGATAAAGGGTCTGATCCAGTGTGCGCTGTAGTCAATGGAAAGACTCTCATTGATTTCCATGGGCTTTTGAGCAGGTCTGAAGTGCAGAATACGCCACAGAAATGCTATCTGTTTTACTTGCACCGCTAATGGGGGCTGCATATATGAGCACTTCAGTCTTGAATATATTTATTCTTTGAACATCTCTGTGTGGGGAGAGAAGTATTATTATTATTATTATTATCCCCATTTTACAGGTGGGGAACTGAGGTACAGACTCACCATCTTGCCTATGGTCACACAGGAAGTCTTCGTTAGAACAGGGACTTAAACCCAGGTCTCCTAAGTCCAAGACTGGCACCTCCACCACTGTACCATGCTTCCTCAGTAGAGCATGGGTCCAAAAGCAGAAAATTCCCCACAAGGGAAAAGATGTTTTTGTGCCTGTTCTCTGTAGCAGGTAGTCACTCCCTCGAAACATTAAGCAGAAGCATTACAAACAATCTCATAATGTGCTGCCCAAGCAGATGTAAAGCATAGCTGAAGGGATGCATTACTTTCTATGCCAAAAGTTACATTATATAAACATAATTAAAGGAGTGGCTTTGTTTTGAATCTGTCATTCTAACCAATTAAGATGTCAGATAACTTAGCATTACATGATATTTACACTATTATCTATTATGTTTTAATGAGAGAGGTACAAGTTAAATTATTTTTCAAGGTGCTAGGTAATTTCTGGTCCTACGTATTATAGTTTTTATTAAGGAGAAGCTGTTAATTAAAGGACCTGTGCATTAGTTTCACTATAAAACTGGTTTCAAATCTCTTTTCCCAAATGTATGTGAGTGTAATTCCCAGAACTGCACAGAAAAGACACCAGGGGTGGGAATCTGGTGTGATTATGGTGGTGCTGATCTGGGTATGGAGTTTGGGACAGGGGGCGCTGAAAGACTGGCATCCTTGTCTGGGCAGAATTAAGGTTGTAGTCGTAGAATCAAAGAAACGTAGGGTTGGAAGGGACCACAGGAGGTTCTCAGCCCTTTATGTTGAGGCAAGACCAAGTATATCTGGACCAGTGGTTCTTAACCTTTACTGCAGCCTGCACCCCTTTGGTTCTCAAAATATGTTCTTGCACCCCGATCAAAAATCAAAATATATACTCGCACCCCTTACTAACAATAATTGAAATAGGTCAGTTCTTTAAACCTAGATATATTTTGTTTGTATATTACAGTAATCGTTAAAAAATGTATAGTGTTAATAAATACATAGGTTTGATGAAACAAAGTAATTGTACTTACGTGCCTGTGCTTAATTTGTGTTTTCAATGATTTGCCTTTTAAAAAAATCTGGCATGTCTCACACCCCCAGAAAGTGCATCTCGCACTGCCAGGGGGTGCATGCACCCCTGGTTAAGAACCACTAATCTAGACCATAGCTGATAGTTGGTTGTTTTAACCTGCTCTTAAAAACCTCTAGTGACAGGGATTCCACGAGCTCCCTTAGAAACCTATTCCAGTGCTTAACTAGCCTTATAGTGTAGTAAACTTTTCCTCATATCTAACCTAAATCTCCCTTGTTGCTGTTTAAGCAGATGACTTGTTGTCCTGTCTTCAGTGGACACAGAGAACCATTTGTCACCATCCTCTTTCTAATGCCCTTGACGCATTTGAAGACTGTTATCAGGTCTTACATGACACTTATATGACACTTCTGTTAATAGATGCCAGAATATTTGCCTTTTGTTTGCAACCGCATCACATTGACTCGTATTCAATTTGTGATCTACCGTAACCCCCATATCATTTTCAGCAGTACCTACCATCTAGCCAGTTATTCTCCATTTTGTAGTTGTGAATTTGATTTTTCTTTCCTAAGTGCAAAATACTTCACTTATCTTTATTGAATTTGATCTTGTTGATTTCAGATCAATTCTCCAATTTATCAAGATCATTTTGAATTCTAATCCTGTCCTCCAAAGTGCTGGCAACCCTTCCCAGCTTGGTGTCATCTGCAGATTTTATACTCCCCACTTCACTATCCAAGTCATTAATGAAAATATCGAATCGTACGGGATCCAGGACTGCCCCTTGCAGGACCCCACTAAATGCCTCCTCCCAGTTTGACAGTGAACCATTGATAACTACTCTTTGAGTGTGGTTTTCAACTGCGTGTATACTTACTGGATAGTAATGTCATCTAGGCCTTATTTCACTAGTTTGCTTATTAGAATGTCATGTGGGACTGTCTTAAAGCATTACTAAAATCAAGATAGATCACATCTACTACTTCCTCTCTATCTATTAGGCCAGTAACCCTGTCAAGGAAGGACATTTGGTTAGTTTGGCATAATGTGTTCTTGACACATCCATGTTGGCTATTGCTTTACAGGTCTGTTGCACGCTAGGTGCTTATAAACTGATTTATTGATAATTTAGGATAACTTATCTTTCTGGATAATTAAGTTAGGCTGACTGGTCTATAATTTTCTGAGACTTCCTTGTTTCCTTTTTAAAGATGGGTACTATGTTTGCCCTTCTCCAATCCTCTGGGACTTTGCCAGATGCTAGGAATGGGCGGCAGGGGATGGGATGGATGGATCACCTCCGCTCCCTGAGTTCTCGAAGAGAATCACTAACAGATCCAAGATTGCTTCAGCTAGTTCAAGTGCATTTCATCGGGCCCTGCTGAGGTGAATACATTAAACATATCTAAATAGTCTTTAACCTGCTATTTCCTTATCCTGGCTTGTGTTCCTTTCCCCCTATTAATATTGATTGTATTAGGTATCTGGTCACAATTAAACTTTTTAGTAAAGACTGAAACAAAATAGGAATTAAACACCTCAACCTTCATTACTAGTGCTTCTTCCTTGTTAAGAACCAGACCTCCCTTTCCCTTTTCTCTTGCTCCCTAATGTATTTATAGAACTGCTTCTTCTTGCTTTGTACGTCCCTTGCTATATGTAATTCTTTTTGTGCCCGAGCCTTTCATTTATTTTTATTTCTACATGCCTGTGCTGTTCGCTGCCATGTGCATTGTGTCTGGTGTATGGTGGCTGTACCAGTGGCAAGTTCTGTTGTTTTTGGTAAACAAATTTTTTTTAAAGCCACTTTGATCGCATTTCTGATAATGTTTTGATTTTAAAAAAAATTACAAAAAAATAGAGGCATGAAATTTTCCACAAAAGTTCATTTCAGGGAAGGACTTTTTATTTAATGAAAACACTGATTTGAAATTTTTGATCCAGCTGTAATAGTAACTTAGTAAAAATAGTAACTTAGTAATTTGCATTTATATGTTGCACTTTATTGAAGATTTCAAAACACTTTACTAAGGTAGTTATTTCCCTCATTTTACAGATGGGAACTGAGGCATACATTGGTTAAGAGACTTGCAGAGGGCTTGATCCTATAAGTGTGTTGTACCATAGGTAGTCCCAGTGATGTCAATAGGACAACTCTCTGTAGTACCCACTATGCCTGGTAGTACGTATTTATACAATTGGTGTCATTGGAATCCAAGCTACCTTATTTCCAGTCTTTGTGCTACAACCGTTAAGTTAATGGAAGAATTCCAAACCCTGCCAAGTGATAATGACAAATTGGTAGAAGGGGAAAAATATTTAAAGGCTTTTTTTTTTTAAAAACAAGAATCACGACAGAGGGAGAGGGGTGTGTGTGTGTGTGTGTGTATACCTAGACAGACACACACACACTATACTCTAACAGTGTCCTCCTAATTGTACATGGCATCAGACGCGCAGACTCTTCACGCAGATGTGAAATGAGTGAAGAACTAAAGATTGGCAGCTCTAGGTTTTATCTTTTAAGTCCTAGACTTAGATTTCAAATATCTGGGTGTGTTTGTGAATGAGCAGATGCAATTATCCTCTTGAAATCTTCTGTTCTCAGGATATGCTGTGTATAAAGTTACCTTTTCTTGGCTGCTAGGCTGACCCTTGAATAAATGCATTGAGCCATAACGTGCTGTTTGTTCGACTCTCCCGAACAGTGAGTACACACATGGAGTTCAGTTTCTGTCATGCATTCATCATTCATGGAGCATAAAGCTGCCTGTTTCATATTGAGACCTTGCTGTTGGATGTCAGGATGACCCAAGCGTGCTACAGGGAAGAAAAACGTGATGTGAAAGCGTGGAGCCGAAATATATTCACGGGTTCTCCATTTCATATTAAATGCTGAAATCTTTCTCTCAAATTAATTTCACTGAGTTGGTTTTCAAATATAAACTATGGATCCAGAACCCCAAATTAGATCAGAGTTTGTAAGAGCCTATTTCAACAGTGGCTTGAATCTGAACAGCAAACGTCAGCCCTCCTGAATCTTGGGAAATCTTGAATCCAAACTTTGAAACCCCACATTTGGACATGTTCTGTCCAGCTAATTTAGTTACTGGGCTCAGTGCAGGAAGTATTGGATGAAGTTTAGATAAATAGATTCATAGATTGTAACTACAGTCTGTCTAAATCGAATCTGGGTATTTCTGCCAAACTCATAACTGTGGTAGCTACTGCCTGAGCTTGGGTTTTGGTTTGGGCCCATCTTTATCCAGAACGTTACTTTAATCACTCTAGGGAGTTTATTTCCATACTTTTCTTCTAGCATGTATAGTGTGTAATTAAAAAAAAAAAAAAATACTCTGCCAAAGACCGAAATGCTTTGAGTTCTGGAAAACATTTTCTTCGTGTGTATGGAAGAAGCTGTTTTGCTTGGCTTTGCTTCTGAAATACATGGCACAACATGCATGAAATATTTGAGGCCGTTAGGAGAAATGAACTTTTTTTTTTTTTAATTTGATTTACCTTTTGCCTGTAGACACCCACAGACTCCAGGCTTGTGGGGGAGCGAGGAAGAGGATTTGATTTACCAGAAGCCCCCAGAACAGTTACAAGTAAACTCTTTTCATTTAAAAAAAAAACCCAAGACCTAAAACTCAGGAGAAATTTTTGTTGGCATTTTCCCTTAGTTTTAAGAGGCATTAAACAATGTTCTATTGAAACCTGATAACCCTCAGGCACAACCATAATAAACATTAATAATAGCCTTTGAAAAACCTACGAATGAGATTCAGGCTTACTCTCCCATCTGCATGCAGAGAGGAAGTGGCATCAAGGGCCCATTTGCTTCTGGTGTGGGCTACTCACCTGGTGGGTAGCCTCTGTGGGGCTGCTACTCTTTTTCCCGTGGAGGCAGGTGGAGAATGAAGGGAGCCTTAACTCCTCCCATCACCTTTGCCCCAATGCACCAGGAAGGGGGAAGTAATCCTGCCCAATCCTCAGTTCAGTCCCTGGCATAAATTAGAGCAGCCTCTACTGGTAGCTGTGCTGCTGGTAACCCTTAAGAGTCATTATGCAACCTGGGATCACCAAAATGTAGTTGAGTTCCAGGAATGCCTCTGATATATGCCCCCTATTCTCATTCACAGAAAGGTGAAAAGGGCCTATAGATCAGTGGTTTTCAAACTTTATTTCCTGGCAACCCAGTTGAAGAAAATTGTTGATGCCCACGACCCAACAGAGCTGGGGATGAGGAGTTTGGGGTGTAGGAGGGGGCTCTGGGTTTGGGGGGGGGACTCAGGGCTGTGGCAGGGGGTTGGGGTGCAGGAGGGGTCAGGGCTCTGGGCTGGGGGGTGCAGACTCTGGGGTGGAGCTGGGGATGAGGGGTTTGAGGTGCAGGAAGGGGCTCCAGATTTGGGGGGTTCAGGGAACGGGATTGGGGCATGGGACTGGGGCATGGGCTTACCTCGGGTGGCTCCCAGTCAGTGGTGCAGCAGGGGTGTAGAGGCAGGCTTCCTGCCTGTCTTGGCACCGCAGACCGCACTGTGCCCCGGAAGCAGCCAGCAGCGGGTCTGGCTTCTAGGCAGAGGTGCGCAAGTGGTTCCCCATGGCTCTTGCCTGCAGGCACCACCCCTCCCCCCCCCCAGCTCCCTTTGCCAGGAACCGGACCTGCTGCTGGCCGCTTCCGGGGCGCAACGTGGTGTCGGAGCAGGTAGGGACTAGCCTGCCTTAGCCAGGCAGCACCGCTGATGGGATTTTAACGGCCCGGTCGGTGGTGCTGACCAGAGCCACCGTGACCCAGTTCTGGGTCACGACCCACGGTTTGAAAACCACTGTCCTAGGGTATGTCCACACTGCAATTTTATAGCCCTGCAGGCTGAGCTGCCTGAGTCAGCGGACATGGGCCAGCTGCGGGTGTTCTACTGCAGTATAGACATAACCCATGTGACCTGCATAGACAGTGGGACAGCAAGCTCCCCAACTCTACCCCACCAACGCGAGACAACACTGAGCTATTGGCATTGCCTGAGCAGTTCGGTCACCATGCCTGCAGTCAGGCCTGACTGCTGAAATCGATAAGAAAGGTGCCACTAAATACCAGGGTTGTTTTTTTAGGATTCATAGATTAAGTTCAGAAGGGACCATTAGATCATCTAATCTGACTGCCTGTGTAACACAGATCAAAGAACCTTACTCATAGAATTATAGAATATCAGGGTTGGAAGGGACCTCAGGAGGTCATCTAGTCCAACCCCCTGCTCAAAGCAGGACCAATCCCCAACTAAATCATCCCTGCCAGGGATTTGTCAAGCCTGACCTTAAAAACCTCTAAGGAAGGAGATTCCACCACCTTCCTAAGTAACCCATTCCAGTGCTTCACCACCCTCCTAGTGAAATAATGTTTCCTAATATCCAACCTAGACCTCCCCCACTGCAACTTGAGACCATTGCTCCTTGTTCTGTCATCTGGTACCCCTGAGAACAATCTAGATCCATCCTCTGGAACCTCCCTTCAGATAGTTGAAGGCAGCTATCCACTCCCCCTCATTCTTCTCTTCTGCAGACTAAACAATCCCAGTTCCCTCAGCCTCTCCTCGTAAGTCATGTGCTCCAGCCCCCTAATCATTTTTGTTGCCCTCCGCTGGACTCTTTCCAATTTTTCCACTTCCTTCTCGTAGTGTGGGGCCCAAAACTGGACACAGTACTCTGGATGAGGCCTTACCAATGTTGAATAGAGGGGAACGATCACATCCCTCGATCTGCTGGCAATGCCCCTACTTATACAGCCCAAAATGCTGTTAGCCTTCTTGGCAACAAGGGCACAGTGTCTATTCATATCCAGCTTCTCATCTACTGTAACCCCTAGGTCCTTTTCTGCAGAACTGCTGCCTAGCCATTCGGTCCCTAGTCTGTAGCAGTGCATGGGATTCTTCCATCCTAAATGCAGGACTCTGCACTTGTCCTTGTTGAACCTCATTAGATTTCTTTTGGCCCAATCCTCTAATTTGTCTAGGTCCCTTTGTATGCTATCCCTACCCTCCAGAGTATCTACCACTCCTCCCCATTTAGTGTCATCTGCAAACTTGCTGAGGGTGCAGACCATGCCATCCTCCAGATCATTAATGAAGATATTGAACAAAACCGGCCCCAGGACACTCTGCTTGATACCGGCTGCCAACTAGACATGGAGCCATTGATCACTACCTGTTGAGCCTTACTATCTAGCCAGCTTTCTATCCACCTTATAGTCCATTCATCCAGCCCATACTTCTTTAACTTGCTGGCAAGAATACTGTGGGAGACTGTATCAAAAGCTTTACTAAAGTCAAGGAATAACACATCCACTGCTTTCCCCTCATCTACAGAGCCAGTTATCTCATCATAGAAGGCAATTAGGTTAGTCAGGCATGACTTGCCCTTGGTGAATCCATGCTGACTGTTCCTGATCACTTTCCTCTCCTCTAAGTGCTTCAGAATTGATTCCTTGAGGACCTGCTCCATGATTTTTCCAGGAACTGAGGTGAGGCTGACTGGCCTGTAAGTCCCCGGATCCTCCTCCTTCCCTTTTTTAAAGATGGGCACTACATTAGCCTTTTTCCAGTCATCCAGGACCTCCCCAGCTCACCATGAGTTTTCAAAGATAATGGCCAATGGCTCTGCAATCACATCTGCCAACTACTTTAGCACCCTCAGATGCAGCACATGTGGCCCCATGGACTTGGCTCGTCCAGCTTTTCTAAATACTCATTAATTTCTACATCAAGCCCATTATGTCTGTAAGAGCTATAGCATATCTCTTAGGGGCACAACGGATCCCTCATCACTTGTTGCCTACATCAGTTGCTCCAAGGGCTAGTTACCCTTTGCTGTTAAAAATTTGCACCTGAATTTATCTAGCTAGGGAAATAGGCACCTGTCTGGTAGGAGCCAAATTGAGGCCACCAAACACCCATCAGATGATAATCCCTGACAGTTATAGGACATCTGGGCTGCATCAAACCAATGATCTAGACATATAAAATCCCTCTATTCCATTACCAATCCCCTGAGCTATCCAGTTCCCTAAATTCAACAGGCGTCATGGGCTGTTAGCTACTTGAATTTTCATAGTAACTGACAGGAAAACATTGCCTTTGAATAGATGATATGTTCTTCCCATTAGTCTCTATAAATAGAAACAGGTCTTATGTGTCACTGGCACTTATCATGTAGGAGTGGTTAACTGTGTTTAACTTGGCTGTAGTAGTCTCTCTCTAGGGCACTCAGGCAAGCACTGACACACACACACTCTCTCTCACTCTCAAACCCTATTGTAGAATTTGCTGAGCTCCAGAATGTTAGGAAGATTCAGGGGGAAGCAGGGAAACCATCCCAAAGGATTGATGACTTAGCACTGCCTGGTTAGGATGATTTAAATTATCCATTAAAAGGTGAGTGGTAGGAAAAGCAGCCATCTCTCATTCCTCCCCTGGAAGTGCTATTCATTCCTATTATCTAATGGGGGGGCTGCATCTCAGATTGGCACACTGAAGCTGAAGGGACAGAGGAAGAGCTGCTCAAGGGAAATTCATCTCCACTCAGAAGAATTCCAGCTGGTCTCAGTAACCTTAGCTGTAAGGAAAGGTTAAGGAAGCTGGTTTTATTCTCAGTGGGCAAGAGGAGACTTCAAGAAGAGGGAAACCCCCTTTCAAAACCATAAAAGGGATTGTGCTACAGTAACTCCTCTCTGAATGTAGTTATGTTCCTGAAAAATGTGACTTTAAGCGAAACAATGTTAAGCGAATCCAATTTCTCCATAAGAATTAATGTAAATGAGGGGGTTAGGTTCCAGGGTAATTTTTTTTTCTTTCAAAAAACTCTATATATACACACTCTCTCTCTCTCTAAGTTTTAAACAAACAATTTAATATTGTACACAGCTATGGAGATGGTGAAGTCAGAGGGTGGAAGAGGGAGGGATATTTCCCAAACAATGCCTTGCTGCTAAATGATGAACTACTACAGCTGAGCCCTCAAGGGTTAACACATTGTTGTTAATGTAGCCTCACACTCTACAAGGCAGCACAAATGGAGGGAGGGGAGACAGCATGGCAGAGAGAGTGTGGGTGGGTGGGTAGGGGGGGGAGAGAGAGAAAGAGAGACGCATTGCCCCTTTCAGTATGCTGACCCCACTCTAAGTACATTGCCTTTTTAAGTAGATCAGGAAGTTGAGACAGCAGCTGCGGCCAGCAAGCTCCCTCCATCCTGAGCCCTGTCGTGTGTCCCCCGTCTCCCCTGCCCTATGGAGATGGGGTAAGCGGGGGGGGGGGGGGGGACAGGAGTAGGAGGGGGGGGGGCACCCTGCCATTAGCCCCCAAACCGAGGGTAACCATATTTTGAGGTTCCAAAAGGAGGACCCTCCACGGGGCCCCAACTCCNGGAGAGGGGGTAAGCGGGGGGGGGGGAGGACAGGAGTAGGGGGGAGAGGGACACCCTGACATTAGCCCCCAAACCTAGGGTTACCATATTTTGAGTGTCCAAAAAGAGGACACTCCACAGGGCCCCAACTCCACCCCTTCCCCAAAGTCCCAGCCACAACTCCGCCCCCTCCCCTGCTTCCCGCAAACATTTGGTTCGCGGGAAGCCTGAAGCAGGCAGCAGGTAAGCTGGGGGAGTGGGGGGAGGAGGCGCAGCCCAGTCTGCCCCCCCAACTGAGCGGCTCCCTCCGGCGGCCGGCCCCGGCCCGGCTCGGGCCCTGGGGTGCCGGCTCCGGGCCAGCCCCCGGCCGAGCACCCCTAGGCTAGCACTGCCGGCCCCGCACCGCCGGGCCTGGCCTGGCCCCGCACCCCTGACCCCGGGCCGGCCCCCGGTCGAGTACCCCCGGCCCAGCACTGCTGGACCCAGCCCCCAGCCCAGCACCCCCGGCCCAGCACTTCCCTATTTTCCCGGACTTGTTCGGCTTTTTGGGATTTCCCCCCAGACGGGGATTTGAGGCCCAAAATGCCGGACATGTCCGGGAAAATCCAGACATATGGTAACCCTACCCAAATCTCCACCCCCACACAGAAAGCAGGAGGTTCCTGGGAGCAGCTCCAAGGCAGAGGGCAGGAGCAGCACATGACAGTGGGGGGAGGGACAGCTGAACTGCCGGCAATTGATAGCCTGCTGGGGAGCTGCCGCACAGGAAACTTAGGGGAGCCAGGAGCTGATAGGGGGGCTGCCGGTCCACCCTGGTTCCAAGCCCCCATCAGCTAGTTCCAATGGGCTGCTCTTCCTGCAAGCAGTGGACAAAGCAGGTGGCTGCCAAACAATGTTAGAAGGGAGCATTGCACAACTTTAAACGAGCATGTTCCCTAATTGATCAGTAATGTGACAACAGAACAACGTTAACCATGGGTGGCGGGTGGAATAGGCAGGGGAAGGCTGTGCTTCCCCAAACACCCTGACGTGGACCTACCCACGCTTCATCCCCAGGCCCTCTCCTGCCTGATTCCAGTTCCCTATGCGGTGGGACCGAGAGGCTGGGCAGGGCAAGCTGGGGCTGATGCGCTCTAGACATGTGCCAGGTTCATGGATTCCAAGACTAGAAGGGACCATTGTGATCATCTACTCTGACCTCCTGTATAACACGTTATTTTATATACATTTACATACAATTCCCCAGTATAATTCCTAAAGCAGTGGCTCTCAACCTTTCCCGAATACTCTACTCCTTTCAGGAGTCTGATTTGTCTTGTTTACCCCAAGTTACACCTCACTTAAAAACTACTTGCATACAAAATCAGTCATAACAATACAAAAGTGTCACAACACATTATTACTGAAAAATTGTTTACTTTCTCATTTTTACCATATTTATAAAATAAATCAATTGGAATATAAATATTGTAAGTACATTTCAGTGTATAATATATAGCACAGTATAAACAAGTTATTGTCTAGAATCTACATCAAAAGCTCTAGATGAAATTTTAGTTTGTGTTGACTTTGCTAGTGCTTTTTACGTAGCCAGTTGTAAAACTAGGCAAATATCTAGATCAGCTGATGTATCTCCTGGAAGACCTCTGTACACATACCCCTGATTGAGAACCACTGCCCTAGAACATAGCTTTTAGAAATACATCCAATCTTGATTTAAACATTGTCAGTGATGTAAAATCTACCGTGACCCTTGGTAAATTGTTCCAATGGTTAATTACTCTCATTGTCAAAATTTACCTTACTTTATCTAGCTCCAACTTCCAGCCATTAAATTGTGTTATACCTTTCTCTGCTATCTTGAAGAGCCCATTATTAAATATTTGTACCCCATGTAAGTATTATAGGCTGTAATTAATCACCCCTTAACCATTTATTTGTTAGAGCTAAATAGATGGAGCTCTCTGAGTCTGTCACTAAACAGCACGTTTTCTAATCCTTTTATAATTCTTGTGACTCTTCTCTAACCCTTTCCAATTTATCACCCTCTTTCTTGAATTGTGGGCACCGGGATTGGACACAGGATTCTGGCAGTGGTCGCAGCAGGACCAAATACAGAGGTAAAATAACGTCTCTGCTCCTATTCGAGATTCCTCTGTTTATGCATCTCAGGATCATATTGGCTCTTTTGGCCACAGCGTCAAAATGGGAGCTCATATTTAGCTGACTATCCACCATGACCCTCAAATCTTTTTCAGAGTTACTGCTTCCCTCGATGGAGTCCCCCATCCTGTAAGTTTGTTCCTAGATGTATACATTTACATTTAAGCCTATTAAAACACATATTGTTTGCTTGCACCCAGTTTACTAAGTGATCCAGATCGCTCTCAATCAGCGACCCATCCTCTTTATTATTTATCACTCCCTCAATTTTTGTGTCATCTGCAAACTTTATTAGTGTTGGTTTTATATTTGATAAAAATGTTAAATAGCGTATGGCCAAGAACCAATCCTTGAGTGACCCCACTGGAAAAACACCCACTTGATGAAGATTCCCCTTTTACAATTACACTTTAAAACTTATCAGTTAGATCATTTTTAATGAATATAATGCATGCCGTGTTTATTTTATATCGTTCTAGTTTTTTAAACAAAATGTCTTGTGGTACCAAGTCAAATGCCTTACAGAAGTCTAAATTATGTCAGTACTATTACCTTTATCAGCCAAACTTGTAATCTCATCAAAAAAAGGAAGGTAATTGGATAGTATCTATTTTCCATAAACCCATATTGATTTTAGGGCTGTCAAGCGATTAAAAAAATTAATCACAATGAATCATGCGATTAATTGCAGTGTTAAACAATAATAGAATACCATTTATTTTAATATTTGTGGGTGTTTTCTACATTTTCAAATATATTGATTTCAATTACAATGTAGAATACATAGTGTACAGTCCTCACTTTATATTATTTTTATTTCAAATATTTGCACTGTAAAAAACAAAAGAAATAGTATTTTTCAATTCACCTAATACAAGTACTGTAGTGCAATCTCTTTATCATGAAAGTTGAACTTACAAATGTAGGATTATGTACAAAAAATAACTGCATTAAAAAATAAAACAAAAATCTAAAATATTAGAGTCTACAAGTCCACTCTGTCCTACTTCAGCCAATCACTCAGACAAAACAGGTTTGGTTACAATTTGCAAGAGATAATGCTGCCCGCTTCTAGTTTACAATGTCACCTGAAAGTGAGAACAGGCGTTCACATGGCACTGTTGTAGCTGGCATCGCAAGATATTTACATGCCAGATGCACTAAAGATTCATATGTCCCTTCATACTTCAATCACCATTTCAGAGGACATGCATCCATGCTGATGATGGGTTCTGCTCAATAATGATCCAAAGCAGAGTGGATCGACGCATGTTCATTTTCATCATCTTAGTCAGATGCCACCAGCAGAAGGTGATTTTCTTTTTTGGTGGTTCGGGTTCTGTAGTTTCCACAGCAGAATGTTGCTCTTTTAAGGCTTCTGAAAGTATGCTCCACACCTCATCTCTCAGATTTTGGACAGCACTTCACATTCTTAAACCTTGGGTCGAGTGTTGTAGCTATTTTTAGAAATCTCACATTGGTACCTTCTTTGCGTTTTGTCAAATCTGCTGTGAAAGTGTTCTTAAAATGAACATGCGCTGGGTCATCATCTGAGCTTGCTATAACATGAAATAGATGGCAGAATATGGGTAAAACAGAGCAGGGGACATACAATTCTACCCCAAGGAGTTCAGTCATTAATTTAATTTTTTTTTTTTTTTTTTTTTTTTTTTAAACAAGCATCATCGGCATGGAAGCATGTCCTCTGGAATAATGGCCAAGCATGAAGGGGCATACAAATGTTTAGTATATCTGGCACGTAAATACATTGCAACGCCGGCTACAAAAGTGCCATGCGAACGCCTGTCCTCACTTTCTGGTGACATTATAAATAAGAAGCGGGCAGCATTATCTCCCATAAACGTAAACAAACTTGTTTGTCTTAGCAATTGGCTGAACAAGAAGTAGGAACAAGTGGACTTGTAGTAGCTAAAGTTTTACATTGTTTTATTTTTGAGTGCAGTTATGTAACAAAAAAAATCTACATTTGTAAGTGGCACTTTCACGATAAAGAGATTGCTCTAAAGTACTTGTATGAGGTGAATTGAAAAAATACTATTTCTTTTATAATTTTTTACAGTGCAAATATTTGTAAAAGAAATTATATAAAGTGAGCACTGTACACTTTTTATTCTGTGTTGTAATAGAAATCAATATATTTGAAAATGTAGAAAAAAATCCAAAAATATTTAAATTTATTAAACTGGTATTCTATTGTTTAACAGTGCAATCACAATTAATTGTTTTAATTGCAATTAATTTTTTGAGTTAATCGCATGAGTTAACTGCAATTAATCAACAGCCCTAACTGCTTTCTATTAATTACATTACCCTCCTTTAATTCTTATTAATCAAGTTCTGTATTAGTCAATCCATTATCTTGCCCAGGATTGATATCAGACTAACAAGACTATAATTACCCAGGCCCTTCTATTACCCTGTTTAAAAATTGGCACATTAGCTTTCTTACAGTCTTCTCACATTTCCCCAGTGCTCCAAGATTTACAGAAAATCAGTATTAACAGTTCAGTAAGGTCTTTTAACACTCTTGGATGCAAGTTATGTGGACCTGCTGATTTCAAAGTATTTAATAATGTCCTCCAGAGATGACTATTGGAATGAGAAGAGTGTTCTCATTACCATATGACGAGACTCTATTGTCTGTTTTTTCCCCAAATACAGAACAGAAATATTTATTGACCATTTCTGCCTTATCCACAATTCCTAACTTCTGATTTATATTCATTACTATCAAATTCCCCTTTGTTCTATTTTATTTTTATAGCTGCCTTCACTTACCCTCTAAACCTGGTTGGCCTTTTTCCTCAACTGTGGCTTTCTGGACATCTAGTAAGGTGTTCTTAAGTAATTCTCGATCATCATTCACATTCTTCTGATTAAATTCTTCCTCCCAGGTGATTTGGCTCAATTGTTTTCAGCTTCGTGAATTACCCTTCTAAACAATCAAGTGTGTGTGTATATGTATATATAAAAATTAAAAAAAAAAAAAACTGGTCTGAACTTTATTCTGCTTGTAAATTATAAATGTGATCAGGTACCTAAGCTACCATTAATTTTTATTCCTGTAATCAGTTCCTCTCTCTCTCTGTTAGGACAAAGTCTAGTAAAGAATTATTCCATGCTGGTTGCAACACTTTTTGATTTAAGAAATTGTCACCTATAATATTCAGAAATTCCAAAGATGTTTTAGTACCGGCACCATGAGATCTCCATCATGTGTTGGTCAATTGAAGTCCCCCATGAACACACAGTCTTTTTTCTTAAGCATTATAATAGGTACATAAGGAGGAAGTCACCCTGTTTCCTATGGTGATTTGGTGGTCTACAGAAGCCATCAACTAATAGCCCATCTTTCACTTTATCTGTTAAGGCATTGATCATGGAGCATTCAAGATAATTTCTTCTGAGCAATCAGTGACTCAAACACAGGCAATGCTGTTTTTGACAGAGTGCCGCTCCCCTGCCCCTTGCCTACTCACTGCTTCCTAAATAGGTTATAACCATTGATTCAACCATTCTGATCATGTGACTCATCTCACCAGGTTTCAGCAATACCAACTAGATGGAATTACTCATTTATGAGCAAAAATTCTAATTCCGCTTGTTTGTTACCCGGGCTCCTAGCCTTGGTGTATAGGCAATTCAAGAATGTATTTTCTTCATGTCCTGTGGTTTCTTGGTTAAATTCATTCTCAATATCTCAGTTTGGTGCCCCCAAACTTATAACAATCCCAGATCCCCATTAATTTTAATCTGGCTCTGGCCCATTCCTTCGTGTGTCATCTATTGAGGGTCACAGTATAAATCATATTGTACACTGTGTATATGTTGCTGGCGTATGGCTCTTAAACTCTAGCATAACCCCCTTCTTCTCTTCATGTGGTCTCTCCCCCTCAAGGTGGCTCATCACAAACTTCATGCCTGTGATTCTGAAGCAGTTGCCAGGGGTCAATTAGATGATTACTGTATAAATATTGAAGGCAGCTAGTCATTTCTATCGGTGCCCTTCTCAGGAGCAAAATCACTATAGTGCAGGCATCCCTGAGGAGATCTGTCAGAGGTTATTTAAAAAAAAAAAAAAGACTCCTTTACAAGATTTTATTCAAATTTTTAGGCCCTGCTGCACTACTGCCCTAACAACAGCATAAAACTGGACTAGTGCAATGGACTTGAGAGGGTAGCAAACGATATACATTTGTAAGTGAATTTAATGTTGCTGAAATGGACAACACTGACAGGCCTGGAGAGAGAACTATTCTGTTTATTCCAAAAACAATTAGCTTAGTTTTAAAAATTAGGGTTGCTAAGTGACAGCAGCGTCCTTACCTAGTACATCATTTACTAGTCCCAAGCACTTAAAAGCAAGGAAATGAATAGCTAAGGACATCATAAATCTTACACTGCCCACATAGTATACACAAGCACATTACTATGCTTATCAAGTTTAAAAAAAATGCATAATTCACTATTGAAGGGAGTCATGATCACATGCATTAATTTAGTGAATTACACACTCTCCCCACTAGACAAGCTTGGACCAAGCACATAATGTACACAGCAGTTCATGTCCCTTCTGGGCTGCCATTTGGTGTTAGACCACCATGGCTTTATAAAGGTACATACCATGATCATTGGTAGGGATTGAACTCAGGGCCGGCTCTGGCTTTCTGGCCACCCCAAGCAGCAACAACAACAAAAAACGCGGCGGCCAGAACAGCAAAGCAAAAAAAAAATCTTGCAGCGCGGCCGCAGCCAGGGTGCAGGGGGACTCCCTGCCCTGCAGATGTGCCCTGGCTAGCGGGGGGAGAAGGGGGCGCCCAGGGCTTCAGCAGGGCGCTGCCACGCGGTCCCTCCTGCTGTGCCCCCTGCCGGGAGGGCTCCACACCACTCCGGTACGGCTAGGAGGGAAGGACGCAGGCTGCCCTGCAGGGCGCTCCCGTCCTCCACGCCACCGCCCTCTATAGGGCAGCCAGAGTGGAACAACAAACAACAACAACAAAAGCGGCCGTGCTGCCCTAGGATTGGGCGGAATGCCACCTCCTACAAGCTGCCGCCCCAAGCACCAGCTTGCTTGGCTGGTGCCTGGAGCCGGCCCTGATCGAACTCAAGACCCTTAGCACTGGGCAGTACAAGCCCTACAGACAATTCTAGAGAGCAATTCTAGAAGGCTGATGTGGCAACAGCTGACAGGTTGTTTTCTGTGTGTTTTGTAGCAGGAAATATTGTCTTGTAATGCGGAGTCCCTGGAACTCATCATCTGTGAAACAATAGTTTGCAATTGTCTCCCTTGTGGCTACCCGTCTGCCTCTCTTAATTAGGGAGTGCAACTCTATAAACCCCTCAGGAAAACCAGATTTACCCACTTCCCTGGGTACTAGTAACAGCAAATATCCCTTTGAAAAGAAAAAGAAAAGTCCCAAATTTTGGATGACTCCTATTTTCCCCCCACATACACCCCTTTACTGTGTCCCATTATTGTTATTTATGGAAAACTTTGGCAACCATGGTTTAAAGATGCTAGTGAGGCATGCATTGGACCCTGCACAGCTGAATGCTTGTGAGTTCCAGAGTTAATGGATTTCAGGCCAGGATGGAGAAGGATCTCTATTAAAGTAGATTTCTGGAGATACTGAACTTCTGAAAAGCAGGCTGACTTCCAGAAGGTGACAGAAGAGCTAAGCATTTATTTTTATTGCGGTAGCAGCTAGGGACACCAAGTAAGGATTAGACCCCCATTGTGCAAGGCACCATACAAATGCATGCACAAAGACAGTCCCTGCATCCGAGAGCTCACTCACATTCTAGGTAGCTAGGTCCAACTCTTAGAGTTTGTCCCATCCTAATTTATACTGTTATTTCTAGAACATCGGGAAAGATGCTGAAACGTGTTCTTACTGGATCCCATTTCCCTGTGCAGCTGGAGAAGTGGAACGTATATACAAGAACATGATTTAAATTGTACACTCTGTGGAAGATACTGAATCTCAGATATCTGCTGGGGTATCTTTTTTAGCCTTTGCATCCTCCCATATTTACCACAAGCATGTATAGTACTATCCCATCTATCTACAGCATCATCCTGCAAACGCTTAGGGCTGGGTAGTACTTGCTACCATGAGTAGTTTCATTGTAGCGAACAGGGGTGCCCACAGTAGTAAGTGCTTTGCCTGGAAGTTAAGTGTTGGTAGGAGCAGGCCTCAGAATGCAAGCCTAGGAAGGCAGAGAGCTCATCTTCTCACCTGGCTGTGAAGCACCTAAGCTGCCAACCATAAGTACTATGCACATCAGCAGCAATGATCTAATCTGGACTGATCATAAACATTCTGTTCATTTTAACATTACCCAAGTTTTGGGCGGAGTTCACAAATTTTAGCTATAAGAAAGGCTTATCCATGGTGAACAGAGAGATTAGCGGCACCATGATTGTCAGATAAATCTTTATGGTATCCTTACGGACTTGCACGTATTGTTTTAGTGGGACTCAGGAAGGTTGGCCAAAGGAAACAGCCCTTGCAGTGTGCCATGCATTTACATGTCTAATTCTGAGAATAAGTCAGAGAGCAAAGCACGTCCTTCCAATCCCGGTGAAAGATCTTTAACACAACAGGGAAGTCAGAGTTTGGAAAGCACTCCACACACCACAGTACATGCAGTGTGTATATGTTCCTATCAAACCTTTACTGGGCTTCTTGTGGCATGAAAAACAACTCTTTATATGCAAGACGTCATGTTCTCGCGCTCTTCCTAGGAATGTTAGACATTTCAGACTTCCGACAGACCACAGCTGCTCATGTAATGGAGAGAGGGGAAGAACTGTATGGTTTTGTAACCCATTATGTAATATGATATAAACAGGTTGTAATCACAATAATCCTGGGAATTTGTATTGATTTATTCACACAACTGATTCTGCTGCATTTACACAAAGACAGCTGCTCTCCATGATTCCCCATAACTGCCAAGGATTTGGTGCACACCGAAATTTGAACTCTATTAATAAAACAGGGACTCCAAACCCAACCTGGGAATGACATTACTTGTTAGTCTTTAATTTATACATGACCAACCATCATGGAGCACAAGAAAGGAACTGAATTAGAGAAGTTGCTTGACCTTGTGAGAAAGCTTTACATTGTTAAGGATCTACCAGAGACAGGTCTGCCTTTCCTTTTTAATAATTTATTTACGCTTGATCTGATGGGGAGTGGGACTCACACACAGTCTGTGAATAATCTTTTATAACACTAAGGGCTTTCATTAGTTAGCTAACCACATTTGCCCCATGCAAATCTAGTATTCTGTTTTATGTTGCAAGTGATTGTCATTGGAAATGCTGAATCAGAAAATAGATGCTACACAATACGGTTTTTCTGCTTCAGAAATTGATCCCATATCATATCCCTGTTTGTATTCTTTTCCTTCTGTCCCTCATTCTTGGCAAAAGTTTGCTTTCTGAGTCACACTGCAGAAGCTAAACTCTTACTCTGGATTTACATCACCCACACAATAATTGTACAATGTGCAGTAGAAACACTGGTCCGACCAGACACGGCAGTTCCTGTGGTCTATTTAATCCAGTTTCTTGTCTTGGGCAGCAGCCAGTATCCAATGCCTCAGAGGAAGGTGCAAGAAATCCTTTAATTTTGTCTATAGGGGAAGTTTCTTCCTAACCCCAGTCACTTAGAGGTTGGAGGTTTTATACCCCCACTAGCTTTTTTCTTCAATATACTATCAATCTTCAGTGAAGATAAGAGGGAGAAATTTTGTCCTTTGGGTCTGTGTGCCATATTTGGGCTTCGGGATACTGTGAAGAACCCCTATATTTCAGGATCCCCATTTTGAGAAACAAGCTAGCACATGAGAGTTTAAATATTAATAAGTTGATCCGTGTCACAGGCCAAGGGAACTTTACTTCCTTGCAGGAAAAAGTAAAAAGCATCAAATAAAGTCAACTAAAAGTAACATTCTATTATAGTCATTAGTAGAATCTACTGTATGCACTGAATTTCCAATGGTCCTGAAGTTTCCCCTATGAAAAACAGTACATATATGATTCATTCATATATTGGCCCAGGTTTCTGAGGTCTTCATATAATTCTCTAGGGTAAGATGACTGGGTGTTGCAATTTATCCAAGATGGCCCCAGCGTTAGGGAAGTAGTATCCTGGGCAAATATAAGCTTGTCACAATCAGAGGCAGTGCTGCCAACTCATGATTTTTCACCAGCGACGTGACTTTAGCTAGGGCTCGAGCCACTCTCGCAATGACGTGAGAAGCTCCAGTCCTCAAGCGAATCTGAGCCTTCTCACTGGCTGCCCACTCCACTTACCCACCTCCTGGGGCAGAATAACCAATCACAGCTGCTTCAGGCTCTCCCCCTTCCCCTTAGAACCTCTAACCTATTCTCCTAGCTGCCTCATTCTCCTCCCCTGCTAAGAGCTCAACAGCTCAGGGTGATTCCTCCCCTCCCCTCCCGTGAGCAATGTGGATAGGACGGTACTCCTCCCCCTCCCTTATAGCAGCATCCGGCCTGGGCAGGGAGCCAGGGGTATGTGACGAGCCCATGGAGTTGCCCCCCTCTCAGCCTGGAAAAGGATAGGGGACCCAACTGAAGCCCAAGCCTAGAAGAGAGGGTAAAATACCCCAGGATGAGCAGAGGTGGGGCTGAGGGGGGAAAAACTGAACTGATGGGGGTAGGCACTGGGTGGGGACATAATTGCTGGGCAGGATCTGGTCAGGTGTGGCAGTGAGAGCTGCTTCAGAAGGGGCCACAGTCTTATGCAATACATTCAGGAGAGCGAGCAACACCGATTGTCACCCACACACCCAGGATGGATAGGGGCAGTTCACAAATCTAGAGAGACTGAAATTATTATAGTCTTTTTTTTTTTTTTTTAATTAAAAAATTGTGTGTGTGTTATAGGTCCAATCGTAATTTTTGGGGGTCTGACTCATGATTCTCAGTCTCTTGCGGTTGGCAGTAGGGCTCGGTGCGGTTCATTTCCTGCTGGAGAGAGAATCCTGGGCTGCTTCTGTAGCTCCACTTCAGGAGGAGAAGTCAGGAAGTGCTGCACATCCCCAGGGAAGCTGCTTTTGCTGCATAACGGGTTCTCCTCCATGCTAACCTTGAGCAGCTCCTTCTTTTGAAGGAGTCGCTCACAAGTGTGCCCCTGGCCTAAGTCTTGCCGAGCCAACCACACGGGTGAAAGGGTTTGTCCCATTGGACTCGTGTAAGGGTCCACCCTCATGGAGTCAATTGCAGCTGAGCCTTGCTTTGTTTTCTCTTCAGTTCTCTGAATCAGTGACCATCTCATGCAGGCGGTCATAAAGGGTAGAGCCTCCAGGGTTGCTCCCCAGACAAGCCTGAGACCTTTCTGAACCAGGGCTTAAATTCATCCAGATCTGTCAGGAGCAGAGCCCTGGTAAATATGTTCAAACCTGAGGGGTAGAAGCCCCGAGCCCCAGCGCCTCCTACGGGGGGGCCACAAAATACTATGAGAATTTAAGCCCTGGTCTGAACTGTATGCCATTCACCCTGTCAGTACAGCCAAGCCCCTGCTTTCAAAAACCAGGAGTCAGCCCCAAAAAATCGTGCGAGTTTAAAATAACTAACCATTAGGTTCTTTATGTGTCTTCTGGTTTTCTAAGCCTTCAGGGTCCATGCTTCCAAGCTTTTCTCCTCCACACTATAGGCTAAACATTTACCTTTTTAGAATGAAAGCTGAGATTCTCCTGTAGTCAGATGACTCCAAGAGCTAGGGCTTCAAAGAAAAAAACCCATCAAATAGGATGGCATTTATGATAAAATCATGAAACTTGGCACCACTGCAGCATTGAATGAAACCCTGTTAGTTTATTTCCAGGCAGTAGGCCACCTCCCCATGCCACATTCCAAATTTCATTTCATTCAACAAACTTGCTATTTTCCCATTAAACAAAAGCATGACTTGAATGTGTTTTTCGTGCCAAAGCCATATTCTCTTGAAACACGGAACCAATAATCATCCACTTATACTGCAATTTAGCAAAATTCTGTTGTGAAAATGGACATTTTTGTTACAAAAGGCAAAAATAAGAATTTGAGGTTAATTGAATTACAAAGACACTTAGAGGCGCTTACTAAGACCAGTGTCCCATTATGCTCGCCACTCTTAAAAACACATAGCGAGATACAGTCCTTACCCCAAAGCCTGAACCTGAACAGAGATAGATAGCTAGAAAGATAGAAATGGGGATGAAGTAGCTTGCCCACTTCACACAGCAAGTCAGCGACAGAGCCAGGTACAGAACCCACATTTTGACTCCCAATCCAGGGCTCTGTCCACTAGAACCTCCTGCCTCCCAGTTCTGCAAATTTTTGCACATCCTTATGACTATTTCACAAAAACTCAACCTGAGCCTCTAGAGAATACGGATGACCAGATTAAGTTGCGTGTAAACCAGCTGTAATTTGTGTCCCGGAAGTTTACTCAATGGCAAATCTGTAGGCTAACTACCTGTTTGTATCTGTCTTGTTTTTCTTCATGAACAAAGTATTTTGCAGCGCAGAATGCCCGAGAACCAGTGATATCTAAACATGTTTATCTTCTGCAGAAAATGTGATTGCTTAAAAGACAGGCATGTGCAAGCATAAACGTAACAGAAATTTTGGTTGTTAATTATCTACCCATATGCAATACAGGGTGTGTGTACTAGCATCCCTGAAGTTTTGGGGACGAAATAATACTCAGGATTAAAATGTTACGGGCATGTTACTTCTTGCCAGATTCGTAAACTTGGAAATCAAATTCCCCACCCAGATATTTTGAAGTATGAAAATAAGCAGAACTGCTCTGGGTAAAATAAATGCCCAGTAATATTAGAATTAAGCCAGCTGGCAATTCTGAAATGTTTGGATTCATTTTTGCTTAACTTTGCACTTCCAGGTTGCAGCTAGGACCTATACTGAAGGATCAGGGAAATTGCAACTACACTATTAGCAGCAATTCCTACCTTGTGCCTTGATGTCAGGTAAATAAGATTCTCAAATAACTTATTTGTTATTCACATAGTGCTGTATACATATTTTTCAAACACTTAAGAAGCTACTCCCTGAGGAGCTAGAGCAACAGTATGGGAGTGGGACAAAAAACATGGAAGATGGATAAGGAAAGAAACATTAAACCAGCAGAAAGATGTGCACAAGAGAGCATTTCCCCCCCTCACTAGATGTGGAAGTGGCCTTTATCTGAGCAGAGAGTGGCAGTGGAAACATAAATTAGGTTTTGAGGAGGAATTTAAAAGAGGAGAGTCTCGTAGTCATGGTGTAGTCCATAGTCAGTTGCTACCCTGTTCATTCAGTAGATATTCTAGGGAGCATCATAGTTAACAGCATTTCCCATCTTGTGAATGGCTCTGGTTTCATTGGTGTCTAGAGCAGAGGTGGGCAAACTACAGCCCACTGGATTGTCTTGCCCGGCCTGTGAGCTCCCGGCTCCTCCTCCGCTGTTCCCCCTCACCCGCAGCCACGCCGCCGCGTGGGCAGCGCTCTGGGTGGTGGGGTTGCGCGCTCCTGCTGAGCAGTGCGGCAGCATGTCTGGCTCCGGCCGGGCGGTGCGGCTGCCAGACATGCTGCTCTGAGTGGCATTGTAAGGGGGCTGGGGCCAGGGGGTTGGATAAGGGGCGGGAGGTTCCGGGGGGCAGTCAGGGGACAGGGAGCAGGGGCGGTTGGATGGGGCAGAGGTTCGGGGGGGCGGTCAGGGGACAGGGGTAGATAAGCATGGGAGTCCCGGGGGAGCCTGTCAGGGAGCAGGGGTGTGGATAGGGGTCAGAGCAGTTAGGGGACTGGGAGTGGGGGGGTGGATAGGGGGTGGGGTCCCAGGAGGGGGCGACTAGGGGACAAGGAGCAGGGGGGTTGGATGGGTCAGGAGTTCTGAGGGGCGCAGTCAGGGGGCAGGAAGTGGGAGGGGTCAGATAGGGGGCTGGAGCCAGGTTGTTTGGGGAGGCACAGCTTCCTTACCTGGCCCTCCATACAGTTTTGCAACCACAATGTGGCCCTCGGGCCAAAAAGTTTGCTCACCCCTGGTCTAGAGTCTACTGCCAGTGGGGACAGATTTGAGGAAACAAATGAGATGAATGCACAAATTAATTATACAGTTTAATCATGTGGGGTATGGTATCCTCTCCATATGCATGTCTCACCTTCACTTCACCTCTGGCACCAAAGATGAGACAAATCCCTGGAAACACGCTGAACTTCAACCTTTAAGCGTCCCTACAGTATCTTCTCCAGAGCAACACCACCACATTGAGTGGCTGGGCAAGCACACTAACCATTGGGTCAGTGTTTCCTTGCGGACACTCCCAAACAATGTGAAATTATAAGGACTCCCACAACTACAGCAGATGGTTTGATCTTTCACAGTGTCCCCATAATATAACACACCCCCCCCCCCCCCCCCCACCCCCAACCCGGCTCCCACTGAAAGAAACAGAAAGACTCCTTAACTTCAATGAGAGTTGGATTAGGCCTGGAGATGGTAAAACAGAATGATGCATACTTTGAACCACATACAGTAACTCCTCCCTTAAAGTCATCAGAGTAGATGATCACAATGGTCCCTTCTGGTCTTGGAATCCATGAACCTGGAATGTGTCTAGAGCGCATCAGCCCCAGATTGCCCTGCCCAGCCTCTCAGCCCCACCGCGTAAGGAACTGGAAGCAGGCAGGAGAGGGCCTGGGGGTGGAGCGTGGGCAGGTCCACGTCAGGCTGTTTGGGGAAGCACAGCCTTCCCCTGCCTATGCCACCTATGGTCAGGCAAATGCTAATTGCTTTTGAAAACTCACTTTAAAAATGCTGGATTCTATTCCTGGTTCTGCTTCTGAACAGCTGTGTGACTTAGTTTTCTCTTTTAGTAAGGGGGGCTTGGTGGGGGTGATCTGCACTCTGTTTTTCACAGCCCCTAGGCAGCAGTAGCAAAAACATAAATTAGAGTAGCTCCAAGGCTGTTCTAACTTATGCTAGCAGTGGGGTAAATTCCCAGGCAGCTGAAGAATATGGGCAAAGATGTCTTGAAGTCACAGAAATATGCAGGGATAGAGAACTGGTCCCTGAATTCCAAACAGGCTCAAACATGGATGTAATGGCTGTTCATGGAAAAGACCAGGGCCAAATTCAATTAATAAATTGTTTGCCGTGAATAGATCAACAAGCTGCTTAATAATGGCAAGTATTATTCTACTAGGTCAGTGGGATACACACACAAGTTATCAAAGATCACATATGTAATCTCAGTAACCTCTTGGATAATGTGGAGATTGCTTAGAATGGTATATATAACAGTATACCACATGCCACCACTGAAATAATTGGCTTCAGATGGTTGTGCAATAAACCTTGGCTTTCTAAAGAGACCTGTGATATATTAGTAAAAAAAGGCAGACGCACGCAAGCAGGGAAATGTCCAAGAACGTAAATGGCTGAAAGGCATTTTCTGGACCATGGCAAAACTTGACCATGAGATCTACGTCAGTTTCCTGGCCGACGAAGCAGAGGATGGCCTAAAGCACAACAATCTGCATCCTGCCTACAGAACCTGGTTGGCAGCGATAAACAGCCTTCTAATGTTCCCCTTATGAAATCAGATGGCTTTCCCTGCTTATCAACAAATGAGGTCTTGGACAGATGGAAGACACATTATGTAAGCATGTTGAACCACACACCTGCTTATGACTGTCCAGTGCTATGTGACCCGTCAATCCATACAGCTACAGACCCAGGGACAAACACCGAGCCTCCGTCACTCAAAGCAGTATGAAAAGCAATCCAAAAGTTGCTAAATGCACATGCTGCTGGATCGCTGGTATTGCACCTGAGCTGCTCAAAGGTGCCTTGGAACCAGTGAGCATTGGTCTGCACCAACTGTACATCCCATGCACTGCTACAGACTAGGGACCGAATGGCTAGGTAGCAGTTCTGCTGAAAAGGACCTAGGGGTCACAGTGGACGAGAAGCTGGATATGAGTCAACAGTGTGCTCTTGTTGCCAAGAAGGCTAACGGCATTTTGGGCTGTATAAGTAGGGGCATTGCCAGCAGATCGAGGAACGTGATCGTTCCCCTTTATTCGACATTGGTGAGGCCTCATCTGGAATACTGTGTCCAGTTTTGGACCCCACACTACAAGAAGGATGTGGAAAAATTGGAAAGAGTCCAGCGGAGGGCAACAAAAATGATTAGGGGTCTGGAGCACATGACTTATGAGGAGAGGCTGAGAGAACTGGGATTGTTTAGTCTCCAGAAGAGAAGAATGAGGGGGGATTTGATAGCAGCCTTCAACTACCTGAAGGGGGGTTCCAAAGAGGATGGAGCTCGGCTGTTCTCAGTGGTGGCAGATGACAGAACAAGGAGCAATGGTCTCAAGTTGCAGTGGGGGAGGTCCAGGTTGGATATCAGGAAAAACTATTTCACTAGGAGGGTGGTGAAACACTGGAATGCGTTACCTAGGGAGGTGGTGGAGTCTCCTTCCTTGGAGGTTTTTAAGGCCCGGCTTGACAAAGCCCTGGCTGGGATGATTTAGCTGGGAATTGGTCCTGCTTTGAGCAGGGGGTTGGACTAGATGACCTCTTGAGGTCCCTTCCAACTCTGATATTCTATGATTCTATGATTCTATGATTCTAACTGCTTTAAAAGTGTGGGTATCTGGCAGAGTACCAGCAGAATGGAAAGATGGCATCATAGTGTCCCTGTACAAGGCAAAGGGCATGAAGTGTAGTAACCACAGGCTGATCTCATTGCTGTCGTTCCCTGGAAAGCTCTTCATTCATGTTCTGCTTGGTAGGATGCAGCTGCTCCTTAGTAGGCATTGTTGTCCACTGCAATCAGGTTTCACTGCTGGGCAGTGGACAATGAATGCTGTCCTGACCCTGCGACTTCTGGCTGAGCTGCATTGAGAATTTAATTGCCTGCTTCACATGACATATGTCAACATAAAAGCAGCTTTTGATTAGGTTGACAGGTCAGCACTTCAGTCCTCAGTGAAAGGAGTTGGCATCCCAGATCAAGGTTTCCAACATGCTGCCCACACTATGAGGTTGAACGTCTCATGGCAGAAGACCAAGGTCATAAACCTCAGAGCTGGGCCACCAGAACTCCCCAGTGCAGGTGGTATCAAGAACTGTGGAGAGTGTTGACAAGTTCATTTATGTAGGTTGCAAGCAGAGTTCAAACGGTTGCAACAAATTGGACGCCATCTGATTAGGACTTGGACTTCATGCAGGAGGTGGCATGTCTTGGGTATGGATGCAAAAATGTCTTTGTGCTGAGACAAAGTTCAGGCTCTATTAAACCTGTGTTCTCCCTGTACTGTTATACAGGTCAGAAACCTGTAAGCTTCTCACAGGCAGACTTGCAGAGGCTAGAGGCATTCCATATGTGCTGTCAGCACCAAATCCTGAGCAGAAAATGGCTCAACTTAGTGCGAAATGCCACAGTCTCACAGAGATCTGGCCTTCCTCCAATCACTCACTACCTTCAAAAGTGGTGTTGCGTGCTTTTTGGCCATGTCACGAGGAAGGACATGGTACTCCTGGATCATTTCAGTGTGGCTGCATGCCTGTGACTAAGAGCACCTTGATCTAATCTGTAGTGTATAATTCCCCCACTCACACGTCCCAACAGCAAAAAAACAAAAACAAAACCCCTTTCTCCTCAGCAAAGTGAGTGTAAAATATTATGTCCTGTGCAAGTGATTAGAGAATTCTGAGTGCTGGTAGCATTTGACACACGTCTTGCACTGGTATAAATGATGGCAGATGAGCAAGGGGAGAATCGGGCCCTGACAGGCTATGAATTAGGGAAATCTCTAAAAGAAGAGCAACATTCATAAGGACTCTGGGACAGCAGCTTAGAGCCGTCATGTGCCAGTATTAGCTTTTCTCTATATCTCAGTCTTGCTGCGTTTTGTGGCTCAGGCATGGATTAATATTCTACTCCTTTCCCCCCCTCATTACAATTTTTGTCACAAGACTGAGATATTGAAATGTTAATGCAGAATATATAGTGAGATGATAGCATGCTGTATGCTTCTGACCTTTTCAATATTTCCTTTCTAGATGCATGCCTATATCCCATACCAATGTGTGTCTGTGCATTTATTCAGAGAGAATTGTATCACATCACTATCTGTTCAGTGTGATGGCTTCTACTGTGCTAGAATGCAGTGAAGACAGATGAATAGGGGACACCAACTTACAAGACCAGTAGACAATATTGTTTATGGCAGACTAAAATGCATGGTAAACTATTTGCAGGATCTCATATATTTTAATATCCCAGAACACATGATCCTCCTGTCGTGCAGGAAGGATTGGTGAGAAAATGTAGTTTGGCATTTGGCATTAGACTAGGCCTCAGGGAATAATATCTGTAAATTAGCATAACAGAGATAAGGTACCAGAATGGTTTCCATTCTAATCTGTTTCCACTTGCTCATAACTTGCTGACATTTTTATCTTTTGGGCTGAAATTTTCCATGCTTGTTTTCTGCTTGAAGTAGAATAATAATAACGATGATGATGATGATAAAGGAACGAGAACAGTTCAGCTGTTTGAGTATGAGGTGTGTGCACTGGGAAGAAACACCTCTCCTGGGCCTTCAAAGTTGAAAGCTGGCATGGCAGTAGCCCTCCCCAAGACATGTCTTTGGGTGTTAGCAGAGTTCTATACATGTTTACATTAGACAGTAAATATAAAGAAAAGCAGAGACAGGTATATAACAATATGTAGCATTGTTAAGTCTTTAGGCTCAATAAAGTTGTTATGAACTGAGCTGTGAATGGCTTCAGACAGCAGCTCTCAACAGAGGAATTTGGCTTTGACTTATGAGCCCCTGGAAGAAGTTAGAGCACCTGTGCAAGAGGGTTTGTGTGTTTGTGCTAAGCCTGCGAAGTCCACAGCGAAGGAAGGATTGGCTGCATGTCCGTGGGTAACTTGGACGCATAGCGAAATGCATAGTAAAATAGGTTGCTGTAAATTATTAGAAACATCTGGGGTGGGAAAACATTCCCGTGGACCTGTGGGGAATGAAGAGGTTGAAAGACCATTCCTGAGGGTTGTATAAGATCCGTTGTATTCATTTAAATGGAATAAAGGGCCCAAAGAGTCAAAACTGTAACTGTCCAACATTAAACAGGTTTAAACAAGGTTTGGGGTTTGTTGTGCAGAGACCTCAGCCTACTTAGTCCCATGCAAACACACTGTAAATCCTTTAAAGCCTTTTATTAAAGATGCAGAAAAGAAAAACAGTTAAAGCATTTACAATGTAAAGTATTAAGTAAGGCTTTCCGTTTAACAACTCCCGTTGTTCCCTTTCCCTGGAGCTGAAGAGAGTTGTTAGAAAGAACTCCCCATTGTCTGATAGTCTCTTTAATGGGCTTTTTTGGGACAAGAGAAGAATTTGAGAGGGGCTGGAGCTGGAGCTGTTGTCGTTGCCGTTGTTAAAGTCCAGTTGCATTTCCTGGAAGGCAACCCACAAAAGGAGAAAGAAAATGCAGTTTCTCTCTCTGGTATGGATTGTATGCAGTGTTGTTGTAGCCGCGTCGGTCCCAGGAAATTAGGGAGACAAGGTGGGTGAGGTGATAACTTTTATTGGACCAACTTCTGTTGGTGAAAGAGACAGGCCTTCGAGCTTACACGGAGCTCTTCTTCAGAAATTGGTCCAGTCAAAGTTATGACCTCACCCCCTCTCTGGTATTGACGCTCCCTTGCAACCTCAAGGCTGGAAAAACATAGGCATAGCCATGATCCTATCAGATTCTCTGAGTCCTGGCAAACCTTGTACCTGCATTGGGCTGTTTAGGGCTTTGCTTTTAGCTGCCTTTCTGTTCACAGGCTTACAGCAGTGTTTCAAAATATTCACTTGTGGCCAGCTAAGGCAGACTCGTGTTAGAAGGCAAAAGGAGAGAGATAGGAAAGGGAAGAAAGTGGGGAAGGAAAACACTTGAGGGAGGGGGGCAGCAACATGATGGTGGTGGTGATGACAAAGTCTCACATCCCAGCTGTCGTTGTCATCTGGGTCCCTCTTTCTGGCCTGGTCAGGATATCTCCCAGGATTAGGATGAAGTAGGTCCAGCATCCCAGGAGATGGTGGGGATGGTAGCCATGATGGTAAAACTCACTCCTTCCTCTTGTCTTTCGGTCAACCAGCATGGTGGTTGCCTCATCCCCATTTCCCACCCTCCCCCCAAAGTCTTTTCTTCTAAAGGAACCCAGAAGGGAATGATGGGTGGAACAGCCCATCCCCTCATTTTTTGTTCACCAGTTGGGTCTAATTTCCAACGCACCAATTTTGGATAATGGATTTCCAGTCCCATACTTTTCTTGTTTACCAGGCGTGATCTTAACACAGCCCTTGAGTTATATCAGAAGGCCTTTTTCTTTGGATGAATTCAGTCTTTTGCTCTCCCTTTGGTATCTTTTCCCAACAACATTTATTGTTGTAGGTTATTGTGACACTATGAATATTCACTCACTCTTCACAGTTTGTACAGTCGATCATACAATTAGGGTTAATTTGTATCACAACAGATGTAAAGGGGCTGAGACAAGGGTACTTCATGAGCCTTTACCTCACTCTGTATGGATCTTGGAAGAGACTGAAGGAGCTCCGTCTTTCCTCAGGTTACCAGAGGGGGCCTTTCCCCTGTGAGCTCTCTGGGATGTATAGGTCTGGTGGTACAGCCAAACACTTCCAGATTATGGAATTTACACAAGCTATTATGTGATTTTTTAAAATTTATTTATTTATTTAGGTCTGCAAAGCTTTCAAGTCCAGGAGGTTGAAGATCTAGTTTCATGGTTTCATCCCATATTCTCCCCCTCTGCCATATTTGTATTAAAAAAAAAAAAACTAGGAAATTCCATACAAAAATGTCCATTACCCTCTCTTCCTCCTAATCCTCCTAAAAACACTTATGATGTCTATAAAACATAAATCAGCTATTGATGGCTAGGTTGGGTGGCAGTATGGGGAGCTGCTAATATTTGTTTAGTTATATTAAAACAAAAACTTCTTTTAGTGACATCAGTACACACTTCATCCACCCCAAACCTTAAAAACATGGAAAAAATTAAGGGAAAAGTTTCCAGCATTCCTCACCTTCACACTGCCTATCAGTATTAATGACAGGTTTCAGAGTAGCAGCCGTGTTAGTCTGTATCGGCAAAAAGAACAGGAGTACTTGTGGCACCTTAGAGATTAACAAATTTATTAGAGCATAATAAATAATAAATTTGTTAGTCTCTAAGGTGCCAAAGGTACTCCTGTTCTTTTATCAGTATTAATACACTCATCATAAGGTTTTCACTTCCATCTCCAACAGAAACCAAAAAGCAACACATCTCCCAACTTAATCAAATGCAGGTTTTCTCACACAACCTTAGTGGTGCTGGAGACAGAGTGGGATATCTCTACACCAAATTGTGAACTCCATTTGGGTTGTAACCCCCATGTTGTGCTATGAGCTGAACCCGTCTAACTTTGCCCAATACCAGTCTATTACGATGTGTTCCCAGCAGCTACTCTGCACAGGAAAGGTGCTTTGCCACCTCATTGAAGGACTGTTACTGAAAAGCCATCAAAGAGCAATCTAAGGACATCAATTTTGAGTGTCTGTCAACTACTGGTCAGCCCAATGGAACAATGGATTTTCTAAACAGGAGTGTCAGCATGCCTGATTTATCTGCAGCTTCTCAGATGAGAAGGCACATGGCCAAAGGGGGAGAGATGCTCCCCTTTGAAAAGCAGGGGCAGACCACTCCCACATGTAGCAGAACTAGCTGGAGAGAGGGAAGGCAGGAGGAACTCTGCCCAGGATAAAATCCTGACAAGACCTTGGACCTGCAGAAAGTGTGAGATCAAATAAGGCAGGTGCATCTCAGGTTTTTGTTGTTTTGCAAGGATCTGTGCAACCCTAGTGTGTTGGTTTTGGAGTGACGTGACTGCAGTTAAGAAATCCCTTTGCTAAACCTGGGGTTCCTTGCGTTCCTGTCACACTGTCCCCAAAGGGCTAAACTAGAAGCCAGAGCGACCACAGCTCGGGTGGAACTCGTTGGGAGTGCGTGTAAGTGACTAAGAGCTGGGGAGGTCTGAGGTACTGGTTTCAGAGTCTGGGCTGGCCGGACTGTGGAGTCCCATGCCTTAAGGAAGGGCTCAGCCTGGACATCCGAGCTTGGGGAGTGCACTCTAGAGAGCTAGAGCTAGGACTAGACTCAGCCCAGGTTGCTCAGTTTAGGAGCACATGAGATCTAGAAGTTGGGTATCCTCGCAACAGACTGACCATCCATAGCGGGGCCAGGATTAGATGGGACAGTGATCTCGTATTCTCTTGCATCAACAGATGGAATGTCTGACTGTCCCATGGTCTAACTGGAAAATTAGTCTGCCTTAACTTTGCTGAGCTGGCTGTGAAGGTTTTGCATGAGTTGGCTGAAGGTGGAGGACATATTGCTCTTCAGCATCTATTAAAGGTGGAAGTGAATGTCTTATGGTGCACTGGGGTGTCTTATCGGTCATATTGCAGGTGATGTGTAGGCCCTTTTCAAGTCATTTGGCACCTTCAAGCTGTCTATGTTGCCTGTCTCTGTAATCATGGGATCTAAGGACTGAGTGTGAAATCCTGGCCACACAGAGGCAATGGCAATAATAAACTTCCCACTCACTCTTCCCCCAGACGTTGTGCTCCAGAACAACCCCCGCTGAGAGAGCTACTTGTCTGAGATTCCCAATAAGCTGTCATCACTTGAATTTGTCACCAGGGAGCACTAGTATTAATTTCAGACTGCTTGGAGCGCTTGCCAACTGTCATAGCCTGTGTGGAGACACATTGGCGTTTCCTTTATTTTCTGTCAATATAAAGAAACATAAAACTAATTTGAATAGCTGTGAACTACTGAGACTTTCAAACTATCTACTGAATAACACATGACCAGCAGAAATGCAGCACAAGTAATAACTCAAGAAATGCCTATAGATTTCCTTCCTGAGGTCCCTCTACTGCCAAATAATGGCCTGAAGATACCCCACTTAAGTCAATAATAATATTTCAGTGGTATTTGGATCAGGGCCTGAAAGAGGCAGTGCAATCTCTGTTCTTTGTTTAAAATATTTTGTACCTCATCATAGGGTTTCATTCTGCTGCTCATCACTGTTGTATCCAGGGCCAGCTCCAGGCACCAGCTTAACAAGCAGGTGCTTGGGGCGGCCAAGGGAGAGGGGCGGCACCTGCGGCAATTCGGGGGCAGCAGGTCCCTCACTCCCTCTAGGAGTGAAGGACCTGCCGCTGAACTGCCGCTGGTGCCGCCCCTCTCCCTTGGCCGCCCCAAGCACCTGCTTGTTAAGCTGGTGCCTGGAGCTGGCCCTGGATACAACAGTGATGAGCAGTAGAATGAAACCCTANTTTTTTTTTTTTTTTTTTTTTGGCTTGGGGCGGCAGAAATGCTGGAGCCGGCCCTGGTTGTATCTGAGCACCTTCCACACTAATTGTTGATAGTCAAGTTCCTAGCTAACTTCATGGCATCTCTGGCCCTTCTCCCTTTCTGGGTTATTGAAAACTGCTTGGGGCTTGTGTTTTTTTTAAATTGGGGTGGGGCTGGGTAGGAGAGGGAGGGGTGGTTGCGGTGAGCTTTATCCTTGTTATGGTGGAAAAGCTTTATCAAAGGGGAAAGTTTTGCAGCACCTCCTGAAGACCATCAGACTCTGGATTAATCTAATCTCCTCTGGAAGGTCATTCCATTGCCAGCTCTCCTGAAACAAAAATGCTTTGTCCCCAACTCTCCACCTTCATTCAAGGGAGGGTCTTTGCTCTATGCATTGTCCCAGCTGAGTGCAACTGTTTTTAGGTCATTACATTTCATAGATTCCAAGGCCAGAAGGCACCACTGTGATCATCGGCTCTGACCTCCTGTAGAAGACAGGCCAGAGAATTAACTAAATTAACTCCTATGTGAACTACAGCCTTTTAGCGAAACATCCAGTTCGGATTTTAAAATTTCTTTGTAATAATTAATGTCATTATTTTGCTGAGCTTTTTAGTACATGGATGGAAACTGGAACAGGGAACGTGAAGTGGATAAAAACTAAGCCTACGGAACACAAGGCGGCAAAGGCTGAGACTGCAGGGTTGGGGAGACTGTCCCCCAGGTTGGGGAGTCTGGGGTGAGCTAGGCCTACCTACACTTTAGGTAAGAAAGACGCAGGTAGACTTTGTTTTTTCCTGTTCTGCTTTGCTCCTGCTGTTGGGATTAAACAATACTTTGTTTTGCAAAGGCTGTTCTGGGTCACTGTTCACACACCGCCTTGGCTCCTGAAGGGGAATCTTGCAGGGTAGCTGAGTCCAGTCGGGCCCTGCTGAGCGATCACAGTTGGTACTCAAAAACAACAGGGAGTCCGGTGGCACCTCAAAGACTAACAGATTTATTTGGGCATAAGCTTTTGTGGGTAAAAAACCCACTTCTTCAGATGCATGGAGTGAAAATGCATCTGAAGAAGTGGGTTTTTTACTCACAAAAGTTTATGCCCAAATAAATCTGTTAGACTTTTAAGGTGCCACTGGACAACCTGTTGTTTTTGTGGATACAGACTAACATGGCTACTTCCAAATAGTTGATACTCAGGCATGCTGCACTTGGGGAGAATTGTGAGATTCCGCCCCAGAGAGGTGAAGGCTCAGGGTCTGTCACCTGGAGGGGTTGCACTTAGGGAGACTGAGAAATGTCAAAGGTGAAGCTATCCCTGAACTGTGATAGGGACATTTAAGATCACTTGGACATTTTAATACATGATTTGTATTTTGTTGCCTAAAGTGCTTACTACACACCAGCAAGTAAGCTTGGTGTTAAGATTTTCCCTGCAAATAGTGGGGGCAAAAAAATACGCAGGGAAAGCAGAGCTGAAAATCAGATTTCAGTTAAAAATGCAGAAGTATAAGCATAAAGAGCCTGACATTAGAACTGAACTACGGTGGCGCTTTTCTGTGACATGTACAATTAGATCTTTGTGTCTTTTTTTTATGTGCTAATATTCATTTTATTTGTCTTGGTAAGTTTCACAGTAATTACTGTGATAAACTTTATATACTGATCATACACATTGTGTGGGGACGTTCTGAAAAGGACTGGACTCATAGCCAGACTCTCAGTGTGTAGGATATCTGTAAATCCCCATGTACTGAGAGGATGCTAGTAGTCCTCCTCAGTAGAAGTTCTTGATGGTTCCCCCCTTGGAAACTAGATCCACTGCTCAGACAGAAAACCCAACTTTCACAGCAGGGTAGAACCGAGGGTCAGTTAGCAGACTGAATGTTTGTCTAATCATTAGAGCAGAAGACTGGGAGTCAGGATTCCTGTTCCTGGCACTGACTTTGAGCATGTCACGTATACACCCCGTTCCTCAGTTTGTCCTTCGTTTATTAATATCTGTAAAGCTCTGGAGATCCTTGTATGATGCTGGAATCTGCAGTCTAAGTGCAAAGTGTGATACAATCTACCATTCCAATCATCTTTGGTATTTCTTTTATTGTTACTGAAGGTATCTGTGTTAGAAGCAGGTCTTCCCTGACAGCCCAGTGTTTTTTCCTGTTTATCCCAGAAATGCAGTCAACGCCCTGTTTATTACAGCAGTCTGTTGCCATGGCTTGATTGTGACATCACAGATGCAGCCCTATGGCTTCATTGAAGGATCTGGTAGATGAAGGAGAAGATGAGCTGCGTGGGAGAAAATACTTCTTTAGATTAGCAATTGGCTTGAGCCAAGCCCCCAGATCCAAAGACCCCTGACAGTTGGAGCATTCTAATCTGGATCTGATCAGGCCCATCTCTAGTTTCAATGCATATGTGTATTTTAGTAGCAAGGGGAGCTAAAGGACACAGATGTGGGCTAGCTCCTCTGCTGGTGTGAACCGGAGCGGCTCCATTTAAATCAATGCAGCTGCGCTGATTTATGCCGGTGAAGGATTTGGCCTCCCTGGAATTCTAAGTTCAATACAACTTAAAGTTTTCACAAATATAGCAGTGTGTCCTTAAAGGATTCACCAGGCATAAAAATCCTACTGTACCACCCTAGGATTGTGGGGCTGTCGAATACTTTTAAAGGCATAGAAATGCTTTTTTCCCCTTTTGCATGGAGAGGGGAAAAATAGTTTGGGGCAAGCCTGTAAAGCAGGGAAAGCGATTCAGTCCCTTTTAAAATAACCCTGAAACACTACAGTGAGCTGAGAGTTCATTCCTAGAGGAGGTCAAATGATCAAGTATCCAATTTATCCCTCTTAGCAGGTGTCGGAAGTTTGTGGAGCTGGACTCCACTGGGGACTGGGGGAGGGGAGGCTCAGGGGTGCCAGATGTAGTAATTGTTCACAGCTGGAAGACTGCCGGGCTTTCCAAAAAGCACAGATTTTGATTAAGAAACTGGCAGATCGCAGGCAAGAAACACGCACCAGCTCCCTTCTCTAGGTCTGGGGTTGTGCATATGCATGGCAGACCAACATCAAAATTGGTTGTAACTAATGTTTTTGATCCAGTTGTCCCAACATCCATATGTTCCCTTTGTTTTCTCATGCCCTCAGCCCTCTAGTGCAGGACAGCAGGGGAAGCATGACCATGAGTTTTTTACCAAATATCTAATTGACTAACCATAATGGTTAAAAAGGTGCACTGCCCCTGCTATAGGGAGTGACAATACATCAGCACTGAGGAAGTGATGGGTGAATGTGCTTGCTCCACATTGCTGGATCATTTCCACCCGTCCCAAGTTGTCAGGAGGTGAGTAAGTGGGTGGGAGAAAGAATATGAGAAAGAAGCTGTGAGCCGTCCATGTGTGCTTTCATGGGAGAAGAGACCGATGATAAGCTACTTTAATTCAACAGTGTTGAAATATGTACAGTGCTTGTATTCCAAGGCGAAGGCCTTTCTAGTTCAGAAAAATTACCTCAAAATTCTCAGTGTGACTACAGTGACTCAAACAGATGCGTTGTGTGCAGTGATAGCGACACCACTATATTTTGCACTGTGGGGAGTAGTGACAACACAGTAAAGAAATTGCCACGTGCGAGCTTTGCCTGTTGTGTTTTCAAGGTTGTGAGGATGGGTATCACATTATTTATTTGTATAGAAGTTCTGTTAGTGTGATGATGTAAAATGAGCAGAGAAGTGGCTTTGCTAATACCTGTGTTAGGCCTCTGAGCATGTGCAGTGTGAAGTAGGTCTGATCGTTATTGATTTCATATATGTATTGTGGAAGTGCCCACGGGCCTCAGTTACGATGTGGATCCAGGTACTAGTGACCTGTACAAATATAGAGGAGGACATATTCTCTGCACCAAAGGGTTTACTATTTAAACAGCAAGAGGCAGACTACAGCTCAGCAAAAAGTCTGAGGTTCGCAGCTCTAGTTGTCTTTTCATTCAAAACATTTTTTGACCTGCTCCCCATCCTTTTCTGAAATTGACTCAGCCAGCATGCTCCACCACTGCTGCCACGTTGTGGCTTTCCGCTGCCCAGCCAGCAGGAATACTTTTAGGCTCAGTGTGAGCTATGTGTGTGCGGCAGGAGAAGCATCCAATCCAGTGGTGCCTGTCCTGGCTGACAGCTCCAATTCTCTGCTCTGGGGCGAGGCTCTGACCTCTGCTGTAGGTCTCCTTGGGCTAGGAGCAGGGATTGGCATGAGTTGGCTGAAGGTGGAGGACGTATTCCAAAGGCCTGAGCAGTCTCCACGGGCGTTCGGCGCTTGTGTGGTTATAAAAGTACTCGTGGGCTTACTAAACACTGCAAAAGTCACTTGCCACACACTTCAAAAGGCAATTAAAAGCAAATGACTTCTGCCCTGGAGCAGAGGATAGAAGAAGATAAGAATGGCCATACTGGGTCAGACCAAAGGTCCATCCAGCCCAGTATCCTGTCTACCGACAGTGACCAATGCCAAGTGTCCCAGAGGGCGTGAACCTAACAGGTAATGATCAAGTGATCTCTCTCCTGCCATCCATCTCCACCCTTTGACAAACAGAGGCTAGGGACACCATTCCTTACCCATCCTGGCTAATAGCCATTAATGGACTTAACCTCCATGAATTTATCTCGTTCTCTTTTAAACCTTGTTATAGTCCTAGCCTTCACAACCTCCTCAGGCAAGGAGTTGACTGAGCGCTGTGTGAAGAAGAACTTCCTTTTGTTTGTTTTAAACCTGCTGCCCATTAAAATAAATTTTTTTAAATGTGTCTTATGTATTTAGAGGTTTTTAAAACAGTAAATTCTAATTTTTTTGACTATTGATCACATTAAAAAGATGCATCCAAACACTCGTACCACACCCTATACCTGCTTCCACAAATCTATCAGACAACAGGACCACTAAGAATTGCACTTGCCAGAACACGGTACCAGTAGGAGATGGTTAACACATGACATGTCTTTATTCTGGAAAGTGGCTAGCATGGTTAGATGCTCCGTGGGAATAATAACTAAGGAGCCAGGCGCCAAGGCAGAAGTGGGCAGAGCTTGCTGGGGAGCCGGCATGGTTAGGACAGCAGGGAAATGCACTGATTCTCTGCGTTTCTTGGGCAGCCTCCATTGGCGATGCTCTGGTAGAGCTTCCTGCAGAGATTAGGTTTCCACTGGGGAGGGACGTTTTAGAGGGATAGTGGGTGGGGTTATCAGTCCTTGCCATCCCTGGAGGGAATTCTCATCAGGCCCACCTGGTGCTGGAATTTGCTCTACTGGGAGTGAATACAGCCCATTGTTAATAGGGATTTGGGATAGGTCTCACCATAAATATAGATAGTGGATTTACGGATGGGAGAGGTCGGTGGAGATCTTTGTGTACCATGGGGGTGCTTTGTCGGTGCTTTTTGCTATTTTGGTGGCATAAAGCACCCATGAACCTGCTGGATCTGACCATATGAAGACCCCTCCCTCCCCGTATAAGGGTGGTGATCAGTGAAAGAGGGTGTGGCTGCGACATTTCTATACTCTGGTGGCCTACAACTACCAGAGTGGTTCTCAAGGCCTTGAATTTAAATTCAATAATTTAAAAGGGTGCCAGGCCCAGAGGGTGCAGCCGACAGTTCTGAAGAAGCAAAGGCACCATGTGGCTGAGCTGCTAACAAAAAAAAACCAAAATGCAACCACTCATTAAATACAGCCACTGCTTGAGAGGACTGGAGGGTAGCAGATCTTGTACCTATATCGAAAGAAGGCTCTAAAGGTGATTTTGGGAATTCTAGATCAGCATGTCTTACATCTGTACCTGGCAAATTGGTTGAAACCATAATTAAAAACACAGTAGCAAAAGGCTGGAGATCGTGATCTGATCGTGTCTAACCAGTACATTTTCTGCAAAGGAAAGTTGTGTCTCATTAATCTCTTAAAATGTCTTGAACATTTGGACAGAGGAGAACTGGTTGACATCATTTATTTAAACTTTAAAAAAATTTTTTGACGAGATCCTGCACAATGGCTACTAAAAAAGCTAAGTAGTTATTGGGTGAGAGACAAAGCAGGGTCACTGGTCAAAAACTGGCAAGTAGACAAAGCACAAAGATTAGGATTAAATGGTTAATGTGCATCATGGCAAAAGGTTAACATCAGGTTCATCAAGGTTCCATACCAGGTCCTGTGTTCATCAATATTTATTAATGATCTGGTAGTACCGAGGTAGCAAAATTTGCAGATGATAGTGATTTAAATTTGTCAGGATCAGAGAGAACAGTGAGGAATTTCAAAGAGACCTTAAACAAGATAGGTGAATGGACAACATGATGGGAAATGAAATTTAATATTGATAAATACAAAGTAATACACATTGGAGGGGAAAATCTAAATACTTAGAACTCTGCTAGGTATATAAATTAACTGTATTAACTCAGGAAACTGGTAAGGCAATAATTCTTCAAATAATGCATGATTAGACTGTGGAACTCCTTGCGACAGGATGTAATTGAGGCCAAGAACTTAGCATGATTCAAAATGGTGTTGGACTTTTAGATGGATATCAAGAATATCCAGTTATCCTCATGAATGAAAACAAATTTTGCAAGGGATATTGAACATCGTGATTTAAGGTTTAAGTCAATCTCTAAGTATTAGAGCCCAGGATTAGATCTAATGCAGGAGGCAGATTACTCCACATCTGCCTATTGTGTGCTTCCTCTGAAGCATCTGGTTCTGGTTACTATTAAAGATAGGACACTGGAATAGGTGGAGCTTGGGTCTGATCCAGTCTTGCAACTCTTATGGTCCTACGTTGTTCTTTATGCCATAGATAAGCCATGCAGCTGGATGGCCTCAGGATCTGAATGGGGGCATGAAGTGCGGCATAGTCACCTTTGAACCCCCCGCGACCATGAGTTTTACTGAGCACATTTCAGATGCAGCCTAAGATCTGGGCACCTGTATTTGTGTGTGGTGTGTGCGTTTCTTTATTTGCAAACTGCCTTAAAGTGGTGATAGAGTTAAATCCCTGAAATGCATATACAAACAAATCAAGCTTTCAGAACATTGACTAGAAGTCCTGTGCAGCTAGAAAGTCCACAGGGAATGCCATGAGGAATGCAGCAATCAGGGCATACGCTTACTATGTTAATAACTTTTTTTGTCTGTATCTCAAGAAGGGTTTATTTTGGCAACTGTAGCAGCGTGAAAAGAAAACGAATGTTCCAGTCATACATATTGCATATCTTTCCTGATCTGGTGAGAGCTGCCCGGATGGGCCAGGGCAGGATCATTTTCCTGAGAACTAAATTCAGGCCTTTTCCTTCTATTTAGTAAGGCTCTGGGTGAAATTTATGGAAGTCAGCGAGAGATTCCCCAGCTATGACTACGGAAAAATGGTCCTGGATGCCCAAACGGGCTTGAAAGCAGATCAGAAATTTGAGGACAGCTCTTTGCAAGTGGAGTCAATCCCAGGGGAAGATTTTGGGAGAGCTTTACAGTGAACCTAAGCTTGGGTTATGGCTTCTGTGCCAAAAAGGTGGGTTTTTATTACAATGGGATAACTAGCCCAAGTTGGCTCTGCTGGGGTAAAATCCTAGTGGAGACAAGGCGCTCTCATTTTTGCTGCGAGGTATCTTGGGGGAGGGTGGGGTAATGTTGATCTGGCCAGCTACCTCATGTGAGAAGCTACAGAGTCTTGTTTCCTAGGACTTTACAGCAGGATAGCTACCATGCGTTATTTATCCCTCTGTAATAACCCCCCTCCTTTTTTTTTTTTCCCACTGAAGACAAATCCTACATCTGACAGACACCTGTCTGCCTTCAGCGATATGTAGCTTGAACCTCAAGAGTGTCTGCTAGAAATTGAGCAGATGGGACTGGTAAAGTGCTTTTTTTTTTTTTTTTTTACCAGAGATGCACCCAATCTTCAAAATACATGACTTGAATCCAAAGTCTGGAGTTCAGAGGTGCTGGTTTGGTACAATCCTTTAGTATGGGCAGCCAAAAACTCCAGACTTAAAAATGAATTTGCCTGAAATTCGGGCGCTCAGATCTGGGGTTTTGGCTTGGAGCCCATTTTTACAGTACATATTGTCCTTGCTACTGTTTAGTGTGCTTGTTAGCATTATAACATGCTCATAAGCACACTAAACAGTATAATGTTCAGAGTGATTTGTCAGTTACTGCAGTGTAGAGGAAATACGCTGTGAACCATCGAGTGGACCTTCCTGTATTCTGTTGCAGAAGCCACCAGAACCTAGCAGAGTAGCCTTGTGTGGATGTAGCTGGGCCCTGTCTGTCTTGTGTATAGCTAATAAACCCAGTTACATGGAACCCAGCTTGGTCCATGTGGTTTCTTCATATTAATAATATTGTATAAAGAGCAGACACAACGGCCATTTTAGAGCAATGCTGGTATTTGAGATCATCTGGGAACAAACTGAATGCATTGAGCACAACTTGGATGGCGTGAATCTTTCCTTCTTCTTTTGTATGGCTTGGGTAGATAGCAACGACTACAAATGTATATCTAAGTTTGATAGCCAGCACATTGCCGCAGCAGCGGGCTGGTGCATGTCCTTCAGGCCTCCAGCAAAAGAGCGAAGGGGACACTCAGATATGATGTGCTCCATTGTTTGTGCCTGGTGACCACAATCCTATATGGGTGTTTGCCTCATTTTCCATTTAAAGAGGGTTTGTCTACGTCTCCCATGAGATGTCCCGATGCGATTCAATCTGCACCAGTCTCTCCTGCGTCCCAGCTCTCTTAAATGTGTCTGCTCTTCCCAAGCAGATAGGGGTTGATCCAGAGCCCACTGAAGTTAGTTGAAAGACTCCCATTGACTTCTCTGGCTTTTGGGTCAGGCTTATTGTGCTCATGTGCTGGGCAGCATTTGCCCCTAAATCTTCAAGGGAAAAGTTAATCTTTCCCATAAACAAAGGAGAAGCCCATGGAAGAAACGTATTTCCATTTGCCCTCCCCAGCTCTACATAATACATTTCATAGATTGTTCCTAGGGGCTGCCCTTGCCAAAACTATTGTGACTTACATGTAGGTCAGAGGCATTGATTAGCCCTCAAACCTTGTTCCATGAGGAAGACAGTTCCTAGTTTAACAGACTCACTCTTAACCTTCTTTTTTTATATATTTCTAACGACATTCTACAGCTCAGGGCTTTACAAATATGGCTTCTTGACTGAGAGCAAGAACACAGGAAGTCAGCAATCTGCTGGGGCCAGATCCTTTGGGCCACAACTGAATAACTATGGAGCACCCATACTGACTCTTCCCTGGACTTTAATGCTCCTCTAGCCTCCCAGAATAATTAGTAAAGAACAATGAACAGTTTTCTTCTCCCAGGAGACACTCATAAAGACTCCTGACTGTTAACGCTCACAACTATAAAATACTCTTTCAGCTGCAGTGTAAATCCAGCCGTGTTAAGAGTTTATTCCTTCCCGTGTTATGCACAGGCTTTGAAGAGCTGGGGGTAGGTTGCGAAAAGCCTAGATATGCTGTAGATGTAACTGATTCTTGAGAGAGCATTTGTGACATAACAGTGAGTCAGCGTTGCTGCTCAGGTAACTCTCATTGAGTGTTTGCCATCAGTTCACTCAGGTGTGTGCGAGTTTTGCCTCTAGCAAATAAACAGAGCTGTCAACACATCACAGCAGCCTTTTGGAAGAGGCTCAGTTAGCCTGCTGAAGACCTATTGTGAACATTTAGGGTGGAATTCACCCCTGTGCAGTGGCCCAACCCAAGGCCCATTCAACACTTAAGTCCAGTTGGGGCCTATTTTGAGAGTTTAAGTGATGCACAGGTCTCATGCTAGCTCTCTGCATAGGGGTGAATTTCACCCATACTGAACAGGTTTCCTCCATGGCATGCAGGGGCTTTTCCATGTGTGGGGCCCCTGGCAGGGTTGAGGAGCAGTGTTGCAGAAGCAGCACCTCCATTCTGGCAGCGTTCCCTTGGAGGTTCTATTGACAGATCAGCCCCTCTGCACCCTGCTGCCCTGCAGGATCGTGTCTCACCCTGCCTGGAGATGTAGGGAAATGTTATCAGTTCAAACCTGGCTTGTCTTAGTCATGCAAACTTCCTTTGGACTTCACGGGAGTTCTGTGTGAACAATACAAACAGGCCTTTGCGCATCAGCAGGTTATTAAATGGAACAGAAAAATAAGTATCGACTAGAACAGTTGTCCAGCATGGAGTTGGGGTTTTGCATTTTCCTCTGAAGCATCTGATTAGAAGCATCAGTGTTAGAGACAGGATAGTGGACTTAATGGACCTTGGGTCTGACCCAGTCGGGCAGTTCCTATGTTTAGAGTGCTGACGGTTATACAATAGAAGAGGAAGAGCTTTCGCATAATCATTGTACAAACTCTCTCTATATTAAATAGGAAAAAAACCCTATCCTCATTCAATTGACTGATCCTAATTAAGGCCCTAGTTCAGCAAGGCAATTAAGCATGTGTCAACTTAAGTCCTCCATCTGGGGGGACTTGCTAGAAGTTGGGCAAGTGCTTCGCCACCTTGCTGAATAAAGGCCTAAATGTTTTGTTGTTCAGCAGAATCTCCCTATCCTAGAATAGGCATTGTGGGTTTTTTGGTTTTTTTTTAAAGGGGCAATTCTCCAGTCCTTACTCTGGCATAATTCCCATTGACATCAGTGTAGCCACCTGAAAGAGGACTCCTGCTTTATCCATTTCTCAGCAGTAATGTAGCGATACCAAGGTCGTGAACCACGGACTCGTTATAGAGTTGGCAAAGAAGATGCTGTAGTTGAAATATAAATAATCATGCAAGCATTTAGGTACTGTTTAGTGGGTTTTGCCCCCCTCCCACCCGCTGCCCTTGCAATGTATAATAAATGGGTAATCATTCTTAATTCCCTTTCTGGTGTTTTATATCTCAATAGCACATTAACTGCCAAGTAACTAATGCTCTGTGGACTGCTGGAACTACACACAAAAGCTATAAGAATGCTTGTGAAAAGCTTTATCTTGATCAATGTTTATATAAAGAAAGCCACTTAAAATAAGTTATTGCAAATATTAAAAAAAAAATGTAAATCACCATGTTAACTGTAAATGATATCCCTGTGCATTGCTGAGTTATTTGTGTTCCTTCCTTGCAAAGATTTTCCTTTGTGGGCTCAGTGAAACTTCCCATCATTGCACTAAGCCTTGCAAGGGAATTTCTTTCTAACGACTGGGCAGAGCCGAAATGTAGCTGTGAAACATTGCAAATGCTCAAAGGTGATGTCCCAACAAAAGTGGCATGTGTGTGTTTGTGCTGACTTGAATTGAATGTTAATGCAGACTTAAATCACGATTTATTTGTCTATTTTCTTATGATGGCATCTATTTCATGAAGCGCAAGTTTGGTGTCTTGTGGATTTCACTCAGATTGTGTATATCATCACTCTAGGAAGTGATGAATGATTAATCTTTAAAGGGCCACTGCCAAGATAATAAATCATAGATACTGTATCTATGCTACAAATATTACCTTTGTTTATCAGAAATAAGAGAATTTAAAAAAAATCTAATTAATTTGACACTATTTAAGGCTGTCATTTTCGTGTGCGTTTGTAGTCACTCTTTTTCTGTTTTCCTGAGTAGAATACTATTTGGGCTTCCTGCAGTGTAGGTGAATGGTAAAATGTAAACCCATTTAATTCCAGTTTCTAAAAATGATCATGAAAACACATGTATTCATTCGTGGCCAAATAGAAAATACATTTAATGAACATTATTAAAATAAGTGGAATACAAGACGTACTATTTGAAATCCTGGCACCACGGGGCCATGATTTCACCTACTGCATGCATACATCTGTGTATGACAAGAAGAATGCCATTCCACTTCATGTGCAGAGAAAATACTATTATGTGTATCTCTGATGCTAAAGGGGACACAAGGCAACTTAATTGCACTTCAGTCTGCAAATGGTTTCCATATCATTGTTACCAGAAGCATATATGAATAATTTATCTAACTAACGTACTTCTATAGCCCCCATTATTGTAGAATCTGAGTCCCTAGCCATCTTCAATGCCCTTATCTTCAACACCCATGTGTGGTAAGGAAGTTCTGTTATCCCATTATACATAGGGAATCGAAGGCGCAGAGAGACGAAGCAATTTTCCCAAGGTCACAAAGACAGTCTGTGGTGGAGCAGGGACTCGAATGCAGGTTTTCCCGAGTTGTAGGCTAGTGCCCTGACAACTGGAACAGCTTTCTTTAGAACCTTCCTTAGGATTTAAAACGTCCCCCTGGACCACCCTTCTATCAGAAAGTTTTGTTTACTTAGTGCATTTGAGTAAACTTTGTGTGCAGCATGAATGCCTCCCTGAAGCAGATTGGACGCTGGAGACCAAGGGGACATAGGTGCTGGAACTAGGGGTGCTGCGGGTGCTACCACACCCCCTGGCTTGAAGTGGTTTCCAACATATACAGGGTTTACAGTTTGGTTCAATGGCTCTCTGCACCCCCACTATACAAATTGTTCCAGCACCTCTACAAGGAAACACAGATGGGGGAAGGCATTGGGGGAAGGATTGTGTGTGGGAGGGGAATTCTGACTTTGGAAATGGGAAAAGCATGTCCCCCCTCCCCGCAGGGACCTTGCTCATGGTATATTCCGTTGGATGAACAAACTTTCATTGGCTAAATCTACTAGCAGAATGCAGCAGAGTGTGTGTGTGGGACAGAGAGTGTATGACGATTGGACAGTGAGAGGAAAGGAATAAGTTGAATCTGAATATGTAGTGTTGCCAACTCAAGCATTCAAAAATCATAAGATTGGCTTAAAATAATGAGATTTTAAAAATGCATACATTTGGGGTTCTGATTTGCCTTCTGGTTTCTGAAACTTTTGGGTGCATCTGAGTTTGTTTTTTAAGCCCTTTCTCTCCAACTATGAAAGATAAAAAAAAATTACTTTTACAAAAAAAAAAATAAAAAAAAATGAAAGCTGAGATTCCCACTTACTTGACTCCAACAGCTGGGGCTTTGAGGTAAACCCCAAATATCATGAGACTCGCAACAAAATTGCAAGAGGGGGCACCACTGAATACAAAAGGCGGCAAAGAAAGAGGATTACATCAAAAATGCTGGGTGGGAAGGGAGAGAGCAAAAAAGGAAAAGAAATCTGAGGATGGAGGAAGAGAAAAAGAAATATAGTAAATCAGAGAGAGACAGAAGAGAGGAGAACAATAAGCCAAAACATAGAGGAGGATGGGAATGAATGGAGGGAGAAGGGAAAATTCAGAACAAAAATGTTAACTTATTTCTATGTAATGTACAATTTAATGTCAGAATAAGAGCTAGGCAAATAATAGTCTTATAGCACTGTCCATCCATAGGTCTCAAATGCTTTACACAGGAAGTCAGTATGAGTTTTCCCCTCTAAGGATGCTCCCTGGGTTATGCAAGACCCGACTTACACAAATTCGCACTTACCGAAAAAGTTCCATAAGCCAGAAATAAGATTTTCGAGTTGTGGAAATGTTTGCGTAACATATGGGTATACGTTTCCGACTTACGCAAAATTCGAGTTATGCAAGGCTTTCCAGAACGGAACGATTGCGTAAGTCGGGGGGGCGTCTGTATATAATGGGGATAATGAGGCACAGAGAGGGGAAGTGGCTTACCTGGCATCACCCAACATTTTCTGTGAATAGTTGCTTGATTTTTAAAATGAATGTGCTTAGGCTGTGCTCGTGTCCCATTTGCTCCCCATTGCTGTGAACGTCTGTGAGACTGATTTCACTGGCAGGAATGTATACAGGAAATGTATTCCAAAGCAGCATGTGTGAAGATTCAAGGAAATGAAATTTTAAATTCACACCGGAAGCTCCAGCATGCTCTTCTCACTAGGAAATAGAAACATTACCGTGTGACTTATCTGGCCAATAACAACTAAGTAACAGTTTAATACTCATTATTTGCTATTTGTATATTCACAGTAAAGCATTGGTCACTGAGCCATAATGTTAAAAATTTGCAAAATGTTAGGGATGAATTTCACCCCTATGTTTACCTAGGAGCAACCCCAAGGCCTATGCACCTTAAACTCTCCAAATGGGGACTGACATGGGGGTTAAGTAGTGCACAGGTTAGCTACTGGCCCTCTGCACGGGGTGAATTTCACATAAGAACATAACATAAGAATGGCCATTCTAGGTTAGACCAAAGGTTCATCTAGCCCAGTACCCTGTCTTCCAGCAGTGACCAATGCCAGATGCTTCAGAGGGAATGAACAGAATGGTAATCACCAAGTGATCCATCCCCTGTTGCCCATTCCCAGCTTCTGACAAAGAGAGGCTAGGGGCACCATCCCTTGTCATTCCAATAGCCATTGATGGACCTATCCTCCATGAATTTATCTAGTTCTTTTTTGAACCCTGTTATAGTCCTGGCCTTCACAACATCCTCTGGCAAGGAGTTCCACAGATTGACTTTGCATTGTGTGAAGAAATGCTTCCTTTTGTTTGTTTTAAACCTGCTACCTATTAATTTCATTTGGTGACCCCTAGTTCTTGTGTTATGAGAAGCAGTAAATAACACTTCCTTATTTATTTTCTCCACACCAGTTATGATTTTATAGAGTTCAATCATATCGCCCTTTAGTCATCTTTTTTTCAAGCAGAAAAGCCCTAGTTTTATTAATCTCTCCTCATATGAGAAGAGACCGTAATGAAAGAGACATGGTGGCTGAGGTAATATCTTTCATTGGACCAACTTCTGTTGGTGAAAGAGACAAGCTTTCGAGCTTACACAGAGCTCTTCTTCAGGTCTGGGAAATGCTACAACACCACTACATATCCTATATGTATACATTTGGATAATGAATACCTTCAAGGAAATCGCAATCTACCTGCAGATGTTTTGTGAGCAAATAAGAGGATGAATTCAAATATTCACTGTAAGTCCCTCAGTTGTAACCAAAATGTTACAAAATTATATACTATTATTCCACAAATCCCCTCAGAGGGTCTGAGCTATCTGCGGGCATGTTTGTACATGTCATGTTGTGCATTTTAGGCCTGATCCTGAAGCCTTTGCTCACCTGTTAAAGGTCAAACAGTCAACATATTCCAGCCAAATGCAGGCTTCGTGCTGGTGTATAAGGAGGTGAAGTGATCTGAAGGATCTGGGACCTAGACCATTTAGGATCTATAGATAGCAATCATGCCAATCCGCATGATGAATTTCACCCCAAAGTGAGTTGGCAGCCAGAGCAGCACATGGTGCATAGGTGCAGTATGCTTTTAGGAGCTTTCCTGATTCAGAATGTGGGCACATGCACTTTACGGAGGCTGAAGTTTTGGAGTAGTTCTCACGGGGCTGCTTCGGGACTATAGGGATCAGGATTGGGCCCTAATAAAGAGCCCAGTCCTGTTTTCAAAGGCCCTAGGATTGAGCGGTAGCGCTACCCATTTGTGTCCAGTGACCTCAATAACATATCCCTTTATGTTCATTTCAACTGAGTCCTGCCTCCTGTCTCCCATGAGAGACTGCTCCAGAATCGTTAGTGGCGATGATAGCGGAGGCACAAGAATCTTCTGCTCACACCAATGATGGTGCTCTCCACTCACTCTGCATTGGTGCACAAGGACAAGGCAGCAGGGAATCAGGGTTAGGGAAGTTGTCAGAAATGGGACGTTTCTGATGTAGAAAAAAAGCTTATGCACTCTGCTTATTTGATTTCTATTGTTTTACGGGTTTTCTTGCAAGATATATTTGCTGCTATAAACATATTGCAGCTTGTTTTATTTCTAATCATCTTTTGGTTGCAGTCTGTTTTATGTAAACAATTTGCCAAGCCTCTTCGGGACGTTGAGTTATTGTGCTAACTTCCTAATTACTCCGCTTTTTTTGGCTCTCTTCTTGCATGGCAAGAAAGATTTAGTGGCCAGGAGATATTAACTCACTTGCTATACTCTCCAAGTTTCTGGGCTTTGGTTAATCATTCCAGCAAAGTATATTTTATTGCTGAAGGCTGTTGACATTGGATGCTTTCTCCAGCTTTATGTGATTGTAACTAGTACATTTAATGATGCGATAATGAACAAGAAAGGTGGAAGACACATTTCTTTGATGGAAATTACTTTTCAGCTTTGGAACCTGATTCAAAGCCTACTGAAATCAATGGATGTCTTTCGACTGACTCAGGGTTTTGGATCAGGCCTTGACGCTTATATCAGAAGGACAGGGACTCGGGGCTGCGTGTTTGGTTCCCATCACTGTCACTGACTTGTTTACGACCTTGACCTCTCTGTGCTTCAGGTTTTACCAGTCTGTGAAATCAATCTAACAATACTTGACAGGCAGTGGGGCAGCTCCGGAGTTGTACAAAAGAGGATGCAGAATATTATTGCTGATCACACTAGATTTAATACTGTAACTTCCCCCTTGTGCCAGTCTCATAATGCTTCTGCCTGGTTCTGTTCTGCAGTTCTGCTCAGGACCTTCACTTTTAATATCAGCTCTGGGTGTATTCGTCAGAGTACACAAAATGTCTTTGAAATGCTGGTTCAGAAAGCCTGTCTCAACCTGAGTAATATTACTGCAGTTCATCATTTGCGTTCTTTCCACTAGCTGAAAGTGGTGCTCCATTGTCCTAGCCACTGTGCAAACATATAGCAAGAGACCATCTTTTCCTGGACAGTTTGAAGTCTAAATAGACAGGTAATGTGTGCAAAGAGAAACGGAGAGGTGATGTGACTTGCTCAAGGTGGCAGAGCAGGTCAGTGGCAGAGCCAGGAACAGAACCCAGGTATCCTAGGTCTCAATCCAGTGCCTATTGGACTGTGCTGTGTAATACTTGTTAACTCCTTGGACCACTCTGTTAGTAGATTGATAGGACATCAGGATCCTCCTTTGTCCACGATACAGTGGCTCCTAGATATCCCTCCCCTCCTTTCCCATCATCTTCACAGGTTATCGTGGTATTGTACAAGAGACATTGTACTGTAGTTTGCAATAGATGGAGCATTTTGGGAAGAGACTGGGATGGCTGTCCTATTCTGGGATGGGTCTGTTGTGACATGGAGTACTTGGGGTCCTGTGTTATGAAGCCTAATGGGAGAGAAAAAAGCGGTCTCCCTCCTCCTGCTCCCTCAGATTAATCTAACCCAGCACACCTGTTCTGCAGGGTGAGCAGCAGGGGAACCGGGCTTCTCTCTGTGCTCAGACAGAGGTGGATGTTTCTCACTGTGCAGACAAAACCATTCACTTGGCTGAGACAGAGGGGGGCAGGGTTGTATCAGGAGAGGCCAGACGCACCACCCTCTGTGGCTGAGTTTCAGCTGGGAATCGGGATTGATTTCTTATGAAGATAGTGGAGGCAGTAGATAGATACTGTGAGCAGTGAGAGACCCATGCTGGCTGTTGTTTAATACCAGTAAGGAAAGGAAAGATTTGGGTCCATTATTGGAAGAGGGCCGTCTGCTCAAAGTTGCTTTTGGGGCTGGACCCATCAGGACCCCCACTCAGTGAGCTATGGAAGTGGCCTCAATCCATTGGTTTTATGCTGAGAGCAGCTCAGTCGGACCAGAGAGTCTGGGTCATTGTCTGTAGTGTGTGTAACAATTGTCTGATTGAGATCTTCATGTTAACAGGGAACTAAAGAAGTGCTGAAAATCTGTCCTGTTGTCATCACAAAGTACTGTGTTCAAAGTACTGCGGCCGTTCGAATGGGGATGCATTATCGCCCCAGTTTTAAACACCCAAACTCGATGGACTTTGCAGTAAAAAATGTTTACTTTTTTTTGGCTGGGGTCTATTTTTAATAATCACTATTATATAGCTCTCCACTGGGGGGCTTGGTGCTTTAGACGTGTAAGAAGCCAAAGTGTCCTTGGCCTCAGGAGTTTATAATCTAAGGCCTTGATCCTAACCCCCCCCACAAAGGTGCTTAACGTTGTGTAGGTGAGTGACCCATCAGCCTCAGAGTTAAAGCACAGGCATAAACTGCTTGCAGGACTCGGGCCTGAAGTAACACAGGGTGAAATTCACTATGCAGAGAGCAGCATAACACTCCAGTCTGGGCTTACATGGCACCTTGTGCTGGCCTTCTTCACAGGAGAGAATTTCTCAAAGGGGCTGTTCCTGCACCATTCAGGTGAATGGGAGTTTGTTCTATTGATGTGAATGGAATCAGGATTGAACCCACAGAGAATACTGTCACCAGGCTACAGTAGCGTGTGTGGGTAGGGAGAATGGGGAGGAAAGACTGTTCATTGGATAGCATGTTCTTTACTTGAGGACAGCAGATCAGATCAGTTGTTTGTTTTTTTCATACATTTCGGGTTAATGTTTTCCTAGCTGCTCGGGTGCCGCCATGGGAACAGGTGGAAGCAGTGCTAAGAAGCTGTGGAGCAGAGCGTCAAAATGGAATGTTTTGCATATGCTGAAATGCCTCCTGAAAACTCACTTTTCAGCAGCATTGTCTACAACACAGGAGTGTTTACACTTTAAATAACCCTCCCTACCAATAACTAAGCCACCAGGCTGCACCTGTGTCTGGACTGTGTAGCTGTGGGACTGTATGTCCGTAATCCATAGTTTACTTCCTGGTGCATGTGATGTCCTTGCTTACCATTTCCACGGCAAGCTCTTTAGGGCAGAGACCAGCCTCCTATGCATTTTCTCTGCAGCCCCTAGCACAAATCGTGGTCCTGGTCCTGAAAGGTACTGAGCCCACTGAAGTTGATCCGACTAAACTCGGCTTTTGCTTTGTATTTTATACGTAGGTGCTTACATTGCTTGTGAATAGTCGTTATTTCCTAGGCCTGAAGTGAGGCACAGGCCTTGTCAGCCCTCTGCGTTGGGGTGAATTTCACCCATTATGCATTGTCTGGGGGGGACGGGTTGGATGCATAAACAAAAGCTGAGATATGAATTGCCAAAGGCAAAGGATCATTATGTTGGGCAACAAAAGCAGATGCTATGACAAAAATAACACATAAAGGCCCACAAAAGGCAGAAAATCCCATCTTCCTGCTGGCTCTTTGGCCTTTCCATCCAGCGGAGGGAGTACAAGGGCAGTAGATAGCCTCTGGGAAGGAGATACAACAAAGAGCAAATCAGCATAATCTCGGCCCTTGGCTACCTTTAGAACCCTGACTTGCCCTTCCTTGAATGCCATCCTATTGTGCTGGGACACAATGGAGGAGAACCCCACAGTGACACTGAATGAGTTACAACGCCAACATCTGTGTGACTGTTCCTTTAATGGGTAATGGAGGAAAGGCAATACCTTACTGATAGCCATGGTAGGGCCAGGGCAATCAGGGAGAAGTTGCTTCTTTAATACAGGCACTTCCTCCCTACACATAGGATCATAGGGTCAAGCCCTGCAGTCCTTACTCTGGCAACACTCCTACTGAAGTTAATAGATGTTTTCCATCCCCAATTTCCTGTGCAGTCATGTTGTCTATTCGCCTGCTAGTGAAGGATTCTTCTTGGCACTACATGCTTTGTTGAGCTCAGTTTGAAATGGCCCACGCAATGGGTGATATGATGCTCTTTGAGCTGGGATCGTAATGCCCCTGGCTTTGATTAATTGTTTTCTCCAGCTGTGTTGACTCACTATCTCCCCGAAAGGGCCCTGCAGCCCAGTTTGATTTACGGGAAAGGCATTCATCAATAATGGATTTTTAAGACCAAGAATGCCCCTTATTTAAATTGATATTCTTTAAGATCAAGTTGAATACAACTGTCTGCAGTCCAGCAGGATGTATTTCAGCTTCCCTCAGGTTGTTCACTCTAGGATTGGCTATGATGGAATGGCAGTGAATGGATGTTTCTCTTTAAGCGTGTGCAAAAGTAATATCATCATCCCAGACATATAGATGAATAGATTTTAAGGCCATAAGAGACCATTATGATCATCTAGTCTGACCTCCTGAATAACACAGGCCAGAGAATTTCACCCTGTAATTCCTCCTTCAAGCCCATACTTCTAGGTTGAGCTAGAGCATTTATTTCTATATTTATTTATTTACAAAGACATCGAATCTGGAACTTGGACTGATACGTTTTTCTTTCCATAGCTCAATGTTGATACATTATCAAAGATACTAAAAAGAATCATTTTTGCAATGTTATTTGCATTTATGTAGCACCATCTTTCCAATTATCTTTAAGCACTTTGAGATGCTGCTTATCAAAGACTGAAGAAGCCTGGGTCATGTGCACAGTGGCATAATCAGCTGTATGTTTAGAAATTATCTGTTGTATTATGTATCATACTCATGGGACAACTTCCCATCTGACCATGAATGCTACTTCTTGCAACTTTCAATCTTTTTTTTTCACTAAGGCTAACATTCCTTTTAATATTCTAGCCTGCATGAACTTGTTGGCTGGTTGATTGAAGTGAGTTTCCTTTATGAATTTAAACATCACTATTTACTGATGTACAAAGTTATTCCTGGCAAAGCTTCTCTCCGGCCAACATGCTATCACAAGCTAATTATTATAATTTGACCTAAAAATGTTACATGTTCTGGAAGCTCTCTCTGAGATCGGAGGGAAATACTTTGAGTTTTTAATCCCTCGGAATACCATCCAAAACCAGTGAAAAGCTGATGCACTGATCTGCCTTTTGATCTTTGCTCTGTGGGACTAGAATAAAATTGCTGATCCATGACACCCTCAATTTGTCAAGAAAAACACTGCGTTTTTTATTTGCTTGTTATACAGCTCTTTTCGCCAATTTGATCTCTCTCTAAACCTTTGTATCCCCTTGTGAGAGAGCCGCACAGGATCTAAAATTAAGAGTCTGAAAAGTCATTCATGTATAGAATCATAGACAGTATGCCAGAAGAGACCATTAGATCATCTGGTCTGACCTCCTGTGTATCACAGGCCATCGAACTTCACCCAGTTACCCCTTGTATTCAGCACAACAACTTGTTTGACTAAAGCACATCTGCCAGAAAGGCACCCAGTTTTCATGTGAACACATCAAGAGATGGAGAATCTACCACTTCCCGTGGTAAAAGGTTGTCCCCTTGTTTGGAGAATCATAGAAGTTAGAGATGGGAAAACATCTAGCTTGTCCTGTCAGTGCAGGATTGCTCCCGATGATGTATTTTTGAATACTTCATCCATCTTGTATTAAATATTCTGAGAGAGATGGCTTCCATTGTTTCCTTTGAGAGATTATTCCAGTCTAATGGAACTCACTGACTGGAGATTTGAACTGATTCAGTCTAAATTTACCTTTCCTTTATTTCATCCCATTAGCCCTAGAATAGTTATAACTCCTATGGTTTATTTATTTGTATTGTGTTAGTGCCTGGGGGCTGCAGTCAGGAATCAGGACCCCATTGTGCTGGGGACTGTACAGACGCAGAACAAGAGAGAACACTCCTTCCCCAAACAGTTTACAATCTAAATAACCCCCATCCCAGCCCGGACCTTGTTCAGCCCTAAAAGATCCCTTTGCCTCATTGCGGGCTGCACCCTCCATATCCCTGCATAACTGACGTCCAGGAAGCAGCAAGATGCACTTTGAGAGGACTGAATAATACATAGCTCTGTTCCTGAGAACAGCCGGTTCATTCAGTGCTGCCAGTCCTGCAACCGCAGGGGGCTCCCTCTGTGACAGCAACAGGTTGCCGTGACAGTGGGCTGAGATGTTAACATCTCATCTTCCAAGCTGCTTCCTGCTGACACAGACAACTTGAGTCTGCGGACACAGTCCCACCTGGGCCCCGTCTAAACCTTTCCCTTCGCGTGGCATGGTAGAGCTGTAGCTTCAGGTTAGGAGAATGTTACAGGAGTGATCTGTAACATAGAGATGTCTGTATATACATATATATGTAAAAAGTTACTCGAAAAGTACCCATAGATGGTACCATTATTTCCTGTGGGTTTTGTAGCCTATGCCTCTTGGGATGGTAAATGGCTTTTTGTGGGCAGCTCAGAACAGGGAAGATGGCCATTCTTCGAATCTTGGAGCTTCCTGACCCATTGGAATGGTTTGCACCTGCAAGCTTGATCACTGATCATGTTATAAATCCCATTGAGATAAAGTTCTTCTGGACTCCATCTTACAAAGCATGTTGCATAGTATTCTGGTATTCATAATGTGTTGCACCATGCCTTGATCAGCTTATTTGTAATAAAGAGAGATCTACCTGTAAAAATACAAGTGAAAGTGACCAAATTAACATCGGATTAGGGTGACCAGACAGCAAGTGTGAAAAATCAGGATGGGGGTGCGGGGGTAATAGGAGCCTATATAAGAAAAATACCCCAAAATCGAGACTATCCCTATCAAATCGGGACATCTGGTCACCTACATCGGATTGAGCTTTTTATATATTTATTTTTGTAAATGTGCATGTCAGGATTTACATCTTCAGAATGGGAGTTATCAGGGGGCTCTGTCTCACAGCTTACCAAGGCATGTAAAGCTCAGCAGGTGAAATGAACATCATCTGCCTGAGTGAGCAGGCTTTCCAGAGAAGCAGTGTGGTCTAGTGGCTGGAGCACAGCTCGGGGATTTAGGAGACCTGGCTTCTATTCCTACCTTTTTGCTGATCTATTTGGTGACCTTGAGCAAAACAGTTCTTGTTCTCTGCCTTTTCTATTTAGATTGTAAGCTCCTTGGGGCAGGCACTGTCTCTTACTTTGGCTGTGTACAGCACCTAGCACAGTGGGGTCCCAGTTTTGGTTCAGGCTGTTAGGTGCTGCGGCAATATACACATTTGTAATTTTTGTATGTCAAGAGCATAGCGGTAAAGGAGTGAAATTTACCTGTGGCCATTGTGTACAGTTGTTGCACAGCTCCCCAGGACTGCGGGCACTATTTTTAGAAACTCCGACTCCGTGTAATCACATATTGAGCAGCTTCTCCCCACCCACAGCACTCTCTGCAGTGGCCTGCCTGGAGCCCATTCTCCTGGCTTGCAGGGGTGTGTGATGCCACTCCAGTGTGGACACTCAGCCTGAAAATGATGCCTCTAACCTCTGTGCCCAAACTTCCCCATCTGTCAGATGGCACTAGCTAACTTCCCAGCTGCACATGTGACAGCAGAGTGGCGACATGAAGGATGCAAACCCCAAGGAGGCTTATAACATGCTTTTAGTTTAGGTGTTCTAGAATGGCTGCAAAGAGTTGTTGTTGTGTGCGTGTGTACATATCAATCATAAATAAAACACATTAAACACACATTGACTATTACTCCTAAAATATTCTTCAGATGTGGTATTTATACAATATTTCAGTGGGTTTTAGTTATAGGGGAAATTTGAAGAGTCTGTGTTGTTTCACCATTAAGATCATTGGGGCGGGGGCGGGGGTAAAAGGTGTGACAGTATTACATTTCTAAAAGGACCCATTTAACAATTAATTTTAGCTCATAAACTAATTAACAGAATTACCAGGAAATTACCAGGTAAAGTCATTCTAGACTCACGGTGTAAATGCTGTAATTTTGGGGAGGCGACGCTGTGTCTTTTGTACATTACAAAGAGGTTGAATCTCTGCTTTTAAATGGAACATTCAACTCAGCCTCACGTGTGGAGCCATGGCTGGTGCCTCTGTAATATACTGCGCTAAAATAATATTGACACAATAATTATATCACCATTATTATGTGTTGTTGAAATTTGTGCCCTGGAATATCTGGGGAGAATAGAACAAGTTTGAACTGGAATAGAGTGACCGGGAAATGATTTTTTTTCAACACATAGGAAAAATAGCAGTGTACATTCAGAGTTGATAATAAGTCATATTACTAGTCTAATTTTGGGGCAGTACAATTACAGCTGTCTTGGCATATATTTAATAGAACAGCATCCCAAACGTATAGCTACACTAGGGTACAAAGTGTGCTTAGGAGAACTGAGATATCCAGGGAATTATATTGCAATGCCTGAGAGTCCTTTAACGCTGATGCTCAGTAACCTAGATAGCACATGTATAGACCCTAGTGCAACTGGCTAGGGTGAAAACTACAGCCTGCGTAACAGTAATTTTCTGCCTCTCAGTCTTTCAGGCAGATGGTAGCATCCTTGCAACTGTTTCTCTCTCTCTAGGGAGAATCAACAAATTGAGGTGCAGGAGTGACATTCACCTTACCTGTTAAATCAGTGTGTGGTGCAGGGAGATGACTGGCCTGAATATAGAGGCTTCATCCTTGGCTGTTAGAACTTGTATTTGTGACCCCCCATTCCAGACCTGAGTTTAACTGTGGTGTCACATGGACTCACTGGGGTATAAAGGGAGACATGTGGCTGTGAAATGGGATAGGCATGTGCTATAGTACTCCTTTAAATCCTCTCTGCTTCTATTAGATATCACCATCTTTTAAGTCCCTCCATGACTGTTTATGTTAAAGAGAAATAGTTCAAAACCAGAAATCTGGTATCAAATTGTGGATTGGGATCCAGTTTCAAATATTGCCATTGGGGATAGGTCTGTAATGTGGGAGTTTGGATTTGGATCTGGGCTCATATCCTGCAGCTCAGACCCATATGTAACATTGAACAGAGGCACCCACAACATCAGGCAAATGCCCCCATGTAGAGACCAGAGTCACTGGTCCATAACTCCACATTTAAATCCAAACTTGTGAACACAAATGTTCATTTTTTTCTCCCTTTCCTGACTTTATAGTGTCTCTCCAGGGCAGTATCAGCAGCTGCTTGGGCAAGTGCCAAGCAAATGGGGCTATGCAACCACCTTGTATGGAGAAGCACAAGCCATGCAATCAAAGCTTGATGCTATAATGCTGATGTTGATAAAGGGGCATGTGGGCTTCATCTCTTGGTGTGACCGCTAGGTAAGAAATGCTGGCTAAGGCATCTCATGCTGGAGGTAGGCAGGTACCGGATTTATTCAGCCTGTTAGTTCCTTCAGAACAATTCAAGGGCTCACCCCTTTTCACTCTTGCCGTGTCTACATGAGGCTTCTTTCTTGAAAAGGTTCCACTGTTGCTGAACCTGGTTTCATTCTTGCAGGGGCAGCAATGCTAGGATAGAAAGGGCTCCATTGGGCTGCCACCGCCGTCTGAAACACGACTTCACCAGACTTTGCTCAGAGCACGTGTAAAGTGCTGGCAGCTGCTGGATCTTGTCTAAATTCGATAGATTCAAAATGGCGAGTCTTCCTTCTGTCTCCTGCGGCACAGCAATGCGTTGCTGGCCCATCGCAGCAGCAAATTACTATCTTCCTCCTGCATTGGCTTAGCTACTCTGCTCATCAAGGGCGTGTCTAAAACACACTTGAACTGACACATTTGAAAACTAGAGGGGTCACCTCTGCCAGAGAACACCTGTTGAAATACAACTCACCCTGTCTACATGGGGGTTTTAAAACATGCTAGCTACATGTTTTAGCTGACACTCTTTATCCTAGTCTAGGCAGGCCCCAAGAGAGTGGAAGGATGGAGCCAATGTCCTGTCCACAACCTCACCTGCCAAATTCATCAGCTCAGACATCTCTGTGCCTGTCCCCTGAGCACCTTCCCTGAACTGACTGGTATGGCCATTACCATCTCTGTCCAATCGCTTCTCAAGACCAATTGCTTCCTAGGGTCTGATTCTGCCAGCCTTATGCTGAGTAGTATCATACTCTGCAAGTAGCCCCATCTGGGGCTCCTCACAGTCAATGGGTATTTTGCCATAGACTTAAATGGGACTGGAATGCCACCCACTGCAGCTGCTCAGGGAGTGAGGTGGATAAAGGTGGCATAGTCAAGCCTTTCAGGATGGCTTGGGGCTGTGGGGGCTGTGGGGTTAGATGGCGCATTATCCACTTATAATCGTAAGCTGAGGTTCTGGCCCTTTGTTTCTAATGAGGCACTGTCAGTGGGTCACACATAAGAACATAAGAATGGCCCTACTGGATCAGACCAAAGGTCCATCTAGCCCAGTATCCTGTCTTCCAACAGTGGCCAATGTCAGGTGCCCCAGAGGGAATGAACAGAACAGGTAATCATCCAGTGATCCATCCCCTGTCGCTCATTCCCAGCTTCTGGCAAACAGAGGCTAGGGACACCATCCCGGCCCAGCTTGGCTAATAGCCATTGATGGACCTATTCCCCATGAATTTATCTAGTTCTTTTTTGAAACTTGTTTTGGTCTTGGCCTTCACAACATCCTTTGGAAAGGAGTTCCACAGGTTGACTGTGCATTGTGTGAAAAAATACTTCCTTTTATTTGTTTTAAACCTTTAAACACAAATTGTAATTGTCTTATAATTTTCATGGCACTGAACTGGCTTGATGGTTTAATGTGCATTGTGATCAAAGTCTGGAATGAAAGAGAATGTATGTCTTTTCTCAAGTAATTTTGGGTTCTGTTCTTTTTTTTTTGCTTTGATACAGATGCATCTGCCATTATTTACACCTCCTCTCTGGGCAGCTATTATTTAACGTGAAAAATAGAAGTAACCCTGGAGCTTGGAAGCAAAAGACGCTATGTTTGTTTTCCGAGGTACACAGGGATTCCTGTTTTGCAGCTACAACGAGCATATTTCATAGTGTTGCAGACAGGTTCTGCCAATTAACATGAATTATGGCTCCAAAAGTATTCACTTACCATAAACCTGCAGTACATTAACTCCTGAGTCCCAGCCTTTGCCATTGGCAAATTCATTACAATGCAAATAGAAACAATTTTAAAACTTGTTACTGGGAATGTGCTACTCCTGCCGGATTGGCATTTATTTAACAGAAGATATGTTCTCTCTCTGGGTTGGAAGCCGAAACTGAACACATGTGACTAGGGATTAACTCTCTCCTTGCCCTTTTGCCTGGTAAAAAGTAGGGGTGGGGAGTTCTGGAGAAAGAAAACCTCTATAAGGTTCTGTTCGTGGAGTTTCAGGGTCAGGACAGGATTGGGACCCCTTCCAATGGAACAAACAAAGGGCTCATGGGGGCCTGGCCCATAAGTGCTGAAGCCCTGTGCTTCTGCACTAAATCTGTTCTAGGATGCTGGCACCTGCTTCCACATAAAGGTTGAAGCTAGATCCCCATTATTAGCCTGACTTTCAACAGCACCTTCCCACAACTTCTTTAAAATGCCACTGATTTTGCTGGAATTTTGCAGGCCGCCTCTCATCCTAGGGTAGAGCGTTTCTGTGGAGTTTGGTAAAGAATCAGAGCCGGATTCTCTGTCACATCTGCTTTGTGCCAATGTGGAAATACAAAGCAAATGGGCAAATCTGCTTTACTGGGCAGCGGAGGATTCTGCTTTGTTGGGGACTTGCCCAGCAGTGCTGGGCTGCTTAGTATGCAATCCCCACTCTGGTTACTTGTAATAAGGGGCATGGCTGGGGGAGGTAACTTCCCTGGCTTTTCCCCAGCTGTCAGAATGGGCCCTGTTAGGTTGTTGGCAGTTGATGTAAGATACAGCAACCTTCGGAGGACTGGGATGGTGACTGTTGGCCCCCTGAGCTGGGAACTGCAGAGTTGTTTTTGCTCCCTTGGACTTGTGCTGTGTGTAGCTTGGCAGGTCCAGCGTAACTGGGCCAAAACGTTTTAAAATGGATGTTTTATTGGTTCTACAAAACCCAGGAACTTTATTCCCTATTTTTGACCACAGCTAGTGGCACCTCATCTATTAGCCAACTACTGACATACATACAGCTATAGAGCACTCCTGTAACTGTTGGAGGGGGAAGGGTTAGAGAAGTTTGGGAGGGCATGGAGAGGAGCCAATGTCCCAGAAGGAGTACTTGTGGCACCTTAGAGACTAACAAATTTATTAGAGCATAAGCTTTCGTGGACTACAGCCCGCTTGAAAGCTTATGCTCTAATAAATTTGTTAGTCTCTAAGGTGCCACAAGTACTCCTGTTCTTCTTTTTGCGGATACAGACTAACACGGCTGTTACTCTGAAACCTGTCCCAGAAGGGTCATGTTTGCGAGGCGGTCAGCTACTGCAGTGATGGGGCGAGATCAGTACCTAGACAGACCGATGGATCGCATGGCTCAAAACCCTTGCATAGTGGGCCTCAAAGGGCAGCTGGAACCAAATGGGCTGGAACCAACACAGCATCCCCAGCAATATGCCAAAATTGCCCACAATCGCTAATTAGATATGCTGGGTCAAGTTCAGCCCTGGTGCGCACAGAGCTCTCACTGATATGACTGGCAGTTATGTGTGGTTGTAGGAGGATTGTCTCCCCTGGAGTCCATTCACAATGCCCTCCGTGCACAGGACTCCCATTGACTTTAGTTGGGGTGAATGCTGACCTTCCTTTAGCACAGCTGTTCTGGTAACACATCGGGAGCCTCAGACAGGTTAGACTTACTCCGTATCCACTGAAGCCACTAGGGCTCGGCTGTACTGGGAACATGCATCATGTTGGAAAACGTATTACCTAACACAACTTAGCTGGCAAGCTGTTGTTTAAACCCTGCGCTGAGTGCAGACGGGGTTGGTCGTGTTCTAACTCCATGTTAAATACTGCTTTGTGTCCTTAGTGTAGACAAAGATGGTCATGTTTTAAAAGGTGTTAGCTGGTTTGTGGCAAACTCTGTCCTTGCCACACTAAGGGCAAAGCGGTGTTTAATATTTTTCTAACAAGACGCACTTTCCCCATGTAGACAAAAAAAGCTTTTCTCCCACCCAGTCCCCCTACTGGGTATCTGGAGGGGGTGGTTGTAACTAGTCCTCATATGTTCCTTTGGGCTAGACATTTTCTGCTTATCTCTGTCTATGGAGGGTTTCATCCTAATTGATGTTGTTATATCAATAATCCATAGCATGTATTCATTAGCACCTTTGCCATAACCATGTTGTTAAGTTGTGTTGCAGTGAGGGCACAGAAAAAGCCAGGAAAATTCAGAGCGAAAACTGACAATCCAGCCACGTCTCATGTTGCTGCATACAGGAATTCAGGGGTGTTCTATAACACCATGAGCCTTCAAAGTACTGTAAACACAAGAATTAATTGCCCTAAACCCCGTTTGAGGTACATAATCATTTAATTTGGCAGACAGAGAGATAAACAGTTTACTGAGCTGGAATTAGAACTGAGGAGTACCTGGTTTAATCAACTCGACGACAGTTCTGGTCAAGTTCTCTTCCTGCGCCCTCTCCTGTGAGCCCAGCTAGTTTGCAGCCTCCTGCTTTGCCTGCTGCTAGTAATCTTGGTGAAAAAGCCCTGTTGCTAAGAGAAGACACTTGAGAAACATGAGAAGAAAGTGGATGATTTAACAGGGTTTTTGTAAAGGCTCCATAAGAGCAACGTGGGACTTTTTCAAGAGAGGGCCTGGAACTCTACTGGTGCGGAAAATGCTGTACGTAGTTCAGCTGCTGGTGGTCACCTCGAGCATTTCAGGAGCTGAAGGTGATGCAGTAATGAGTGAAGCCGCCCAACGAGAGCTGAGTTACCAACCGCCCTTGTGCTTGGAGTAAGGATTGTTAGGAGACTGGAGGCAAATTTAGAATAAAAGCAACCGGCTCAATTATGAGATTAAGTCAACTGGTATTAATTGAAACCACATAAGCAAACTGAAGAGGCGTATCATTGTGGATCTAACTGGTTTTACAGAAACTCCGTCCACCAAACCTCCCTGGCATTGTATATGGTAACAAGCATTACATGAGCAGCTGTTATGCAAGAGTTTGCTGGTGAGAGTTGGCTTTTACAAATTAACCCTTTCACTTGCCACCAGGGGAGTCAGTATTGTAACTTTGCAAAGGAATAATTAAGGTGTGCGGAGGGAGATTGGTTGATGTAATATAGACAGGTATAATACAGAGAGGAAGTGTGGTCTAGTGGTAGGGCATGGGCTGGGCACTCAGGAGACCTGCATGCATCAGGGTGTAGCGAGGTGGCTTGGCTGTACTGTTCCAAGCTCTGCCATGTGACCTTGGGCAAGTCACTTTAACTCTCTCTGCCTCTGTTCTTCCTCCCGCCCTATGTCTGTCTCATGAGCTTCAATTGTAAACATTTGGGGGGCAGGCACCGTCTGCTGTACAGTGCCTAGCACAATGGGGCCTCAATTTTGGTCGTGGTCTCTGGGCACTACTGGGATATGACAATGGCAATAATAATATTACCCAAGTTGGAAGGTCTTCTGAACTAGCCTAGAAAAAGAGGAGTTTGGATTCTGATGAGGAAGTACCCACCCAAAGTTAAATTAAAAGTGAAGGGAGAAGCAGAACTGAAGAACAGCACTCTGCAGGTTCTGAAATAACATAGCTTGCCCCTTTCATGGCTAATAAATCCAGTATGATTAGCAATGTGATGTTATGAAAGTGAATACATAATACTTTTATGGTTCAAGGGTAAGTATTACTGAAACACCATCTCACCCTGAGGATTTTAACTGCATATTATCAGCACAGACATAAAAAGTCCGGCTTCAAGCAATACCTCCTAGTCTAAGCAATACCACCAAAGTTAGCATAAATGCTGTAACCAGAATTGAGCCATCAGCTAGATGTGCAGAATTTATACATTTATTCATATCTATGAAATCAACTGTTTTTTCTTAATTTGTTTGTGTTTTTAAGTGTAAGTGAAAAGCAGGATTGCCAACTCTCACAATTTTATTGTGAGTCTTATGACGATAGAGATTTTTCTTGAAGTCCCAGCTTTGGAATCATGGTATTATGTGATAATCTCAACATTTTTTTTTTTTAAACATGGCAAGTTTCTAGTCCTTATGGCTGCAGAGAAAAGCTGAGAAGGTACCCCAGTGTACCCTGAAGGCTCAGTCACCAGAAGGCAAATAAAAGAAGGCCCAAATGATTAAATCTCATGATTATCTGGGCCTGACTTGAGAATGCTTGGGGTTGGCAATATTGGAAAAGTGCCAAATGTGAAAACCTAGAGCTTGGATTTCTCTATGTACAGCGCTGCACAAGGTTCTCCAGCCTGCCCCACCAACATGGTTCAACCCAGAGCAGGAGGGACAGTTCACAGTTTTTCAGCCTCCATGCATATCCAGTCCTTGGTGCCTCTGGTACATATGGCAACAAGGGGGTCAATGAATGGCAATTGTGCTGATGACTTACAGCAGGAACCGGACTGAGACCACCAACTCCATTTCACAGAGGCCTACACAAAACCACTGAGTGGAAACCACGCTTGCAAATTTTTTTTTTTTTTGACCTGGCTTAGGTTCAAATCAGTGAACTAGACATGAAGATTTCCATGACTTGGAGACATCCAGTCTCCCTCAAGGACAACAAACTATGATGACCGGTGCCTTGCAAAGAATGTAGGTAGGTTAGAAATGAATTTCTGATAAATAACATGCGGAGAAAGAGAGGCCTTCTATTCCTAGTGTATTTCTCTTGCAGACAGGTTCTCCATTGTACGGTAGGGTGTGACTACCTCCCCTCCATTGCCCAGCAAGAATAATTTATACAGAAAACATTTCCCTCCTGTTTGAATATTCTATTTAGCATGTGAAGTGTATATTGCTGTTGGCAAAATGTAACTAGACCTATAGAAAAATTCCTGGAGAATGTGCGGGGTGTATGGGTGTAGCAGGAGGGAGCAGCTGTTCCCACAGAACAACAGGGTTTTTATGGTGAGTGAGTGCAGGTAAAGCCCTGGCTGCAGGGCAACTGGATGTGTTAGACACGCTTCCATAGTCAGAGTCACTGATGCAACAGTATTACTTTAGGAAAAATAAATGCTGGGATGTGGTGGGGGTCTGTGTGAGGCTGTGTGTATGGATTCCATGCTGTGGAAACCAGTCAGGATGGTTTTTCCTGAGAGTATCCCTAAGGGGTGATTGGAATAAACTATGTACTGTGCGTAGGCTTCCTCAAGCCGTGTGTTCAATTCCCAGCAGGTTTGACTCAGTGTTTTGGCTTTCTGAGGTAAATACTGAATATCATGAAGTTTTCTGTTGGGCAGGGGTGGGTCTTTCGGAAGAACCTGTTAAAAAAACAAAAAAAAAATTCGGACTTTGGTGTCTTATATCTACAAGTCCTGGGTCAGTGCACCTCTCAGCCCAGGTTGACAGACTTGGGCTCACGCTAGCATCTACAAATAGCTGTGTAGACAGCACTTTGAAGTTGCAGCTGGAGCTTAGGCTCTGACGCTTACCACCCTCCCCCAGGCTTCAGAGCCAAGCTCCAGCTTGAGCGGCAATGTCTACACAGCTATTTTTAGCACAGTAGTCTGCCAACCTGGGCTGGGAGGCTGATTGTCGCAGCCTGTGTAGACACACCCTTTAAGGTACATCTACGCTTCGAGCTGGGGCCTGATTCCCAGCTCAAGGAGATGGGCCCGTGCTAGCTGTGATGGAGCTAGTTTGTTAAAAATAGAGTGTAGCCACAGCGATGTGAGGGGTAGAAAGGGCTAGCTGCCCCGAGTTTATACCTGCTGCCTCAGATGGGTATGTATTCGAGATGGCTAGTTCTTCCAGCAGCTCTCACCACGGCAGCTACACTCTAAGGCCTGGTCTACTCCAGGAAATTAGGTTGGTATAACGATGTTGCTCAGGGATGTGAAAAATCCACACCCCTGAGTGCCCCACTTAAACCAACCTAACCCCTGGTGTAGACGGCGCTAGGTCCATGGGAGAATTCTCCCATCGACCTAGTTGCCGCATTCGGGGAAGTGGATTACCTATGCCAGTGGGAGAACCTCTGCCATCAGCATAGATAACATCTTCATTGAAGGACCTACAGCTGTGCTGCTGTCGTGTTTTAAGTGTACCCTAATTTTAGCACCCTAGCTTGATCAGAGCTAGTGCAGGTAAGTCTCCTCAAGCTGTTCGGAGCTTAGAGATAGTTGTAAACTTTTGAAAGACCCACCATAACGTTTTGTTCAGAGTTACGAACATTTCAGAGTTACGAACAACCTCCATCCCCGAGCTGTTTTTAACGCTGAGGTTCTTCTGTACTGATTTCCACATTTAAGTTCTATCCTGCTCAGGCTTGAATTCCACACAGAAGTTTGATCAGTGTGTAGCCAGACTAAAGTGAGATGTTCCACTTTATCTGAGGCTTGTCTCCCCTGAGGATGGAAGTGAGCATTAGGTTTTAGTGGCTGCAGTTAGTAGTTGTTTGAACTGATAGCTAAAGCTATATTCTTAGCCAAACAAACTACTCAGTCCTTCAGGAAAGAAAACTAAATACAGGTCAGATCAGCATGGCTTTGTATCACTCAGAATTGCTTTGCAAGGCTGGAAATGGGAAGGTCTATCTTTTTGTAGACAGCAGATCTAATTTCTCAAAGGAAAAATATTTTGCTGGACTGATAATGGATCTGATTCTTGCTCTACCTATTTTCATAACTTAATTCTGAAAAGTAAAATGCGTTCATTAAAAATTAATTAGGAGCTAAAAGCATAATAGGTCTTCTCTTAAAGTTACAGTGAATGTTATGCTTAGGAAAGGTGCCACCAACTAGCATCCTGCATTGGTGGGTGGAGCCCACCAGGATCATGAAAAGTCCATCTCTTCAGGTGAGGTGAGGGGCCACAGATCTTATCAGTCAGTTATGTGGGGGACAAAGACTGGAAAAAATCAGAGATGGGTACAGGTCATGGGGTCAAAACCAGAAGGGGGCCACCTCACAGAGAACCCTGGACAAGGCCCGTTGCTCTGAGGACTCTAAGGAGCCAGTGGACTATCATGCAGGAGCTCTGCCCGGAAGCATGCATGGACAGGCGAGCAGAAATAGGCCCCATGGTCACAGAGAACCCCTTCCTCACCCCCATCCAGTGGGGGTGGGCAGTATAGACTCAAATCTCTGGGGAAAAATCGTGGCCCTACTGAAGTCAATGGCAAAGCTCCCATTGATTCCAATGGGCCAGAATTTCGCCCTCGATTCTCCTGTAAACAGGCAAAGTGCAGGCACTGCTCCAGCATGGTTCTCATCCCTGTAGAGAGCCATTCACACTCCACGTCCACTCAGTCGGGAGGTGCAGAGAACTTTCAACCGGCCCTGAGTTCAGTGGGACTAAGGTCATTCAGCCACTTTACAGGCTTGCTCAGCACCGGAGGCAACGCTCAACAGCTTAATTCTGGCACCATTTTAGGCAGTCTCCAGTGGTGATTTCTTTTCAGGTGCACCCTGAATTAGTTCAGGTGCAACCTGGACTGAAGCCGCTAGATTCACTGCCCATAGGCCACTGAACAGCTGTTTGATGAAATATACATGTGTGTATTTCTGCAGATAGACAGGCAGGTGCTCTTCTCCCCAGTGTAGTAGGCACAGCTACAGTTAAGGCTGAGTTTCAACTTCCATTTTGATGTCCCTGCCCTTCTCAGTTTCTGAATTTCCCACAAAGTGCCGTGTCCTGTGACTGCCCCTTAGTTCCTTGGCCAAGCACAGCCCACCCGTATCCAGGAATCACGGCTGGTGTTTTACTCTGTGGGCAGCGTCAGACTGCTAATATTCAGAGCAATTGATGTCCTTGCTTTTAGAGGAGGTGATGGTTAAGAGGTTTGTTATAGTTTTTCTGGCTTTGGCATAATGCCTATTGCATTGATTCCTAAAGATGTACAGAGAGATCATACTTTAAGGCATAAGCACAGGAGACAGAGCTAAAGCTGAGCATTCAGTCTCAACGGTGCATTTCTTGATGCTTGATTTCTCAACCTTAATGTTGCGTAAGCAATACGTGCTTTTGTGTATTATACACACAAGTACACATGCCCAGTGGTCATTATTCTGTTGTCCTTTCTGCACTGACAAACATTCCTTAACTTCATTTGGATATTTTTGCTTGAGAATGGCAGGCTTGGACCCAGTATAACTGATCAGTTTTTTACTTGGAGGTCAGGTGAGGTCGCAGAGGACTGGAGAAAGGCAAACATTGCCTATCTTTAAAAATAGGAACAAAGAAGACCTAGGGAATTATAGATTGGTTGGCCCTTTGGTACCAGGAAAGATACTGGAACAAATTATTGAACAATCAATTTGTAAGCAGATAATAGGATTATAAGGAATAGCCAGCATAGATTTATCAAGAACAAATCCATGCCAAACCAATCTGATTTCCTTCTTTGATAGGGTTACTGGCCAAGCGGATAGGTGGGAAGCTGTAGATGTGCTATATCTAGATTTTTAGTAGGGTTTTTGCCAGTCACCCATGACATTGTAATAAGCAAACTAGGGAAGTGTGGTCTACATGAAATTACTATCAGATGGGTACACAATTGGTTGAAAGATCTACGCAAAGAGTAGTTATCAATGGGCTGCTGTCAAACTGGGAGGGCATATCTAGTGAGCCCACATGGGTCAGTCCTGGGGCTGGTACTAGTCAATATTTTCATTCATGACTTGGATAATGGAGTGGAGAACATGGTTATACAATTTGCAGATGAAACCGAAACGGGAGGGATTGCAAACCCTTTGGAGGACAGGATTAGAATTCAAAGTTACCTTAACAATCTAGAGAATTGGTCTGACGTCAACAAGATGAAATGTAATAAAGACGAGGGCAAAGTACTTCATCTAGGAAGGAAACATCAAATGCACAACTGCAAAATGGAGAATAACTGGCTAGGCGGTAGCACGGCTGAAAAAAATCTGGGGGTCATAATGGATCACAAATTGAATATGAATCAACAATGTTATGCAGTTGCAAAAGACTAATATTCTGGGTTGTATTAACAGGAGTGTTATCCATAAGACATGGGCAGTAATTGTCCTGATCTATTTGGCACTGGTGAGGCCTCAGCTCGACTACTGTGTCCAATTCTGGGTGCCACACTGTAGGAAAAGGAGGACAAATTGGAGAGAGTCCAGAGGAGAGCAATAAACATGATAAAAACTTTGGAAAACCTGACCTATGAGGAAAGGTTAAAAAAGTCAGCATATTTAGTCTTGAGAAAAGAAGACAGAGGAGGGATCTGATAAGTTAAGGGCTTTTATAAAGAGGATGGTGAGCTATTATTCTCCATGTGCACTGAAGGTAGGACAAGAAGTAATGGACTTAATCTGCAGCAAGGGAGATTTATGTTATATATTAGGAAAAACTTTCTTACTATAAGCACTGTTAAGTTGTGGAGCAGGCTTCCAAGGAAAGTTGTGAAATCCCCATCATTAGAGGTTTTTAAGAACAGGTTAGACAAACACCTGTAAGGTGTTTACTCAGTGCAGGAAGCTGGACTTGATGATTTCTCGAGGTCCCTTCCTGTCCTACATTTCCATGATTCTATGATTGCCTAAGCTAGTCTTTAGTAATGAGGATTTATCTCCCTTATATTTTTCCTCTCCCTTTCTTTACTTTTTCTTCTTTCTTCCTTTTGACTTTCCCACCAGTCTTGTATCTAAAACTCATTTATCAGACAAGTCTTTCCACGTCAACATAGCACTAATGTTGTAATGTATACTGTACTTACCTTTCTGCTTACTGCATATCCAGTAACAGTATTGTTTTTGCAAGCTTCATTACGGAAAATGTAATAAAATTTTACTCAGACAAAGAGAAATCTGATAGTGTGGCATTGCTTGAAAATTCACATCAGTATCTGAAGGTTGCAGTACTCTTTACACCCCGCTGATATTTTATTCTTTAATAAATTAGAACAAACTCCAATCTTAAAAAAAACCGAAACACACCACCACTTAAAATATGGTGCAAATGTCCTGACTTCTAGACTCCCACAAAAATATTTCAGACTTACCAGCTGCACCTCATCAAGTGCTAATTGGTGGGTATAAATAGAGATACAGAAATTATACCTAAAATGTTTTTATCTGTCTGAAACTTCTCCTGGTTTGAGTGTTTCTATACATGGTGGTGAATGCCAGTAGAACTGGTAGAAACCTTTAATATGCACCCATTGTCCCTGTATTTCTCCTGACTACATAAATACACAAAAACGTGTGCCCCATTTGTTTTGGCTTTAACTATAATAGTTGATGTCAAGCAAACTTGCATGTTGTACCGTAGAGAGAGCAAGTGAGTAAGAGAGCAGGTATCCATGTGCTGCAGTGGGTGGAGTGCACATGTTTTTCATCCTGGTGACGTGGACACAAATTGAAGAAGTAGTCTTATCCTAGAATCCTGGCATGTATAAGGGCCACAGAGAATCCTCAGACCCAGATCCTGGTCAGCCCCACTGGCAAGCTCTGCTGGCACAAGATGGTCTGACGCATAGCCATCCAGCGATCAGGGGAGTACAAAGGTAGTTTATTTGCATCTCTCTTCTGAATTGTGGTATGTGCTCCTTGGTCACAGCCAAGGATCTCAGTCTGAATATTGATCTTTAGTATTTATCTTGTTGTGCTTCTTGTATTTATCCACATAGTTGTAGTTATCTACCAGTCATTGTATCGCTGGTAGCTTAAAAGAGGAAGCTTAAACTTCAGTGTTGTCCGGGTAAGAATCTTCTGTGTTCCGTGTCCTTTTGGGTTGTATTCCATGGGCTGCCTTTTTTTGGGGGGGAGGGAGGGGGAGAAGAAAGCTTGCTCAGCAGTGTCATCACTTCTGTGGAGGAGAGTCATGTGCAAATGGATGAATCCTGTGCTGTGCTCTAAATCTGTCTAGTCAAGGGAGCCACCCTGATCACTTGCTGTAGGGAGTTCCACAGCAGGGCATCCTTCCCCAAGAATGCCTTGTCCAGCTCTGATCCTTGATATCATCAGCTGTATCCTATCTGTTGATCACCATATTCTTGGAGTAGTGTGGAAAGAGGTGGTGCCTTTAGGTACCTAGGCCAAAGCCCAATGAGAGCTTTGAAGAGGAGGACTAGAAACTTGAGCTGTATCTGATATTGAATAGAGACACAGGGTCGTGTGCAGAACACTGGTGTGATGTGTTCTTGTCCATCTAGAAGTTGTTGCTGTGTTTTGGACTAGCTGCAACTTCTCTGTGGCTTCAGCAATGCTCAGCCTTAGATAGATGCATTAGGCCTGTCCCAAAGCAACAAAGGCATGAATCATTGTGATTAGGTCTTGAAGAGCAGGTCTTCTTGCTGGTCAGAAGCAGTGGAAGTAAGCCTTTTTGGCTACTGCTACAAGTTGGGCATCAAGATGTATGGGTGAGTTAAGTGTGGTCACAGAATACAAGCTTCTCTGACAGTTGAGGGCTGAGCACCCTCAACTAAAGGAGACCTTTGTTGTCTCAAGTTTTGTCCTTCCATTTCCCTAAGGCAAGTGGCAGCACACTGTGGAGTAATCAGATTTAGGAAGCTTTGGTTCCAGTTCTCCTTTGGATCAAGAGAACTTTACCCCAGGAGATACAACATGCTCACCTAAAACCTTCATATTCAAGGACTGAAGTTTCCTGCAGGGCAGTTTCAAGCAAACAAACAAATTCCTGATAAATGAGAATTAGAGATTCCTTTCAAACATACAAGGTCTTTACAGGCATTCTCTAATATTTCAAAACCAGAGGGTACAGCTTGCCTAAGTCAGGTCATATGCTTGTGGAACCACACCTTATGTCTCCTGCGGTCCATGTTTCTCAAAGGCCAAATTTCTGATGCCACATGCACACAAAATAAAAAGAATAATCAAGAGAAATGGCCTTCTTGATATATACCTAATAGGACAGAAACTCCATATGGACCTCTGCTTTCTAAACAGATTCTAACCTGGGCTACTCAGATTTTGAGTCTGCTATATCTCGCTATCTTCTGTCTTTCTTCAGGTTTTATATTAGTGCTTATTACTATAATATTTGAAAGCCTTCCACATAAAATTGATAGCAATTGAAAAGTCCCTTATGTACTTCATGGAGCATCTGCCTTTTCTCACTTTTGGGGGTAAAAACTCTGGGATAGTTTTGGGAGGTTGGCTGGCTGACCTGTTTGTTGCAGGTTTTTATATATAATACATATTGTTTTGAAGGCAGTGCCAGTGTGAAGAGTTTCAGAGTGTCATTCTTATTGTGAGAAAGACCTTTTCAAAGAGAGAGGTTTTTCAGCCTTTCCTAAAGCTGGTCAGACTCCAGACTTGCCTGATACTCTCTAGACATTCAATTTACTTGACCATCACTGTTCCGGGACTTTATTCCCAGGTATTTGCATGAGTTTTCCATTTTTAAACCATGTCCGGTGTAAATCGGTCATAAAATCATTGAACAGAACTGTTCGTACTGAAAAAATAGGGTATTTCCTCAAATTCATACAATGTATTGTATAATTTCCAGGTAAATCTGTATATACCCTAACTTTGCTTCCCCAATTTAGGTGCACAGTATAATCAATTCCAATGCTTATTCTTGCTCAGGAAAAAAAATTGTAAATCTCAATTACCCATATAACTATCCAGTTTGATTAATGACACTCTTAGATTGTAATTCATAAAACAAAATGCACCTTTACCCTGCAAACTGACAAGTTCAAAGTGATATGAATTAACGGCCCTGTTCTGACAGCTGCACATTCCCGAAATGTGCCGTCATAAGTATCTAGAAATGCAGTGGATCACTGTTGGGAAAACATCTGGCAGGTCTGCACACCCTCTATGTCCTTTCCCGCTTACGATGGTGATAATTCAGCTCTCCATCGTTGTGCCCACATGCTTGCAAAGTCTGTTCTAGGCTGCTCTATTAAGGTTCTTACACTGCATCCACCACTGAGCACCTTCTAGTAGTGCTCTAAGCTACGTGACTATCTGTCAGGGTGTTTGTTCTCTCATCCGCTCCTCAGGAGGAGGAGCGTGTTGAGTAGGGTGTTTTGTTTGGGGAGGTGTTTTAAAATATATATAAATGTAAAACAACATGTATAAGCTGGAGACGGTAGAATCAAAGGAATGTGCCTTGCATTTGGAGCTGAAGGTGGTGAGGTTTGTGATGGTCCTCAGCTCCTGTAAGCGGTCATTCTGTAGTCTCGGTCCGGCCCCTGAGAAGGTTCGGTCTCCTGCACAGACGAGCTCTACCCTTATTGTAGAAAGTTCCATTGTGCCAGAGGAGCAAAGTTTTCCACCACAGTCTTCATCTCAGAGCCTTAGTCCATCTTTTAGATACCCTGGGCCCAGGCCCTGGAGCACCTTGACAGAGACCTTGAATTTGTTCGATATTCTATGGGAAGCCAGTGTAGGGAGTAGAGGACAGGGCGGATGTCCTTGTGGTAGCCTGTGTTGCTGAGGAGATGTGCTGCAGTGTTCTGTACTAGTTGGAGTTTCCTAAGCATTGAATCTTCTTGCCCACATGTATCACATTAATGTAGTACAGCTGAGAGGTGATGAAGGCACATATAACAGAGACTAGGTCATCATTTGCCAGGATGAGATGGAGTCTCCTAGCCAATGGGGAGATGATAGAAAGTGTTACTTGCAGATGCTGCTACATCCAAGCTCAGTGTCAGCAAGGAATCCCTGAGCTATGGACTGAATTGACCACCTGTGGGTGTGCCTTGAACCAAAGAAGACTGCATAGTGGTTGCAAATTCTTCAAAATGTTTTCCTCTGCTCACCAGCATAACCTCTGTCTTGCTTGGATTCAGCTTCAGCCAGATGTTCTTCATCCATGAGCTGATCTTGTCCAAGCACATTTTGCTGTTAATGGTGTGTTTCTATGTGGTGAAGGATAAGGAGAGCTGTGTGTCATCTGCATATTACTGGCACTTGAGTCCTTGTTATCTAACCAGTTCACTAAGTCACTGCAAGTAGATATTGAATAGGACTGGCGAGAGAATTGATCCTTGCCGGACTCAACAAGTGAGGGATCTGGTGGTGGAAGTGCAGTTTCCCATCACTACTCCATTGGGTGCAACCAGGAAAGACTTAAACTCTTTTAGCGCATTACCCTGGATCCCAAACTCCCTTTCTCAGGTGAAAAAGCAGGGTATTATAGTTGTCAGTGTCACATGCTATAGATCTACAGGGGTAAGAATGGATGTCTGCTCTCTATCCACTGTCAGCAGGAAATCATCCATCAGTGCCACTAAAGTTGGTTCTGTCCCATGTACTGGCTTGATTCCAGATTGTGCTAAGTCTAGGATATTGGTGTCAACAGATGAGCATCTAATTAGCCTTTGCTTAACATCTCTATGAACTTGCTCAGTAATGGGAGGTTTGACACGGAGCAGTAGTTGGCTAGAACCAATATATCCAGGGTGGGTTTCTTCAGTGTGGATCAGTCTGTTGTGTGTGTAACCCTTCTGCCAGGTAGAGCTGGCAGCAACCTGGGCCAAGTTCAATATCTAGGTGTTCCTTTTCAACAATATGACACAGAACTGGCTCGAGCCCCCACCCAGTAGCCTGGGAAAATTACACACCATTCCTGGGTGCCTCTGAGAGGCAATACTTCCCCACTCGCACGCACAGAGTCTGAGTGTAGAAAAGAAACTTTTAATGAAAGGAGGGAAGTCACCCGACATTAATTAGGGAAAATGCCACAAGCAGGATTCATAATCATAAAACTGTGAGCAGGACACTCACCCCAGAGTGCGTGGAGCAGTGTCTTCTGCCTCATGTTCTTGAGTTCTACAACCAAAAGTTCCTTTACTGTGCCCCCTCTGCTCCCTCACCGGACCCCACTCACAGTGGTTGTCCTTGGTCAGTGAGGACCAGGGTTCAGAGGTGCATCTGTGTGAGTTCACCTCCCACCTGGGGAAGAAGGCACCTTGCTGTCTCCGCCATCTGAGCACTTGCTCTGGCCGGCCACCACGCCAGCTGCAGCTCCTCGCTGCCTAGCCGCCCTGCCAGCCACTAGTTCCATTCACCAGTCACCTTCTGCCACCTGCCGCTCTGCTGTGACTTCTGCAGGTCAATCTCTTGAGGTTGCACCCAGCTCCTAGGCTGTCTACACTACGAAATTAGGTCGATTTAATAGAAGTCAATTTTTTAGAAATCGATTTGATACAGTCGATTGTGTCCGCACTAAGCGCATTAACTCGGCGGAGTGCGTCCACAGTACCGAGGCTAGCGTTGACTTTTGGAGCGTTGCACTGTGGTAGCTATCCCACAGTGCCCGCAGTCTCTGCCGCCCATTGGAATTCTGGGTTGAGCTTCCAATACCCGATGGGGCAAAAACATTGTCGCAGGTGGTTCTGGGTACATGTCGTCAGGCCCCCCTCCCTTCCTCCCTCCCCTCTGTGAAAGCAATGGCAAAAAATCGTTTCTTGCCTTTTTTCCCTGGGTTACCCATGCAGATGACATACCACAGCAAGCATGGAGCCCGCTCAGCTCACTGTCACCGTATGTCTCCTGGGTGCTGCTGGCAGACACGGTACTGCAGTGCTACACAGCAGCATCCCCTTGCCTTGCCTTGCGGACAGCAGATGGTACAATACGACTGCTAGCCATCGTTGTTGTCCTGTGTGTACTCTTGGCCGACCTCGGTTAGGTTGGTCGGGGGTGCCTGGGCAGACATGGGTGCTCCTGGCCAGCCTTGGTGAGGTCGGTCGGGGGCGCCTGGACAAAAATGGGAATGACTCCAGGTCATTCTCTTCTTTAAGTTTTGTGTAATAGAGATTCAGTCCTGCCTGGAATATCATGCCAGCTGGAGGCTTCTGCCTCAGGCTGCTCTCCCAGTCAGCAGCACCATGCAGTTGCACCTACCCCAGCCTACCTTTTGCTCCCATGGCTCATGAAGCCTGGACAGTAGTAAGGAGCAGTTCAACTATAGGTTGAGCAAGTGCATAATGGTGGTAGAATGTGCCTTTGGATGTTTAAAAGCTCGCTGGCACAGTTTACTGACTCGGTTAGACCTCAGCGAAACCAATATTCCCATCGTTATTACTGCTTGCTGTGTGCTCGACAATATCTGTGAGAGTAAGGGGGAGACATTTATGGCAGGGTGGGAGGTTGAGGCAAATCGCCTGGCCACTGATTACGCACAGCCAGACACCAGGGCAGTTATAAGAGCACAGCAGGGCGCGCTGTGCATCTGAGAAGCTTTGAAAACCAGTTTCATGACTGGTCAGGCTACGGTGTGAAAGTTCTGTTTGTTTCTCCTTGATGAAAACCCGCCCCCTTGGTTCACTCTACTTCCCTGTAAGCCAACCACCCTCCCTTCTCCCCTTTGATCTCTGCTTACAGAGGCAGTAAAGTCATTGTTATTTCAAATTCATGCATTCTTTATTAATTCATCATACAAATGGGGGGATAACGGCCAAGGTAGCCCGGGAGGGGTGGGGGGAGGAGGAAAGCATAGGGGTGGGGTAGTTGTAGGGGAACCCCCTAGCATGGCATGCAGCTCATCATAGAAGCGACATGTCTGGGGCTCTGACCCGGAGTGGCTGTTTGCCTCTCTGATTCTTTGGTAGGCTTCACGCAGCACTGCTGCAGGTCCCTGTTATAACCTCTGTCCTTCATGCCCTTGGAGATTTTTTCAAATATTCCCACATTTTGTCTTTTGGAACAGAGTTTGGATAGCACGGATTCATCTCCCCATACAGCGATCAGATGCAGTACCTCCCATTGGGTCCATGCTGGAGCTCTTTTGCGATTCTGGGACTCCATGGTCACCTGTGCTGATCAGCTCGCTACGCTGGCCAAACAGGAAATGAAATTTAAAAGTTCGCGGGGCTTTTCCTGTCTACCTGGCCAGTGCATCTGAGTTGAGAGTGCTGTGCAGCGCGGTCACAATGGAGCACTCTGGGATAGCTCCCGGAGGTCAATACAGTCAAATTGCGTCCACACTACCTCAAATTCGACCCAGCAAGGTCGATTTCAGCGCTAATCCCCTCATCGGGGAGAAGTACAGAAATTGATTTTAAGAGTCCTTCAAGTTGACAAAAATGGCTTCGTCGTGTGGACGGGTGCAGGGTTAAATCGATCTAACGCTGCTAAATTCGACCTAAACTCATAGTGTAGATCAAGGCTTAGTGATTTCCAGCTCTGAGGCTGGGCAGAGACACTGTCCCAACGCAAGTGATTGTCAGCTCTTTAGAGAACTTAAAATACCAAGTCTTCTCATGGAGCCTATTTATCTCTATCTTTGAAGAGTGGGGAGGAACAGGTTAAACCAGACCCGGGACTCTTAGGGAGCATCCACAGCTCCTGGCTGAGATACTTCTCCCCATCCCTCTCACTCTTGCAGCCCCTGGCTTAATGAGTCCCTTTCAACTGAGCAATCGGGGCAAGTTCAGCACAGCTCTGCTCCCCTTTAGTCATACAATAAAGATAACATTTCACTGCCCCTGCATTCAGTACTAAAATGATTTACAACCCAACACCAGCCAAAGTTGATCACTTGGAGTTACACAGCTCCTGTCTGCTGGATACCTACGCAGAGATCATGTAAATAGTTTGCTCCTGAAGTCTCCCGCCCTCCCCAACTAGCTGTCAGGGGAGAGTTCATTCAGATCCTGCTTACAGCTGTTCATAGAGGGGATGATATGATGAGACTACATAAAATGGTACGTCGCTGATCTGTGACTGCTAGCAGCAAATAGCTCCAATGGCCAGTGATGGGACACTAGATGGGGAGGGATCTGAGGTACTATGGAGAATTCTTTCCCAGGTGTCCAGCTGGTGGGACTTGCTCACATGCTCAGAGTCTAAGTGATCACCATATTTGGGATCGGGAAGGAATTTTTCACTGGGTCAGATTGGTAGACTCTGGGAGTTTTCCACTTTCCTCTGCATCATGGGGCATGGATCACGTGCAGGTTTGGGATTCTCTGTAACTTGACATTTTAAAATCATGACTTCAGGACTTCAGTAACTCAGCCGGAGGTTAGGGGTCTATTACAGGAGTGGATGGGTGAGGTTCCATGGCCTGCAATGGGCAGGTCAGACTAGATCAGTGGCTCTCAACCTTTGCAAACTACTGTACCCCTTTCAGGAGTCTGATTTGTCTCATGAACCCCAAGTTTTACCTCACTTAAAAACTATGTGCTTACAAAATTAGACATAAAAATACAAAAGTGTGACAGCACACCATTACTGAAAAAAAATTGCTTACTCATTTTTACCATATAATTATAAAATAAATCAACTGGAATATAAATATTATACTTAAATTTCAGTGTATTGTATAAACAAGTCATTGTATGAAATTTTAGTTTGTACTGACTTTGGTATGCAGCCTGCGGTAAAACTAGGCAAATATCTAGATGAGTTGATGTGCCCCCTGGAAGACCTCTGAGTCCCCCAGGGCTACGTGTACCCCTGGTTGAGAACCACTGGACTAGATGATTATGATGGCCCCCTCTTACCTTAAAGTCTATGAGGCTATGAAGAAGGAAGGGAAGAGTCTTTCCCTGAATAAGGTGTTGACTATTTCAGTCATGACTCTCTTTCACAAGCCAGAAGGGTCATGGGTTGGATTCACAGGTCTTGGGTTGAGCCTTCTTTAGGGTGTCAACAACTTACATAAGAATGGTCATACTGGGTCAAACCAAAGGTCCATCTAGCCCAGTAGCCTGTCTTCTGACAGTGGCCAATGCCAGGTGCTTCAGAGGAAATTAACAGAACTGGTAATCATCAAGCGATTCATTCCATCACCCATTCCCAGCTTCTGGCAAACAGGGGCTAGGGACACCATCCCTGCCCATCCTGACTAATAGCCATTGATGGACCTATCCTCCACGAATTTATCTAGTTCTTTTTTGAATCCTGTTATAGGCTTGGCCTTCATAACATCCTCTGGCAAAGAGTTCCACAGGTTGACTGTGCGTTGTGTGAAGAAATACTTCCTTTTGTTGGTTTTAAACCTGCTGCATGGAATATTTTTGTGATTTCTATGTGTGTGTCTGTTTCACTCTGTACTTTGCATTGCTACCCAATGGGTGCAAAAGGGTTAAAAAGTTGCTCTTAAGGTTCAGCAGGAGGCGTGTGGTATGGTATTGTCAAGTAGTTGGTGGAATGAATGGGCTGGAAAAGGATCGGCTGAAACCCAGGCATATCAATGGAGGATCCACCAAGACAATTTGAGACACAATGACAAGTATCCATGGGCATCTCCAGCAGGTGGAAGATGTTATCTCAACAGTGATTGATTGGGGAGGGGAGTGGCTGGTGGAAGAGACTCAGCTGCTCTCTCCTGGAACTAAGGAAAAAGGGACATAGATAGGGATAGCCGTGACGTCTTCGATGACAGCATGGCTCACGGGAGCCCTGGCCTGGAGCTAGCCAAGCTGAACTGTCTTAATTTTTGCCTCTCTTAGATTAGCAAAGGACTTTCAGAATCTGTATGCCAGGTGACTAATAAATTGTGACCTTGTTTTGGAAAGGCTGCCTGGAGTCACTGAGATCATTTTGTCCTGAAGGGGTATAGTACAAACACACACTGGAGTATATCTTGCCTGGTTCTTCTTCGAGTGATGGTCCCTATTGTATGCCATCAAGGGTTATGAGTATGTGCTATGAGCCCAGAGCCAGAGCTTTTTGAAAGTGGTATCGCTTGCCGGTCCATGCATGTGCCCCTGTATTGGTTTCACCCGAGGAGATAAAGGGCGGGGCGGACCAACCTCGTCTCCAGTTCCTTTTCACCGCCTCATGGTCCAAATCGTTATTGTGCATTCTGATGCCAGTTTTGTTATCTGCTCTGTCTTAGGCCTGGTCTACACTACTGATCTAAGTCAACCTAAGTTACCCAACTCCAGCTATGTGAATAATGTAACTGGAGTTGACTCATTGCGGCATCTACCCCGTGCTGGGTCGACAGGAGACACTTTCCTGTCGACTTACCTTACACTTCTCGTTCCAGTGAAGTACTGGAGTCCAGGGAAGAGCGATCTGTGATCGATTTAGCGGGCCTTCACTAGACCCGCTAAATCGATCCCCAATGGGGGGATCGTATGTTTATTGGGGGCAGAGAGTGACACTCTAGCTGACGTGCCATATATATCGTATGTCATGGCATTTCCTAAACTATGATAATTATTATTCAGTTTCCCTTTTTATAGCCAGGGAAACTGAGTCAAAGTAATGGTCACAGCAAGTGTCAGTGGGTGAATACACTACAGTGGTGATAATGCACAGCAAAGAATGCGCTTTGAGAATATTTCTTGGTGATGCCCTGCTGCCAACAAACTCTCCCCAGTACTGCTTTGCCTTACAGGGAACTTTATTCCCAGCATTTCTTTTGGGAGCTGGCACTGCTGAAACCCTAAAAAAGAGCATTTTTTACAGCTGGCTGTAGCTTTCTGTATTCCCACTGATTAAACCCTGGCGTGGTGCTTCCTGTTTTCCCTTTGGTAGTGTTGTGGCACTAGCACCTTCTCACGTGGCACCAGCGCTGAGTTCAAAAGGTCTTGCCTCCTTCTCCTATGCTCATGATGCTGGCACCACACCGCTCTCTTCTACTTACAGGAGTTACGTACCTAAGCAAGGCCAGCCTAGACCACTATGCCCACATGTGAGGGTACAGTCTCAGAAGTGGACTCTTTCAACAACTTCACCTAGCACTGGGCAGGGAAATGTTAGCGGGACGAGGAGGGTGAGGTAATCTCTTTTATTAGCCCAACTTCTGTTAGTGAGAGAGGAGAGCTTCTGCGCTACACAGAGGTCTTCTTCAAGTGTGGGAAAGGTACTCCTCGTGTCACAGCTACATACAAGATTGACCAGCTAGTTTAGTATAAGTATTCTATGGGCCCATTCAAGGTGATGTGCCCCATTAACAGCCCTGTAGCCATAGGGCAAAAAGCAGGGGTCAGGGGTTACAGGATTTTTGAATGTCTAGGAAAGTTTTCAATTTAATCTCCCAGGCTTTTGAAATTGTGCAGGTTTCCTTTGGGGAGGAGAACCGATAGGTCAGATCCAGTGATCGCTTTGTGAAAAGTGTTCACCCACAGGTGACAGGGTGTTTTTTGTCTTTTATCATTTTCCTGTGTGAGTTCATTCAAGAGTGTAGTGAGGGTCTGGTTTTCCCCACATAGCTATTGTGGCATTTAGAACCAAAATGCCAACATTTCTCAGTATACTAGTTGCCTTTACCACTGCAGGCCTGCAGCCTCCACTTCTCTTTATCAAATCTACCTTAGCTTTTCATGTAGCAGCAAATCTTAAAAGATTATAAGGTTCTTTGAAAGCAGTAGCTATCTCAAGGCCTCATTAGCATAGTTATCATCATACAAAAAGTATGTTCTGTTCTGAAAATATGCCAGGGGGAGTGGGATCGAAAGATGGAAGGTGAATAGGATTTAGTTTGAAAATCACTAGTATTAGTATAAGAGGAGGGTCCCAGTTTCAGAGAGCTCAAGGGTACATCAGCTATATAAGTAATTATGGCCAATGCGTGATGGCAATGGTCCTTGATTGTTTTACTTTCAAAATGCTTATGTTCTTCAGACAAAGAGAAATATTGCTCCTCTACTAAGAATTGGCAATATTGTAGGGCAATTTAAAGTAAAATATTAAAACAAAACCCAACTCTACAAAGTTAATAGTGCTGCTAATGAAAGGTAAGTAAAGGAAGAATGACATCATGAAACCCAAGAGGGCAAGCACATATCCCACCATTTCCCTACTCAGGTTGGAGGTCTGGCCAGAGGGCTGACTCTCCATGAGTTTTTCCCCCTGCTTTCTGTCAGTGGCTACAGGAATTTTTGTGTTAGTAAATGTAGGCTTACTGCCAGTCCTCTTGCAGAAGGGGTATTTATTTTACAGATAGTAGTTACCCAAGGAATGCCCACTACCAGACCACCTTTTGTAGATAGTTGGGTTACATACACTTTTAAACATTCCTTTTTGCTTCATTTTGGTGGAGGGAGGGGAGAAATCAAGGGAACTTATTTCTGCTGGCGTTAGGTTGACAGCCTGCACATAGCAGTCATCTCCCAAACACAGGCAGCAGCAGAATCTTCCATAGCTAAGTAATATGTTAACCTGTTAACCTCAGTTAACCCTGACCTGAGGGGAGCATCTTGGACAGACTATTTTACACTTCCTGCAACAGATTCAAGTCTTGGCTACACCACAGTAAGTGTATAGGTGTATAGACAAACCACTGGTGTAAAAACCAATGTATGTGAGAAGAGGAGCAGGAACCACATCGGTTTCGTCTCAGCCTCTCTGCAATGGCTTTTCAATAATGGTGCCAGTTGTCATCATGCAGCACTGGTGTAGCCATGTTGCTCTTATGTTATCAGAGAGACAAGATGCGTGAGGTGATATCGTTTATTGGACCAACTTCTGTTGGTGAGAGCGACAAACGGAGCTTACACAGAGCTCTTCCTCTGGTCTGAGAAACTAAGGGCTTGTCTACACTGGCAATTTACAGCGCTGCAACTTTCTCTCTTGGGTGTGAAAAAACACCCCCCTGAGTTCTGCAAGTTTCAGCGCTGTAACGTGCCAGTGTAGATAGTGCACCAGCGCTGGGAGCTATGCCCTTTGTAGAGGTTTTTTTTTTTTTTTTTTTTTTTTTTTTAAAGAGCCCAGCGCTGCACTGCGACCACACAAGCCACGTTAAAGCACTGATGTGGCTGCACTTTAACGGTGCCCCAACTCAGAGTATCACTGCTAAACAAAAGATTTGAACAGATTCTTTAGCATGTAAGTAGTTTACTCATATTTCAAGGGCCATTCAAGGTGAAGTGGCCTGTTTCCTCTCCTCCCTCTGACTGGAGGGGGTGTTAAGTGAAGGGAGCAATGGTTGTGATCATGGTTTTGTGATATAGACAGCTGTCCTCTTGGAGATGGATTCAGAACCCCCTCCCCCATTTCAAACTGGCCATCAGGCAGCTGCAGCTGGTAATAGCTTCTAGTCACTAGTAACCTGGTAGGATTCAAAGTGGCAGCAATCACTTGGGCACTGACATAACATGCCAGAGAGCTCGTGCCATCTCCATGCTGATGTTCAAGGCAAAATTTGACAGAAAGAAACAAGGATTTTGCAAAAACAACAAGGAATCTGGCGGCACCTTAAAGACTAACAGATTTAATAAATCTGTTAGTCTTTAAGGTGCCACCAGACTCCTTGTTGTTTTTGTAGATACAGACTAACACGGCTACCCCCTGATACTTGACACCATGCAAGGATTTTGCAGAAATCTGCAAAGATTCAGGGATGGACTTCAAGATGATATCAGGGATTCTTTTCAATCCTAACATCTAAGGCTAAAGATGCAGCCTAGAATAGCAGACGTTAGCACAACATGTCCTGACAAATATCTGAAATGTTTCAGGACACCCAGTTAGCGACTCAAGGCTAATTAACACACAAGGCTACACATTCATCAAGCATGTATAGTCTTGGTACCCTTTAGGCAAAGGTAGAAACACCTGTAGGTTGAGCTCTTTGCTACAGCTCCAATAAGCAGAGAAAAGGAAGCCCTGACAGTCTTCATGTTCAGCTGAAGACATTTACTAATTCACTCACCACAGACCGTATGCTCAGCAAGTGACGGGTTCAAAACAAAAAGCTTTGATCATATGGGACTGCAGCTATGCCTGAGAATACACAGTCCTACTGGAGAGGAAGCAGGAATATAAAAATTAAGGGTCAATTCTAATACCCTTAGTTGTAGTGCCTAACTCCTCCCACTGGAGTCAGCTGGGACACTGTCAGTGAAGGCTTTGTTTACACTACCACTTGTGTCGGTCAAGGGGTGTGAAAAAACACCCCGTGACAAACGTAAGTTTCACTGACAAAAGTGTCGGTGTGGACAGCTCTATAGTGTCTCCCACCGACACAGCTATTGCTGCTTGTTGGGGGTGGTTTAATTATGCCGGCGGGAGAGAGCTCTCTCAGCATAGAGAGTGGCTACACAGTACAGCTGTGCTGCTGTAAGGTCTGTAACGTAGACATAGCCCACGGCACTACTCCATGTAATCAAAATCTGCCCCCAAAGCATGAAAAATAAGCCACTCTGCTATCCAGTTTGCTTTCAATACACGTCACAGAATGCCAAAAGTGTTCTCTAAAATGCAATGGAAAATCTAAAAACCAAGAAATCACATTTCCTTTTTACCCCTTGTGTTTGCAGCTAATGTCTGTAATGTTCATCACCAGTTCTGTGGAGACTTATGGCTGGGATGAACTTAACACGCTGTGGCCTTGTGTTGACTGGGCTTTCCCCCTCTCCGCAGCATTTCCATTGACCCGCTAAAGTGCTAAAATTACAGCTGCCTGGTCTATGCTAGGAATGTAACATATATTAAAAATACACCTTTTCCCTAGTGTACACGTGGCCTGTAAATGAAGTTAAATACGGATGCAAGTCTTTGGAGGACTAGCGCGCCGTAGGTCTGGTTAGTTGCACAGCTGAAACCTAGATGTTCTAGAGCTGTGATATTACAGTTAAAGTCCAGCCCATGCTTCTGATATGTAGGTCGGCTGCTTTAAATCTCACCAGGGGCAATTTAATGCAAAAACCTAACCCACACCTCAACACAAAGCAAAACATTGGGCCCCCTCTGGCTCCCAGCCCTTCACAGGCAGCAGGACTCGCTGTAGCAAGGCCTGATCCTGCAAGGTACTGAGGCCTTGATCTTTAAAGGCACCCTAACTCCCACTGAAATCAGTGGCAATTAGGCATCTAATACCTTTGAAGACCTAGGTCTGATTGCCCTCACCTCTCACTCAATGGGACCTGAGGCCACTCAAGACCTTGCATGAATACTTGAGTTTTTTCATGAAACTTAATACTAAACACATCAACCCTGCAGTCCACATTAAAGCCAACTGCCATTACAATCAATGCAATTTTTGCCTGGGTAAGGAAAACAGGATTGGGGCCATGGCAACTCCAAATATTCTCCACTGACCAGACTGATATTTTTACTCACAGTGAAGAGTATCTTACACCACTGTAGCCTCACTGACCCAGTGGAATAAATATTACTCATCTAGGGGAAATCCTGGCCCTACTGATGTTAATGGCAAAACTCTTGTTGACTTCAGTAAAGCTAGGATTTCACCAACCGAGTAAGGCTTTATCTCCACCCAAAAGATGAACTGCCTTCCCACACGTCCTCCCCCATTGTGGATGAAGTTACATTGCTGTAAAGGTGCTTATGCCAGTACAGGAAGGGGAACAAACATTTTAGTAGTATAGGGTACCTGTATGCCATTATAGCTGCATGTAGACCAGCGCTCGTAGTGGAATAACGGATATTGGTAAAAATTGCTCCCCTAACCACAACAGTTATATCTACACAAGATCTGGGTGTAGACTGGGCCTATAAATAAATATCACAATGCAGCACCATACAATATCTCTTTACCATGACAATCACTAAAGACACACTTGAAAACAGAGGATTTATTGTTGAACAGGCCCATTAAAACTGGAAAAACAAATTCAACAACTCATTTATTTGTATTTTTGGGTAAAAATGTTTTTTTTTTCCATGTTAAAAGCAGAATAGGTTTATTTAGTGTTCATTTCACACCTTTGACAGTTGCAGCTGTCAGGAAAAGAAATACAGTATTAAAATAAACTGAATAAAGTTGCTCACCAACAAAAAAAATTTCACACTATGCAAATCTGTGGATTGTAACATCAACAGTATAAAATGTAACAAAATCGGAATTTTAAATTTTTTTAAAAAAGCTTTAAAAGATAACAGTCCAGGCTATAAAACTATATAAGCATTGTATAAGAAATGTTAAAGTCAACAAGTCTACAGATACATCTTGTAAAAACCTCAATAAATTATATATATATTTATAATATCTAATAACATTTGAAATCATGCACAAATTTGTACATTTTTAATGGGAAACCTAATGCTTTAGGTACTTGGAATGTACAATTAGCAGACATTTGTAAGAAAATACCAAAATTTCTTTTTAATTTAAAAAAAAAAAAATCTATAGAAATCTACTTTCTCAAGAACTTCCACGGACTTAACCTCAAACTATAAATTATTACTTTTATGAGAAGAGCATTGTATTGCTAAAAAAATAATACTAATGTGAGATGCTGTCAGCCTGTTATTTTGAATCACTGATATTTTGTATGCACAGGAGAAAAAAATAAATCAAACCACCATGTAATTATGATATTTGCCTCTTTGTGTTAGTAAAAGAATTAAAATCTTCTCATAAAAATACCTCCCCATGCCTTTCTGGTCCATACTAAAGTTCCCCTGTTTATTTAGTGTGCTTTTTGAATAGTGATTTGGCACAGAGGCACATAAGTAGCATACAAATTTAAGTCCAGCAAATTAGGCATTATTGGCATTTTTAGCATGCGTTAGACTTAAAAGCAATATACAATCATTTTACTTCCCCTATAAAGAATGCGGCTCCCCTTACTGTTTTGCCAGTGTGTTATTTCTTAAATCCAAAAATGCAATGATACCGGCAAGGAGAAAAAAATAAATAATGTGCATCATTCAAAGTCAACATTTAGCTTTGCTGCATACTTGTTTTTAAGATCAACCACAAAGAATACCTTCATTCAAAAATAGAAAAATAAACACCCACACCCCCTTAATGCACAGTGGTTAAACTGATGGAAGAATTCTTGGCTTTAGTTTTTCAAATATGTAAAAATCATCTCTCTGTTATTTGTTTGGATTTAACCACTGATGATGTATTGCAAAATAAACTTACCTTTGCTCACTGCAATCCAGGATAAACTAATTTTTTTTTTAAAAAATGAATATATTTATAACATTAAATGTAATTTGTTAGAGGACTGTACATCTATACATTCTCTCAATATTTCCCGTAAACACAAAAGAAAAACTTGATTAATATATTTTTCTCCATATTTAATAAGTTAAAGAACTTAAACGCAGTAAATTTTAAAGTTTACAGTAATGCTATGCTATTTCAACCACTGAACAGATATGTTAATGTCTATAAATAAATTTAGAAATATACATGTTAAGATACAATTTTTAAAACAAAACTGTGAAGATATAAAAACAAAATCTTTTGCCCAGATCAGTATATCCTAGATTGCAATGCTCTTATTTTGAGAGATTTCCCTCCCAGTACTGCTTTACGTTGCATTAGTATTATACATTCTTTTATATATATACAGTATATATTTATAGATATGTACACAATTCTCTGGAATAAACCTTTTTGATATAAGTTAAAGGCTCTTGCCTACAGGTACCCGTAATTTCTCTCTCCAAGTCACTGCGTATGGATGGAGAAAACTTGCTAGCTTTAAAGGGGAGAAGTACCGAAACAGCTGCTTCTCTTGGGCTTTAAAGGCAAAAACCAAAAACTCAAATCTCCATCTCTTAGAGCCTGATCCTGCAGCATCCAGCATACTGGCAAAATACTGCAGTCACATGAAGCCCCCCTGAAGACAATGGGGCTCTGGATGGACAGTCTACGCATGTATAAGAAGTTGCAAGATCAGAGACTAATTCTGCTTGTGATTTAATGATTTGGCAATTCCCCGGAGACATGTGGTACCTTTATACCTGCCACTTTGATGCTTTCCTCCCTATGAACCCAAAAATGAACCTTCATGCATTTGCCCTTCCGTTTGGAATGTTCTGACTCTTCTCTATACACCAGTCACCTGCAGCGCTAGTGCAAGAGTGGGTTATGATCTATTACAGTCAAACTGCTGTTTGTCACCAAACCATTAACTCCTTTGAGATTTTGACTATGTCAAAAAAAAAAGGGGGGGGAATTTTTTTTTTTTTTTTGAAAAAATAAAAAAAATCTAAGTAGCTGGGTAATGATCAAGCGACTATAAAAAAACCCAACCAACAAAAATACAGCTATTTATATAAATATATTAATCCCTGCAGGCAATGTGGCTTTTCAGCTTCACCAAAAAGGTTCATGTACAGATTGCATAAGCAAAGAATTTCTACATTCTTTACACTTCTCCTCCCCAGAAAAAGAAAGTTTTTTTTTTTTCCCCTCTTCTTTGTATTGCAGGCACAGAATGGCAACTCTGGCACTCGATAATACATTACCGGAGGTCCAGAGGTCAGCACCCCTAGATTTAACCTTTTCTTTTTTAAATATATATATGTATATATAATAATCATCTTGGCAAGAGATTAGGTCCTTCAGGCCAAACAGTGCTTTTTGACTTCTTATACAGCAAAATGGAAAAAAAAAAATAACCCCAAACCCCCACAACCCTTCTACGGCTCAACAACAAAAAACTTCTTGAATTACCAAGCTGTTTCATTCAAAGATCCTTCACTACGGTTTGTCCTTGGCCTCCTCCAAGCCTACATTCGTGAGTTTTTTTTCAATGGTCTGTCTGTGTTTTTGGAGTCATCATGTCCTGATGACACCATTGCACTGCTGGTGTTTGGGAAGACATGGCTCATCCGGCAGAAGGTCGTGGGCAAACACGGAATCGTCTCCCGAAGAGCAGGTGCTGTGTGTGTCCTGGCAGGCGGGGGAATACTGCTCGAATGGCACGGAGAGGTCAAGGTACTCCTGCAAGGAGGGCAAGGAGAAAAGTCACATGGTTACGTGGTCAGGGGTGGGAGAGAAGAGATAGCTAATGATGCTGCAATGCTTTTCAGTTACCGCAAGCATTAGCGTTAGATCTGGGAATGCCAGAGCTGGGCTTTGAACACCCCCGAAGCATGAGGGTTTTGGGACCTGGGATTTTGGCTTAGGTAGGGTAGGGGCCAGGTCTGAATTTCAAACCACCTCCAGAGCTCAAGAGAGATCAACTGCAGGGTTCTGGTTCAGGCTCATCTCTACTCAGGACTGATCTTTAGCCAGAGAGAAATACTTACATCAGTTGATGTTACAGTAAGGACCCTATCCAGGTCTTCCACTAGCTGCTTAAAGGTTGGCCGTTGCGATGGGACTGCATGCCAGCACTCCCTCATGATCATGTACCTGAGGAGAACAAAGAGCAAGAGGTCTTCCCTGTGATCAGGGTGGGGGAAGAGAAGAGCACGTCTGCGGATATACATGTCCCAGCACAGCCAGGCTTTGGCCCATGCAACTGCTGAGGCAGAGCCAGCCCCCGCTCCTTCGCATTGCCCTAAGCAAAGTGAGACGTGCAGCTCCTTCTGTGCCTGAACCCACTGCCCAGCCCAGACATGGCCACCAGTCAGTGCATTGCTGCAGGGCATAACACAACCCAGCTGGTATGCCTGCAGCAGAAGTAAAGTAAAGAAAGAGGATCCCCTAGGGAAACCTCTCCAGCACAGTGCCGTAGGAACCCGCAGTGCTGGAGGTATGGAAACTGGGTGTAGAGAGTGAGGGAAAGCCTACGTTACAGAGTACTGAGAAAGGCAGCTGGGTCTGTCAGCAGCTTTATTACTGTAGCTGTCTATCACACGGTCCTTGGCAATGGCATCGGGAGCATAGGCCTAAGGCTGCCAATGGCTTGGAGCTCTATGTAGCCCCAGCATTCATGGTTTTGGCAGCAGGACCGGAGGCCCCAAAGGGAAAATGAGGAGGAGGAAATTCACACTTCGATTTCTTTGACATACACGCCCACCCCTTTACAATAATATGGGCAACCTGCAAATCACAAAGCTGGCCATAAATGATCACATTTGAAGAGGAAGCCATTGGATTATCCAAACAGAAACCCCTAATGTCCTAGTCAGAAATCTGATTTGCATGGGAAACAATGATAAGGCCTGGCTCTTGCTCCCAGCAAAGTGACAGGGCAAGAGGACAATCACCATGCCCTATTGGTCTTGAATGCCCTCTCCCTTGAGCAGTAACCAATGATGTTTACAGGAGAGGGAATCCTCCCACAGAGATGCAGCACTTATGAAACAGGAGCACATACCAATTTCATACAGATTGGTCTGGTTTTAAATTCAACATACAGCAGGGAAAGCTTTGCCTACAGCAGGTTTGTCCACAGTGTGGAGTAGGCAAAGCCAACTGGACCAGGGAAGAGTTAAAAGACAACAGTAGGGAATGGCGAGACAATAGGCTTAAAATGGAGCGTTGCTAGCAGGACGCTCACTGAATAGTGATTTGTCCTGCCTCAGTCCCAGCGTACTGACTGGAGTTAGACACAGGCAATTAAATGTTACTTAATTCACATTCGTTTAGGGCGTTACTGAAGCTGAAACAACAAGGAAGGAAATTAAACATAATGATGCCATTTTCTGAAGCTCAGAACCAGCCTCTTAGCAATGGTCTCAGGGCCAGAGAAAGTGTTTCTCATCTGCACAGTGACCAACGTGCCGGTACTGGACAGAAGAGAGCTTATCTCCCTATTACTACTTGTCACGGTCATCTGGGTGGCCAAACCCTCTCCTGACTTACACCTCACTTAACTCTACCAAAAGACAGAATTTGGCCCCCTTTATACATAGGCAACTTGTGTATTGAACAGAAAGAGGCTCTGAAGAGCAATCTCTCAAAGTTCCTTTTTACAGGGGTGCCATGAAATATAAACCCTTGTTTCTGGTATAGTGTCGCAATCGGACAAATACATCAAGCAGGAAAAGCTGTATTCAAAGGGTAAGTCACCACAGGACTATCCTCCCCACCCACTCACTCACCCACCACACATACTGCTCAGGGCCATAAGCAATTGCTTAGTCTGTTTCTGCCTGAGCTTCACTAGGAAAATCCATAGACCTGAGCTAGGCACGGGTTGACATGAATCGACCAAGCATAGCTGCATGTTTTGTCTGTCAGGGACATAATGAGTCTAAATGCTTCAGGTCTGGTAAGTTTATCTGGAGCCAGCCAGACAGTCGCACAGCAGGGCCAGCTAAATAGTAGTAAGTGGGGGTCAGACAAAGGAACGGGCAGAGATATTTATACACACACACACACACACTGGAAAGGGGACTGGAGAAACTGACTTAAGAAGGAAAATGAACTCAGGCGTCAGTCAAGGTTTCTAGAAACGAAGCCGTAAGGATACTCCCGCCCATGTTCTCTCACTTACAGGTCATGAGTGCAGTTTGCTGGCTTGTCCATCCGATGGCCTTCTTTTAAGAGTTTGAAGAGCTCCTCGACTGGAATTCCCGGATATGGAGACCCACCCAAAGTAAAGATCTCCCATAGCAGCACTCCAAAAGACCAGCTGGGAACCAAAGAAAGATGTTTAAAATTCAATGAGGTTTTTCAGTTTGTTTGTTTTTTTGCTTTATTTCGGTGCAGCCATGCATAGCTAACACAGCCATCAACAGCGTGACTAATTGCCTAGGCCATTTTTACTAGTTACTTGGAGATCTCTGCTAATCCAACTCAATAGCAAAGAAATCCCAGGCACCATGTCTGAAACTGAAATGAGCATTTAATCAGATAGGTGACAGCCCATTTATTACCCCTGGCGCTTTGTTAGGTCTTCCACCAGCTCCACTGAATGGAACAAATCAAATTATTCATGCACAGCTTCACTGAATCGCAGGCTAGGAACCACAGGCCACTGTGCAAGCCGATATCAAAACTTGCTTGTTACAATCCTTGTTTCACTGGCAGGACTGGAAGAAACACCCCCTACAAAAATCAGCAGAGGTCTAATGTTACATGCCTTAGCACTGCAGCTGCGCTACATTTAAAAGTCCTCTTTTTCAAAATATCTTTTGCCTCCTTAATTTTCTCTTTTAAAATAGAGATGATCTGTCTCTCAATCTCTCTCTCTCTAATTTAGGTAAGCTGACGTGTCCACCTACGTGCTGAAACTCGGATTTCAGATCACCGAAGCTACAGCATGTGAAATTTACAGAAAGAGAGAATACAAATTTGTCTGAAGCTCAGCAGAGAAACAGCTGTATTTGGCAGTTCCACAGATTTTCTGCTAAACTGGCACAAGGAGCCCACTATTAAAAAATAAAATAGCCATTATGCTTAGTTGGGCGATTTCAGCTTTCATAGACATTAAAGTGGATAGTTCTGAGTTCAGCCATGACCTGAAATAGTTTAACAGCCTGTTCTGCTCTTCATTCCAGTTATGCCATTGTTTTACAGCGTGCAGCCATTGAAACTAGCTAGGTTAAAATAAACATGGTTTTGTACAATAATTTAGTTGACTGCAAAATTAATCAGATAATGTATTTAATGAATTATTGTCTGACCAGCTCCAGTAACTCTGAACAAGTCAGGTAGGGCCTGAACCTCCTACTGTAGCTAAGTGATCATCCAGATCAAAGTCAATGGTAATTCTGCTTGAGCAAAGACTGCAAGATCAAGCCTTTCTGCGATTCAGTCTGTTCATCTACAAACTGAGTATGAAAGACTTGCTTATGTTTATATAAGTACTAGGAGGCTTAGCTCAAGAGCTGGAGATCTTTGGATGAAAGCTGCTATCTGAGGGCAGAGCAATGTCGCATGTACAGAACTGTGTTTCAGAGTCAATTACAAAGCTTATTGTCGAGTGGAGAGCTTTGTTTTTTGCGATCAGTCTTCACCAGCACTGGGCCCAGAGTTAAGTCCCATTTGTGCTTAGCGGGGCATTTGTCTTTATGATCCTCCGGTATTTTGTTTTGCTTTTATTTAAATTTTTTTTTTTAATGTGGGTAATGCTTACACATCGCTCTGGTGAGTGTAGACCCGGTCAAACAATGCCTCTGGAGCCATCCATTTCACAGGCAGCCGACCCTGTAATTAGGAAGACAAAGGGAATGTTCCATCAGCACATTCACTCAGCCACAACGGCACCATCTGAATCTTCTATTTTAATCCAGTTTGAAACGTTTTCATTAGCAACCACATCTGCTTCCCTGATCACTGTGCAGGCAGTAGTGGCCACATGTAAACAGATTATAACATTTGATCCCCGGTCTTCACTGACTATCTGTGTTATAAACACCCTCCCTCTTGCATGCTGCATTTCACTGCCAAGGCAGGTTTAATGTATCGCGGCATCTAAATCTCTGCATGAAAAACAGCATCCATCGTGTACAAAGCAGCTGTGGGGCTGTTCCTTTTCGAAATAGAGTGGGACCGACACACACGGGCCTTGCTGGCTTGAAGAGACTATTTCACTCAATGCAAAAATGCTGCTTAGTCTGAATATAGAGGGAAATGCACAGAGTGAATTCACCCAATGGGGGGGGGGGGGGTTGTCATTTCAACAGGACTCTCTTTCTCACCCTGCCAGGGGCCCAAAGGGGGAATGCAATGTGTGACACAGGCCTGAAACGAGGGTCATATGAAAATGATTCCCAAGGAAACTTAAAATGCTGCAGGATTCATTCCTGTAATGTAAATAACTCCTTCTAGAGCCTCAGCCTTAGGATTCTTTGTATCTGATGCAAATACTTTTCAGCTATAAGAGCGAGGGATGTACGTGAAATGCAGGTAACTCTAGTACTAGACTGAGTTATGGCCCTTGAAGTGAGGGGTACTGGAAAGCTCTGAATATGAGCAGTGCAGGGTCAATCTAACCACAGCTGCAGTGAATAGGAACAACTAAGGTGGCTTGATTTCTCCTTCAGCATAAAGTGAGTTTCACTTTGTCAAAGCTCACGATGCACAGATGCCTCCTTGATGTCACAGATCCCATCACCGCTAGAAATCACGGTGTAAGAAAATGCCGTGAAGGCACCAATCCTGCGACTGACAGTGCACGGATGGACTGCTGTGTCTAGGCAGCACTACTGATCTCAACAGGACTCCTAGTGGGTGCAGGGGGCCTGCCCGTCTGCTCCCAATTGCTGGATCAGGGCCAAACTGTTTTTCTCAATGCAGTAATTGTGGACCAAGGGCATGTGCTGCTGACTCCTCCACCACTGGGACCTCCCAGGCACTTGGCAGCTCCATACTCACATTGGTTGTTTTCTTGTAATAGTCGATGTTGTGAACATCTCTGGCTAGGCCAAAATCGGCTATTTTCATCACATTGTCTTCAGTGACTAACACGTTCCTGGCTGCCAAGTCTCGATGAATGCACTGCGAAAGGTGAGGACAGAGATACATTTGGGCTCGTTAAGCTGCTTACGATTCGCGGTTTACGAAGTGCCATTTCATTTACTCGAAAGCCAATAAAGCTGCACCATTTAATTCTTCGCCCTTTAGGTCATCGCTGCCACATGCAGTCTCAGACAAACTGCTTCTTAGCAACATCTAACATACACGCTCGCCTTCAGTGGCGAGACAGCAGTGCTTCTTCATCTGCTCTCTCAGGGCGGGACACTTGGACTGGAGAGGGCCCCTTCTCCTCCACGGGAGATCGGCCAGATCCCAGGGCTGTACACTAAGCTGCCACCACCAGGGAAGAGAATGTGGGCTAATAGTTTACTTACAGTAAGGCCATGGGAATCAAGATATTAAGATTTGATTCCCTGCTCTACGACTGACTCACGGTGTATAATGTAATGTCCCAGGTTCCCCATCTGTAAAATGGGCCTGATTGTCCAATTGTTTACATCAGTGTAAATCAGGAGTAACTCCAGTGAAGCAAGTGTGAGAATAGTGTCGGGTCCAATGTTTGTAAAGCGCTTTCGGAGCCCATGGATAGCTCTATGTAAGTGTCAGATCTTGTTTTGAATGGGCCAAATCCTTCGCTGGGCTAACTCCAAGGGAGTCTACGTTCACCTGGTAACTTAGCAGAGATACTGCTCTTCTAACAAACGAATGTTTGTCATAGGCTGGGTCTCTGCCTCGGCCTTGATGCTCTGCACTTTCAGCATTACTGAAAAGGGGCCACAGAGGTTCCTGATTCTATTGTCTGAGATGAGATTATCTCTCAAAGTGACTTTCAATTTTGCTGTCATGCTGACATCACCAAGATGCAGCTCAGCATGGCTCTAAATCTGACCGTGGCCGCCCTCGTATATTGGCTGAGATTGACTGAGGATCGGACATCTGAAAGTCAATTACCTCTGCATTTAGATGCTTCTGTTGTGTGACCGTTGTATTTGCTCACTGAAAACACACAACTGAGATCTGCCTTTCATACGGACTCCGCAGTGTCCTTGTATTGCCACACTGTTCACACACTTACTGGTGGATTGTTGATTAGAGCAAAGGAGCACCCAGCTAAGTTGCTCATAAATGGATGTCATCATACACAAATGGACGTCTAGTTCTCTTTGCAAGTAGCAATGCCTTTCTTACTGAAAAAGATAACTCCTGTATGTGCAGGCTCTTAAAGGCAGAACCCACTCATTTATTTGCCTGCAATGCACTTTGCATATCTGTGGCCTGACACATATGTTTATGTATGTGATAAATAATAACAAACTAAGTCTCTCAACTCACTTTCTGAGATGCCAAATATTCCATGCCACGGGCCACCTGGTAGGCGCACGAGACTAAATCTTTAAATGTTAACTGCTCTTCTGGCAGCTTGCAGGTGTCGAATGAATAGTCCATGCCGGGCGGCCGACGAGCCCTGAGATATTCCCGCAAGTTCCCTTTTGACGCATATTCTACCAGAACGTAAAGTGGGCCTGCCAACAAAAAACAGTCACAATCTGGCTGTCATATCATAATTACAAGGCGCCTTGCAAAATGGAGTGAGCGTCACTAGCCTCATTTTACTGAAAGGGAATGAGGTGGTGAGGTGACGTTACACAAAATCATATGACAAGTCAGCAGCAAATGTGGCATTAAAGAGGAAGGATGGGCCAGTGGTTAGAACACTAGTCCAGGACACTCAAATTCAAGCCCCTGCTCTGCCACAAAGTTCCGGTGTGACCCTGGGTGAGTCACGTTGTCTGTGTGCCTCAGTTCCCTATCTGTGAACTTCCCTACTGCACAGGGGTGTTCTGGGGATAAATGAATTAAAGACTATGAGGTGCTCGGATACTATAGTATTGAGGGCCACCAAAGTACCTAAGAAAGTTAGATAGGAACAGTGCTCAGGTCTCGATTTGCAGTCAGGTTCCCTAGCCAAGTGGCCTCTGACAAACACATCTCTTCAGAGCCTTTCACAAACATTAACTCACCCGCCTAACTGCCCTGTGGGTGAGCATTATCCTTTCTGTTTGATGGCTGGAAAGGCTTAGACATAGAGGGTATTATGTGACTTGCCTAAACCCACAGAGTTGGGACTCAAAGCCAATGCTCTAATCACGAATCTTGCCCAGCATATTTTGGGCATTCAGTGAGTAAATACTAATAAATGACAGTCAAACCACCAATCTCTCCGTTTCCAGCTCCATTTTCCACCCCCCAAAAAGGAGAAGGACAATAAGGAAAAGCATTTGAAAAACAAAATAAAAACCAGTATCAATAACAAGTAGAGACTTTCCTAACACCATAAATTTGCTCCAATATCTAAAAGCCACTCAACTTCTCACTGAGCAAAGCACAGTTAGTTATGTCTGTGCACACAATTAATCTTGTGGCCAATTCAGATGCATGAGGAAAGGGTAAAATCCTCCTGGCCTCTACACAGCCTGAATAAGCGGCTCCTGGAGCACAATATTACATTGGAGGGGGAAAATCCCTATGCTTGCTGGGCCAGGAACCTGCAGTAGAGGTATGGAAAAGCAACTGTGTATACATAAGGCTGTGCTAGTACAACGTGCACCACAGAGCAGAATGGGACTGTTCACCACTGAAATCATGAAGTACGATGGTAGCATATGGCTTTCTCTGAAACATACCATCCTGCGTGCAGGCGCCTAGGAGGTTAATGATATTTTTGTGTTTCCC
>NC_048302.1:122364235-122514231 GCF_013100865.1 Trachemys scripta elegans
GATGAGCACTTTACAATCCTGAATGGATTTTATACTCAACACCCCTGTGAAATAGGGAAGCATTATCCCTATTTTAAAGGCAGGGTGCTCAGATAAAGGGTAGATAAAGTGACTTGTCCAATGTCATACAGGAAATTTGTGGCTGGACTAGGAACTGAACCCAGGTCTCCTGTGGCCAAGTCCAGTGCTGTATCCACTTAGCCATCCTTAAGATAATAATTATCACTTCCTGTGACCCACCTTAAGTGGAATCTGTTGAAACAAGCATCAGCTATGGAAGCCAAAGGGAGAATTTAGCCTTAGGTTTGCTCTTCTTATGTAGTCATATTTTTAAAATAAAAAACAAAACCCAAACCAAGATAAATGCCAAGGGCAAATGCCTAACACCCCCACCTCCTGTCATTCCTTCACGGTGCTGTTCTCTGTACCTTTTAACATCTTGACAGCTACAGTGATGGCCTTGTTTGGTTTGTCCTTATCGATCCCAATCGCTTCTGCCATCACCACTTGACCAAAACAACCTTCACCCAGAGGTTTCCCCAGAGTCAGGCTGAAGCGACAGACACAAACAAATGAATTAATGTGACCATGCTGACAAGTGGAATGAAGACAAAAGAACGACACGTATATTCAGCTTGTGGGTTTGACTGACCGAGATCTCGTTAATTCCCACTTGGGATCAGCAGGCAGTTCGAGCTCCGAGACATTCGCTAGCATTGGCCCATCGCTGGATGAGAGGCGGGTGATTCTGACCAGCGGGGTATTGGAATTCATGGAAGAGTTCGACTCCAATGACACCTGCTTGAATAGAGCAAATAAAATGTTATTGCCAACTGCCTCCGTGTCAGATACATGCAGAGGTGCTTGAAAAGGAGCCAGCCAAGAAAATCAGTTTGAACTAATCTTTGTTTATTGAAGACTTACAATAAATTGTAACCTGAAAATGAAAAAGATCAGTCCCATATTACGGGAGTGTATATATCTCGGCATGCAGAGCCAGCTCCTCTGCCAGTGTAAACCAGAGTGGCTTCATTGAAGCCACTACTCTATTGATTTACACCAGCTACATCAGTTGATACCAGTTAAAGTTCTGGCCCATACACATGGGGTGTGTGTGTGCGTCCGTGGAGTCAGTCCTGTGCAAGCCAATAGGTGGTTTACAGCCAGAGAGGCTGAATGAACAGGGTTTGCAGTCCTTTTTAATTCCTACATTTACTGTTCTGCAGTGCCCGTCACTGATGCATTACTGGATGGGATTTTTATTGTACAGAGTGCCATCATTGTCCCTTGCAGAAAGGCCCAATCCTGGACCCACAGACATCAGTGGAAGTTTTGCTAGCGACTTCAGTGGGAACAGGTCCAAGAATACACTTCTTCTCCCACTCCTCCTCTTCAGGCTGGCTAGGGGTGCAGGACGGTAGATTATTCTCTGGGAGGTCCATTTTCCCTGGGGTGTTGTGACTTGTGGCCACAGGGCTGGTTTAAGGGTCTGTTTTACTAGACCTAGGTAAGCACAGGTCTCTCTGGAATTGCTGGCCTCTGGCAAACAATTGTAATCTAAAAAGAGAATTAACTGCCACACGACATTTTCACTGAAAAATCTAAAGTAAATGAATAAGTGAAACAAACAGACACAGGGCCCGACCTTTATTCGGGCGAAGGCCCCGCTGACATTAATGGCATTTTTGCCTGAGTAAAAAAACACAGGGTCAGGTTCCGAACATAGAAAGGAAATGTAAAGGTAGGCTGGGGCTATAGGGGAGATAGGAATCTTGTATCTACTTTCTGTTACCTGTCTCTTGAGAGGAAATTTGGAGACTTTCTGTACAGTGGGGGTGTTCATGGCTTTTTTGCTGGGCATTTTCATCCTACAGATAATCACGACGACAACCACTAGGATGAAGAGAACGAAGCCAGTCCCATAGCTGAGGATGCCAGCATAAACTGAGCCAGAATCATCCACCTCCACTAGCTCTGTAGAGTAACAAGAGACAGAAGTGAGGAGCGAGGACAGGCGACGGCAGCCAACACATACACGTGCAGCGCGAGAAATTCAGGAAGGGTCTGAGCGAAAGCTCACTGTCACCAGTGGGAATCTTCCCATTGACTTCAGTGGGAGTTGGATCAGGCCTAGGTTGGACACATCTTTGTATATGTGTAACCCCGTTGGACTTGAGCCAGGAGCCCTCCCAAACCCAGAACTCCGAATGCCTACACTGGGTGTTTTGCTTTTGCAAACAATGCAGGATTGGGCCCTTCGTCTATTTCACTCATCAGTTTTGACCCCAATGCTGGCAACAGATGTGCCCTAGACAAGAGATTAACATGGCAACTCAAGCTAAGATCCCACCTGAATCACGCTGGTCTCCAAAGGATGGTGAGGTTAAAAACGTGATACTTGGGTGAGGATAAATGGGAAACTTGGCTTAATTATAATTCATAATGTAAATATTTTGTTTGGACAAGTAAAGGAAGGACAGATTATCCCAATTATTATAGCAAAAATCCCACCCCAGGATTCCAGAAGGTCAGAACTTCCAGTAGGCCCACTGTACAGTCATGAGCCCAATCATTTTGATGGCTATAACATAATTAGCACTATGCACTCAGAGCTCAATCCTGCAACTCCTACTCAAGCAAAACACAAATCAAGAATGATTCCCCACCTGCTCCATTCAGTCCAGGCACTTCTGAATTTACAAGGGGTCAAAGCAAAATCAACAACATACTAACAGAAAGAGGATGCCCAATGGTTCTTTAATCAGCAGTGGAACTCCTTATAGTGAAATCACTCTGTTTCCTTTCACACAGTCACTTCACTCTGGGCTAAATGCTGAGCTGGGTAAATTGGGTGCATGTGACTTGAAAGCGGCCATGAGCACAGTAGTGAAGAAAACTCATGGGGGAACTCTACTCCTTCATGGGCAAAGGGGATATGGAACCATTCAAGCTCCACCCCAAAGTCTAGTTATTTCAACGTGAGTCTTTCCACTAACTTTATTAGACTTTGGACTGTGTCTGTGAAGGAACATGGCAATGCGAAAAACGGAGGTTCCACTCAAACAGGGCAAGGCTTGTACATGCACGTGCAGCAGCAAGCTACATGTCTGTGAGCCAGCTAACCAAATGAGCAGAGAACCTTTGTGTAGAGCTCTGCTAACCCCCAGTGAAGTCAGAAGCAGTTGAGGGACCTCACAGGATCAGGGCCGGGAGTATGGATGCCATGAAATACTGTTGGGCTGGTTCTGCTTCGTTTGATCACAGCTCCGAAGTCTCTGATCAAGGCCTTTTCTCTCTTTGCTGAAAGTGGAAGGGTTACTGCAGACGGACTACAATCTGCATCACCCTAATGGTTGGTGCAGTCTGGACCCCCCATTCCAGTTTGCTATATCTGGAGCTTCCTTGCATCTGAGTTCACTATAAAAGTTCCACTTTAGCTGGGCTTTTTTTTTAAAAAAAAATATGTTCCGAGTTCATACATTTTAAAACCAATGCAACAATTTGATGATACGATCTAGACAGATTCTTATAATAATGTAAACCTCCGAACTTAAACCAACAGAAATGTTTTTTTAATCAAGGGGATGGCAGAAGCGGAAACAGAATCAGACACCAGCCATTTTAAAGAGAAGAACCGGCAGATTCCACTTGCCTCAAGGCCCGTCTTTGAGGAGACACTCTGACCCCTAACAAAGGCAATTAATAAGAAAAAAAAAATCACCAATTCCGTTAACGTCGGGGTTTAGAAATGCCAAAGTTTCTGGTTCAGAAAAATGCTCTGGGCACATCTGTTTGCAAGGGCTACCAACAGTGGTGGTGGTGGTAGGGAGGATCAAAATGTGTTTTATAACCAGGGAATTTGAGAGAATATAATTTATTTGCTGCCCATTCAATGGATTATTAAAAATGAGAATTACATAAAAAGAAAAGGCTGAATTTGGGTCTGCTTCTGCAATTGTTCTGGGGCAGAACCCCCATCAGCTTCAGGGGGAATGCTGCTTGAGTAAGGACTGCACCTTCCCCAAGCAAGTTCATGCATTTTAACACAAGGCCAGCTTTCAGGGTGTGGGACAGTGCAGTCTCTCTCTCTCTCTCATCAGCAGTGCAGATCTCTCTATTGCATGGTCTGAACTTGTCCTATGTCAAGGTCACTCTTGCACATGAAATGAGTACAAGATGCGGTCATCTCAGCCTCCATTTTCAGAGCCTCCACAGCTCCCATTGCCGTCAGTTGGTGCTCAGAGTATTAGTACCTCTGAAAATCAGCTCACCAGTGCCTGGGAGCCAGGACTCCTGGGTTCTGTACCTCCATCTCTACAAGTGACTCTTGCTGTAACCTTCCATTTATAGATGAGCAGGTTGAGAAATTATCTTAAAATGGGAATAATACTACCTGCCTAAACCAAAGGGATCTTGAGATGTTCAGATCATTATCATCTCTGAAGTGCTTTGTGAGCCTCAGATGACACATGAAGTATGTCAGTATTTAATATGCAACTGCAGTATGCATTAGAGATCTGCACAGCAAACTGAAGAGGAGAGTTCTTTCTGCAGAGAAGTCGACTAAAGATCAAAACTCACTGCTCCATGTCATGTAGAGTTTGCGGAAACTTGGCATTTCTAAATTAAACACTGAAGCATCACCAAGAGGAAAGAAAGGGGACAGCGCAGAAGGAAATACCTGGTAGAACCGTCAGCCAAGCAGAATGATGTGAAAACCCAATAGAATTCCCAGCGAGACAAGTATATTCCCCTGCATCCTCAAAAGTAACATTTCGCAAGTACAGTATTTCTAGCTCCTTATCCGTTGTGTTAACACCTGCCGTCTACAGGGGAAAAAAAATACACATATATAGAAAGAGGAAAAACAGAGGATAAGCCACATTCCCAGCAAGTTTGAGGACACCACATGGATTTACAGGCAAATTTCAAAAGCAGATGAAGATTTTTTTGTTTGTTTTCAGTGGCCCTGTCGTCCACATTTATTTATTCATTCCCGTTTGCAACCTGTAGTAAAAGCAAAAGGTTCCCTTCACCAGGCTCTTACTCTGTCCCACTAATGAAGCATGCAAGCAAAAGCATCAAAAGGAAAAATTGCTCCCACAATAGGACTGACTGTTGGTTAGCAGGGTGAGTGTGGGGGAAAAACAGAGCTTGTAAGAAAAAGAGAAAGACAGAAAGAAGAGCTGTAGAGAGGAAAGGGTAAAGTGCTGACCAGATAAATGGTGATTTAATACAGAAATATGTTCATCAGGAGAACATTATTTTTAATATCAATTTCAACACCAAAAGCGTATCTATTAATAATACAGCTCTTGATGCTATAATGTAATTCTGGATCATCATTAGATAGCGTCCTTTAGGGAACATTCCTACACTATCAAGGAGATAGACTGGCTGACTTGCCTCTCACTTTATAATTAGTTGAAAATTTTCAAGACATAGGCAAAATTCTTCTGGAGTGTAAACCAACAGAGTTAAACCAGAGACTGACTGGACTCGGCTATTCTCTATTTATGCGTTTGCCTGCATGATCTAATACCGATGTTAATTGTGAATAACTATTGGAAAGGAAAAAGTCTGTTTACTGACTATACTAATATGGGCAAAATCTTCAAGTGAATTTGATTTCTTAGAGCTTCGAGCATCAAAGATCATTAGCATGCAATCCTGTTATCGGCACTCAGCTGTTAGGAAGAGAAAGGAATATGAGCAGAAAAAGCTGATAGCAAAATTTGACAGTCATTTTATTGTGGGAATTTTTCCATTGCAATTGATGTAGAGGCATTTAATTCTTTCAAAATAATTAGCAAGGAAATAAGGTAAAGCCATTCAGCATCAGTTGACAGGGTTTAATACAAAATGAAGAGTCATTTTAATCACTAGCTTCTTAAAATGTTAAAGCTCATTCTTGCAGTTGCTAGGGCCTTGGGACAGAGTCTATAGTTTACCTGGTTTTGGTTTGCGAATGTGGAGCCAAAATGGTTTTTCGGCTATGCCTACGAAATTGTTGGCTCTACACAGATATTCTCCTTCATCTTGTTCTGTCACATTGAACAGATTTAGGTTAGCATCGGCTTCAGCGTTTTTACTGATCCAAGACTGCAGGAACAGACAGAAACCTGAACTTCAGTAAACCAAACAATACCTCCATCGAAGCTACGTTAGCTTAGGACTGATAGAGCATGACCGTTTTATACTTTAATTTCTGCTCACCGTACTCACGCGAGGAGAGCTACTGAAGACTTGAGTGAGCAAGGTGACCTGGATCTGGCCCACTAACAGTGCCCAAGTTCACTCCTCTCCTTTTACTGGTGCTTCTCCAATTAAAAGGCATATATAACCTCTCTTTTTAAAAGATAATTACCCTGTTCTGCATCTAACGGCAGCCAGAAAGCCAAAGATTCTATGGTTTCTTAATAACGCTGTAGACAGAAGCAGCAGGAAAACGGCTTACATGGAGATTTGTGTTTGCAACCCAATTCAGCAAATACTGTTTCAATTATCAGGATTCCAAAATAGAATTTGGAGACAAAATATAAGCAGTGGCAGTCTGAAGCCTACTGCTGACTTTGCCTTTCAGAAATTAGCTGTAACTTTTTCCACTGCACATAGGAGACTCTTCTTTACTAAATAAAGTGGTGCATATAAATCAGTCCAACTTCAGACCATTAAACAGGCTTTTATTTCTTGTCTTCCAAGCTGCTGCATGGCACATAAGTTTGTTTCTAAACAGTTGTTTTTCTTTTGTCTGAAACTGTGCAACCCTGTTGGATGGTCTCAAAACATGCCTGAAAGGCTAGAAAAATACTCCTTTCAATTCTGGGAGATAAAATGAAGCGATAGCGCTTTGTTATTCCCCTGCCTGGCCCAATCTACAGCCACAATGTTAGGGTGTGATTCTGCAGAACTGACTTGTGAAAAGGACTGCAGGATCAGCTCCATAATTAGGAACTTAAACTCATTCCAGATGAGCCTAGGGTTCAAATTCTGATGTGAACTTTACAGTTTCAGGCCCAATCTCACTGCTGATATTCACCCTTTGCAAAGTTTGTTTGAACCCATCTTTAAGTTGACTGGTGAGACAGTTTCCTTGCTGCTGCTTCATTATTTATAATTAAAGTCTCTGTGTATTGATAGAGAGGGTACAGTTTATCCTGGGCTAACACCATCCCTTGTTGGAGACTGGAATGAGGAGTTTTCAATCCCCCTGACTGGCACATGGATAACATTCCTCTGCGCATCCTGCGAATTCCTCCTGTGTTCTACAGAATTCTTTTTGTTCGCAGATTAGGCCCAGCTTTGTGGTAACTGATCCAGATCGCAGTTTGGTTTTGTCAAGCAATTTCAGAACGGATTAAAGTGTAGCATTAAATGTAATGATCAGGAGTCTGTGCTCCCCCAGATCCACATGCAGAGGGCAATCTTGACATGCAGCTCTTCCTTCCCTCCTGCATGAAAGGGGCCTCAGCTGCTTCCAATGTGCCATCCAACCCATATTCTGGACTCCGCAGAAGCCCCTCCGCTGGACTAGGGACTTGCCCGGGGTCAGGAGACTGGGCAGCCTCATGAAGCGCATCACGTCCCTCCAACCCTGTGGAGATTGCACTGGAGGGACTTATAGCCAGGAATCCCTTTTAAGGCAACCATGGTCACGGGAGATCTTGGTAGCATGACTCCAGCACAGCTGCACTGCTAGGGACTGAGATCGGAGCCACTGTCTCCTCCCACGGGGGCAGAACAAACCCTGCTCTATAATAATGTGGGGAAAGCGCCAAAGGGGAGGGGCAATTCAGCGCCAATAAACCATACAAAGGTGAGAATGACAAAACCAAACCAAGGCCCAGTATTTGAGCACAAGGATGCGTCCTGAAATGGAAACCCCCTGAGCCCCGATGCCATAAACCAGCGTTAACACACCTAGACGCAGTGACAATTAATCAGAAGTAGCAAGGATAAGTGTGCTGTTTCCATTCAAAAAAAATAAAATCAAACCTCTGTTTCCAAATGCTTGCCTACGCTCACACCTTTAGGAAGGTATAGCTCACACTGTCCAAAGAGGAGAAGGCATTTGGCAGTTCTAATAATCTAGCACCTCTGTCGCTCAGTGTTTAATTTTTAAACACTATTTACATGTATAATTCTTTGCCACAGTAGAGTAGGATCCTGGGTTTGTGACAATCTGCTGTTTGCACAACTTTGTGAACTTCCAGAGGTGGCAGCACTTTATTCTGTAAGGACCACACGGAACTATATTGAGTGGCATGTAACACAGCACTTGGTACTTTGCTGTGAAATCAATGGGAAATTAATATATGCACATTTTAAGCAAATCTTTATGCACAGCCAGAAAAACAAAAAGTTTTATCAACTTGTGGTTCCAAGTACGGAAGAACAGTCTCAAACCATTTCTTCCAGTGTGTTAGTTCAATCTGGGTAATGATTTCCAGGGTCTCTGGCTTCCATTATCATTTAACTGGCTGAGTTATAGTACGGTACATACAGTCTGACCCTTCTTTAACTTCACATGTAGGAAAAAAGTGTGCCTTGAAACTGACAATATGCTGGATCTACTATGTAAAAGGGACATCGTCGGGTTGACAATCAAAGGCCAAATTTCAGAGTAGCAGCCGTGTTAGTCTGTATCCGCAAAAAGAACAGGAGTACTTGTGGCACCTTAGAGACTAACAAATTTATTAGGCCAAATTGTGTTCTGAGATACAACTGCAAATCTGGAGTAACTCCATTGAGCTCTATGAATTTTAAATGGATTTACATCAGCATCTCAGTAAACTGCAAAGGGTTTTAAAAGTAGTACACTTTTCATAGTTTACACTGTTTTCTTTTTGCATTTGGTCAGTCCCGGAAAATGGACCAGTCAGTTTTAGTTTTGTTTGCTGTCGCTGGACCATATTCTCTCACAATACTGGAAGGCCCCATAAGCACATGCTCAAGTTCATTCCTATTCAGCAGAGCACCTAGCACATGCTTAGCTTTAGGCTACAATGGAACCTAAGTGCTTTGCCAACTAGGGATCCTTTCCTGAATCTGGGCTTGAATGAGGAGCAACTGCTTTAATGTCACTGGTCTGAGCATTGAGAAGAGAATCAGGCTCATGGTGACATCCTTGTTCTCAGGCACTAGCACCATGTTGTGTTATTTAGGGAGCAAACACTGGAACGTTTATGTGTTAAAAGTAGAGGTATGTGTGTACATGCACACATATGGAAATATGTTTTTTTCATCCACTTTAGGCCAAATTTCACCTGACAGCATCTCATTCATTACGACACAGTCCCCACAAGTGTCATGACTCTCACAACCATGTGCTGGCCCAGGGTATTTATCTAGGCTAGTTTACATAATCAGATAAGCTCTGACCCTTTCAGTTTGGGCTCAAACTGTGGCGTAGCTGTTTCAGGACACTTTCCTATCCCGCTTCCAGAAAAAAATAAGGGGGGGGGGGGGGGAAAAAATTTCTTTCTATAGAGTTTTAGTATTCCATTTTATGAATATCTAAATAAAGTTTACTGTCTCACCATGAATGAGAACACCTAATCTTTGGATTGAGCTCTCAACCTAAGCGCTGTATAGCTACAGGCAGAGATTTATTTATTTATTTATTTATTTTTGAGAAGAACAAGGGAAAGGAAAACCATCCCCTCTAATTTGTATCTTTCCTGGTTCTAAACATTTAGGGAAAACTTTTCAGATGCACTCAAGAAACTAAGCAGCCTAAGATCATGTTCACAAGTGACATAGGCGTTTCGGAGCGTAAGTCCCATTGAGTTTTAATGAAAGTTGGGTTTCTATCGGCCTACCCGTCACTTTTGAAAATGCTATCCTTAATGGCATTTATTTGTTCCCTCATCTATCCACTTGTGGGTGGTTTAACAAATTGTCAAATAATGATGTCACCTGCACAGTGCTGTGTTCACCCCAGTCCACAGCTCTGAGCTCTCTGTATGTCTCCTCTTCTCCACAGCACCAGCTATAAATTTCACCGATGACACAGTAGTTGGCAATCATTGCAACTCTGACTGTGATAGGGCAGATGACTGTACATGTCCTCTGACAGTCGGAGGCAATACTTAGCTGTAATTAATCTAACATGACACTAGATATCATTGTTGCCTCTCAATGAGGTACCAAAGCCTCATCTAGCTGCAAAAATATGATCCTAAAAAGGCAGAAAACGGAGTTTCTAACAGAGCAAGGCTTTGAACACAACTGCTTTTTACTTCTCTCTCTCTCTCTCTTTTTTTTTTTTTTTTGGAAATGCACAGATTTAATTAAAAGTGAAACTGTCAAGGTATAAATCATGGGCCAAACTTTGTTTTTTTGCACAGAGGTCACTGAAGACTGGATTTGGCATCATATTTTTAAACACAAAAGAAATATTCCTTATCTGTATTAGTAATACAGCAAACGAATAGAGCCTGAGCATAAAAACCATCTCATCTACTTCGCCCATTATGGGTGAAATCTTGTCCCCGCTGAAGTCAATGGCAAAATCCCCATTGACTTCAATGGAGTCAGAATCTTACTCTATGGATGTACATTTTCAGACGGCCTCCTTAATTTTATGCCTTCAAACTTTGAGAGTGGTTGTTTTGAACAGGCACCTCTATCCCTTGGCTAACTGAGGAGTCTGCACATTCACTGCTATGGAACACACCGCTCTGGATTCACACCAAGATCCATAACTTTCTGGCAATACTGCGTTAGCATTGGACACAGCAGGGATCCAGGAAGGTCACATTTCTGGGAATCCTTGTAATATCTAAGCAGTTCAGATGGCATCACTGAGATACTGAGACCACCACAGAAGGGGCGTTCGTCCTCCCTTGTATGCGAAAGCAAACGGTGTCTACCAACCTTTAGCACCGTGACATACGGCGTCCCGTTGGATCCATATTTACTGCCGTTGACTTCCACGTGTTTCAGCCACTGGATGTGAGGCTGGGCATCACTGTAGACCTTGCAGTGGAATTCGACGTCGCTCCCTACCACCACAGTCTGGTTGGCAGGCAGTCCTGCCTGGAGGATAGGCCGGTGGGGTGACCTTTCTGAAATGAAAAAGGGGAACCTGTTTTTAAACTTTCTCCCCACTGCCAATGTCTGCACAGGAGCTTGTACTAGGGCTCATGCAAGGCAGTGGATAAGCAAGAGCAAAGAACACAGCTCTTTGCTCTCCCACGGAAAGGGTACACCCGGGGAGCTGCAGCATAGGCTTCCCAGCCACTGCCCCAATCAACATGCCTCAGTCGTGAGCAGGAAGCATCACGTCCAGGATAGCACATTCACTCCTTGAACGCTTGCTGAGAATGAGGGCCAGCTGGGTTTGTGGTTCTGGACCTGCGTCATTCACTTCAGGGGACGGGGTATATGATTAATCCCCAAATCATCATTGCACATAAGCCATCAAGCAGCCTCTTGATGACGACTGCGTATCAGAAGTTAAGAGGAAGTAGGGAAATCTTACCTAATACATCTAGCTGGTAAGTGTGCCTAATGCTGCCGTATTTGTTCTCTACAACGCACGTGTAGTTCCCGCGGTCTGACGGAACCACACTCTCCATCACTAGGCTCCACTGTTGATGCCGTAACTAGAGGGAGGGAAAAAAAAAAACCCAGCCAACCATAAGGCATCACCAGCTAATATTTCGTTGGACCATTATAATCAATGAACAAATGGCAAAACACAATGGGCCTCATTCTTGTTTATTCCCAGGCCTCTTTCACCCCCCCTCTCCCAGTGTGATGGGGCCGCAGCATGTCTGTAAATATAAGTTCTGACCACTTTAAGGACAAGTTACGCTGCCTGCCTGGTGTAAAGTGGTCCTTATGTGAGAATCAAGCCCAGTGAATTAGCTGTACAGTGGGCTGTATAACAGGCTCTGATCCTACCTGGGGCTGTAGGTGCTCCCGTAATATAAATATTGGGCCGTAAGCCCATTGGGGCATGGACCATCTTTTTGTTCTATGTTTGTACAGCACCTAGCACTACGAGGGCCGGGTCTACAAATAGAGCTCATTGGTGTGAAGGTAAAACAAATAATTGCTAGCTGCACTTCTATGTTGTGCCTTTCATCAGAGGGCCTGAAAGTGCTTCAAAGACATTAAATAAGATAGCATCACATACTCCAGTAACTGAGGGCCAGAGAGGGTAAATGGACTCCATCAGCTTAAAGAACCACAACTTTGGGTTTTTTTGGCAAATCTTTAACCTACTTGTGTTACCAGTAACACCCACCCACCAATCAGCAAAACTGAAAGAGACCAGGGAGAAAAAAATTCTATATTTTACAGTTTGTTTATTCTGGGTATTAGGCAACACTTTATGTACAGTCAGCCTCACTATTTCCTGTTTCCCTTTCTCATTGGGCACGTCTTCCGTTGGGTAACAGGTGAGAGACAAGATTAAAAACCATAGGAAAACCATGAGTGTAAAGCACAAAACTGTCAGGGTGACCCTGGCTCGAGTGTAGTACATGAAACTCCATGTCCTTTTTTTTTTTTTAATTGATTGGATTTCAGACCAATGGTGTCCACTTTAAGTGACTTGGCCAAGGTCGCAGGGGCCATCAGAGTTGAAAATAAATGCTGGCATCCTTGCACAACTCACTAGACAACTCTCAGTTAGTTAAGTGAGATCACATCTGTGGGAAGCACTGAAAATTTTGAACTGATGTAGAAAGCAATTGTGAGCAGTCAAGACTCAAAGTGATTCATACACACACAAACGTGCTCAGTATGCATAATCCCCGTGAGCAGAGTCAGTCAACCTTCCCAAGCCTCTGGACATTAATTAGAAGCCATCTGCCCCCAAACAGCTGTCAACAGTATTTTAACAACACATTTTGGAGCGGATTCTTGGTACATAGAATCAACTGGCATCAGTGATGCCAGTTCTACACACTACAGAAGACCAAGGGCCAATGCAGAAAATGAGTGTGTAATCAATTGTCAGCACTTTTAGCTACAGCAGGTGAATTCAAACGGAGCTGCTGTAATCATCTTTCACTAGTTGTTATCCGGATCCTCATGCCTTGTTTGAAAGGGATCAGAGCACAATTACACTGTCAAAAGCAGTGTTTCTGCACTAGGCATTGGGTGTAAGGGCTATGAAGCAAACGTGGCTTGGTTTTAATGGAGGAAGTCACACTCTTGCCATAAAGCTCTACCCTCCCCCAACCTTTTGTATCTCAGCATCTGCACAAGCACCAGTGTTGACTGGCCCATTTTCCTAACCTCGTTTCTAAGTGTTGACAACAAAGCATGTCACTGCATTTAAATGTATACATAATAAAAAGAAAGGTAGGTTTTGGCTGCTGAGGATTATGGGTCCAATTCTGCACCCAGAATCCAATGCACTTGTGCATCTGAGGGCTAAATCCGGACCAAAATTTCACCATGATTAGAGCATCTCTTTACTGACCCATCTCTTTAATGATACCTTCCTGGAGATTCCACTGGGCATTTTGTCATGTAATTTACAGGTGAAACTGGACCAGACTTGATGCCAGAACTTGCGGGGGGGGGGGGGGGGGGTCTCGATCTAAACCTGTTAATGACCTATCTCCATAGTGGCTTGTATCATTGCCTTGCATCTGCACGCCCCTTTTTATCCTTCTCTCCTAGGCATTTGTAAAGCACCCATCATGGTAGTATCTAGGATCTGAACTCTGGTAAAGCTTGGCTCCAGATATGAAGCATGTGGCAGTGCGGTGTCATAAACCTAGATCCAAACACTCCAAACATCCAACCATGTGTCTTGCCTATTCTAGACAAAGTGTCCATCACCTCATTGTATGGGACTTGAGTTCTGGGGAAATGGGGTCTGAATACAGATTCAAACTGTGGCTCTGAGCTGTGTTCCTGTGACACAGAAGGTGTCTGGAAAGGTTTTTTTAAAAACAAATAAGGAAAAGTTTTAGTCAAAAGCTGAGTCCAGACCCAAGGGATCACAAGAAGGATGTTCCCAATTTTGGGCAGTCACTGTACTTGATAAACCATTAGAAACATAAAGTAACTCTTTGCAGACTTTAATCAAATCAGTGAGATACTGGAAATTCCTCTGGTTTATTTGGTGTTGTCATTCTTGGCTCTTTGGGAGACAAATATTTGCAGACACACTTAGAAACTCAGCCCATGTTTGCTAGACTGGTATGCAAGCCGGTGCAATGGTCTGGGGAAGGGATAATCCTCAGTCTCCCTCTTTCAGCCCCCCATTCCCTTCTAGGGTCATTTAACACACACAGGCTTACAATATTATAGATTCCAGCAAGGATTTAACTATTAATTCTCTTTGGGAAATTTCATGTGATAAGTCATATGAATTGCACTCCTTTGCCATTTAAGGATGAACTGTATATAATTTATTTCATCCATGTTTGGAAGTCTTCTTTTCCCCCCTTTTGAGTTTTGATGCACATTAGGTGGTATCTAAATCCCATTTACTAGAGGCAAAAATTTGAGGTTAGGATGGGATATTAAAAAAAAAAAAAAAATTAAAACTTGCATGTGGCAAGTTCCAGCTTTCTTCTGCTGGCCACAAATTTCAAACAGCAAAGTCTAAACTATTCTGAACTCTGGAGAAAAAGAGGAAGAGGAAATGCTACTGGGCTTGTTCCTCAGCTGGTGTAAACTGTCCAAGCTCCACCAGCTGTGGATTTGGCCATTCACTTTCACTGGGCCTAAATCCTGGGATGAAAACTCAATCGTACTTGTAGTGTTAAATCTTCAATTTACAATGAACGGATTTATTTTTTAACTTTCTTTCTGGCACAGATCCTCATCTGATCGATCCTCATAGACGGTCTAGGAAGGAGTACAGCAGAAAAGGGATCTAGGGGTTATAGTGGACCACAAGCTAAATATGAGTCAACAGTGTGATGCTGTTGCAAAAAAAGCAAACATGATTCTAGGATGTATTAACAGGTGTGTTGTGAGCAAGACACGAGAAGTCATTCTTCCGCTCTACTCTGGTTAGGCCTCAGCTGGAGTATTGTGTCCAGTTCTGGGCACCGCATTTCAGGAAGGATGTGGAGAAATTGGAGAGGGTCCAGAGAAGAGCAACAAGAATGATTAGAGGTCTTGAGAACATGACCTATGAACGAAGGCTGAAAGAATTGGGTTTGTTTAGTTTGGAAAAGAGAAGACTGAGAGGGGACATGATAGCAGTTTTCAGGTATCTAAAAGGGTGTCATAAGGAGGAGGGAGAAAACTTGTTCACCTTAGCCTCTAAGGATAGAACAAGAAGCAATGGGCTTAAACTGCAGCAAGGGAGGTTTAGGTTGGACATTAGGAAAAAGTTCCTAACTGTCAGGGTGGTTAAACACTGGAATAAATTGCCTAGGGAGGTTGTGGAATCTCCATCTCTGGAGATATTTAAGAGTAGGTTAGATAAATGTCTATCAGGGATGGTCTAGACAGTATTTGGTCCTGCCATGCGGGCAGGGGACTAGACTCGATGACCTCTTGAGGTCCCTTCCAGTCCTAGAATCTATGAAAAATAAGTTGGCATATTTACAAGAGACGAGGGTCTCTATCTAAGCTCTACGAGGGTAGGGAGCAAGAAAGAGAGAAACAAAGCGATGTCTCTGTATCTAGAGATGGAGAGAGAGAGAAAGAGTCTGTGTCTAGACAGAGAGAGGGATTAAACCAATAGGGCTGTAACAGGCTCCACACTGCCTCTGATAGCTTTTTAAACATTTACTTATTGCTGGAAGGTGCCTGTAGAGAAAATAAAGCGCTATCGTTACTGTGATGCAGAGGATTAAACTTTTCTATCTGAACTCAAGGGTAGATTCAAACCACAGAAAAGTAGGAAGTGGAATTAACTTTAGGTTTAATTCTGCAAGCATAATTTAGTGCAGCTGTCGTCACACATTTTTGTCTAAAGCAGTTAAAACTGCACATAGAAGCCTGAAAGCAGTTCATGATGATCCGCACAGCATGTAATTAGTACAAAATGTTTGTGCTGTACGGGGTGACTTGGAAATGTTATCTATTATCAGATCAGTTGCAGAGAGGAGTTACCTCCCTGATTCTCGTCTCGCCTTAACGTCTCCAAAGATCTAGAACTGCCTGTGCGTCCTCAAAACAAACCACAATGTGCTGATTAGGAAGCTTCTATGTGACTCTGCTGTGTTTATAATCATCCCACCAGCTATTCTGTTCCCCAAAATGGTAAATGGGAAGGCATTTGGTATAGTACGGTGGGGGGGAAAATCAAGAGCAACTGATTTCCCTGTTAAGTTACTGCCTTATTTTGATGTACAATTACAAGGTGGAGCAGAAATTGCTGGTCAGAGAAGTTGCCTAGTTAGGCATTTATTTACTGGTTTTCAGTGTCTGTGGGCTCTGTTTGTAGACATCATGGCCGCAATACCTTCGAAATCACACTGCCAACCTGTCCCTCTTTGGCATTACACAGGGCAAAGGGGCTTCCATCATTTCACCACAGGTCAATCATTTACATCACAAGAATGTTAATGACTCCCAAACCCAACAGAGTCCCAGTATTTCTGCAGGGCTCGTGTTACATAACTGAATGAGGTATGCTTAAGAGCTCAGACCAGATTCTGATCTCTGTTACACGGGTGTAAGTCAGGAGTCACTTCACTGATTTCAGTGTTACCACTCTGGGTTTACACTTTTGTAACTTGGATAAAAGCCTGTCTCTTTGTACCTTGTTGCATCTAGTTCTTGCAGCTAGCACAGCAATACACCTGATCTGTTTTTATGAGGTTACTTTTAAGAAGACTAGCAGCATGAGCGAATGCTCAGTGTTGGCATTCCACCAAAACGGGCAGCAGCCAGTTTTAACAATGATTTGAACAATTAGTATGATTATCAAAAATATCCCCATTCTGGCACAGTCACTGTGGTTCATGATGATCTACACGGATATTCTTCTCTCTCACTTATGACAAAGTTACCAGAATAACGGCAGTACTGAGGGAAATGCAATTCGTACATATCTTAGAAAAAACATCTTGAGCCGAAAAATGTCATAAGCCCTAATGGTCATGGAAATATTTACTATGTAAAGCCAGGGATCTCACGCTCATTTGCCCCTCTCAGGATTGCGCAGCGAACGCTGGCTCTGATCGATCCATCAATAATAGATCAAAGAGATTAATGAACACAGCACGGTCAAGATTAGACCCACAATGCCTTACTTTGATGCCCCCAATTCGGTGTTCTCCCTTGAATTCTTTGCCATTTTTCAGCCAGTATATGGATGGGGTGGGGTTGCCTGCGGCAGGGCAACGGAAGCGAACGGTATTTGCTGCCGGCACAGCTAGCAGCTTCTTCTCCATCCTTTCTGAACGGGTCCAATAAGGAGCACCTGAGAAGTGAAAGACAACACAAATAGGTTTATTTCTGTAGAACATAGCATGAAGTGGAGCAGCTGCTTTCTAAGAGGCTTCAGCATATGTGGAGTGGTAACTCAAATGCGCCCTGCTGTAGTTAAGATGAATTATACTGAAATACTTTCCAGTCAAATGATTCTCATATATGCAGACAGAGTGGTTGCATTTAAGACTTGTTTGCGGCCAGGTTCTGCTCTTGGTAACACCAGTGTAAATCTGGAGTAACTCCACTGCAATCAACCAGGCGAGTTATTCCAGACTAGGATCAGAATCTGACCCTCAGACTCTACAAATGCATACATGTAACTTCAACAGAATGGCAGCCAAGAACTGTGGGTGGCAGTAAGGTGTTGGAACCGTGAAAGTGTGATGATGGTCCAGCAATGAGCCAAGGTAAAGTAATGTTAGCAGAAAGCACTGAAAGAGTTTGCCTCTAAGTGAAGGGGAATGTATCCCACCCTCCTACAAAAACAAAAAAGACAAAAACCAAACTCCAAACCGGTTTATCATGTTTACTTTCTTAAACTACAAGTGGTTTTAGTTTTAAGGATTCATATTACCTTTGAACAAGGATAAGTTTTAAATACTGCTGCTAACACAAAATACTTCTATAATCTGCCTTAAGTAGACAGCAATGTTTCTTGGCATTGCTACAACCATTACATATATGCATTACATATATACATATTAAGACAGTGGCAGAAAATTTATTACATTGTGTGTATGAGGAAGGGGGGCACAAAAAGTCTCCCAAAGCGTGATTTCTGCTTAAGGAAACATTACAGGGTTGTATTTCTGGGTGTTTTTCACATCACCCTGTGGGCTACGTTCTGCTCTTTGATGCATGTGGCTCCCAGTGAAATCAAGGGGAGACACAGGTATACAGAATTTGTCCCTAATGGTTTGCAGTGGTTGGGAGAAGAAGGCAAGGCTGGCAGCTAAGATGATACATCGTCTAAGTCGAAAGCAAGTGTCCAGCAGCAGAACGCCAGCTCTTGAAATGCAGGGCATGCGAACCAGTTTTTGCAAAGAGGAAGACACGACTCTGACACAAACAGGGGACACCTGTGAGAATGGTGTTTGAGCACAGCAAGGCCTTTAAACTCCTCATGTGGCCTTACAGGCAAGAGAACCTCCTTGCCAACATTCTCAAAAGCACCAAAGTGGCTTAGGAGCCTATGTTTCATATGCCAAATCACCTAGGTCCCATTGAAAATTAAGTGTTTTCACTATTCCAACATCTTTCTGCCACCCCTAATGAATTTCAGTGACACTGAAAGTCAATGGGATTTTTGAAAATGTTACCCAATCTCTCCCTTTTTTAAGCCTTGTCTCCATTAAGACTTTTTTTTGCCTCAAATTTTCTTTCCTTGCTAACACAAGTGCAGACACCTGGGTGGGACCATTAGCATAGACAAAGCACTGTCTGCAATTTAGACACAGACAAGCCTAGAAATGCTTTGAGCAGGGTTTGACCACATAGGAGTAACATGCCAATGGCTGCCTAGAGATCTGTCTACATTAGGGCTCCAACCAAGGAGTTAAATTCCAGGCTCTGTCACAACTTGATTGTATACCTTGGGTAAATCACTTCATCACTCTGTGCCTCTGTAAAATGCAAGGTGTGGAGGGGAACATCAGTGACATTTGAGAGGCACCCAGACACTACAGGGCTGAGGACCATAAAGATACAGACCAGTAGGAAGCCTTAGTTGGGAAAAAAGACTTAGCATTGACGTAGCTTCACTGTACTTCGTACATCCTCTTGTGGGAGAGATTATCACAGTCCCAAACTGCCTCCCAGCAATGTTTCATCTCCACTGACGTGTTACAGACAGCAGCACAATAAAGGAATGGCGTCAATTCTCACCCAGCAGGAGGGCGCCAATGTTACTCTCATTTATTTTTCTCAGCTATGATGTGTAATCAAGGCTTGCTGCGACAGGCCAGCCATGGGTCAATAGTAAATCGCAGCTACCGTCCAAAGGATTAGAAACTACCTACTGTGCGTGTGCGTGTCAGCTCTGAGAAATGCTGCCACTTAGGTTTCCATTTCTATTGAAGCCCTCGATCATACTGGGCCTTTGCCCAGTTTTGTATCTTCTCATGGAACTAGGTGTGCCCAGACTGTAATCTCTATAACTTCATGCTTGGCTTAGTCCTGGAAAACTTGACTGAATGGGAGAGATCCTCAGCTGCTGTAAACTGTTACAGGTCCACTGAAGTCACTGACTATCTATCTATACCTTTGTATCATATGCATGGGTCCAAAAAGTACATCCAAAAAGTGCCACTTTTATTATATTAGCCAGGTAAACTTCTGGTGCAACAATTACACTTTGCATTTCCCCAAATTTAACAAACATACCTGAATTAAACTGGCTGGATGATTTTGAGGCTAAAACTGTCCATGTCTAACATGGAAAGTCCTCCCCTCTTGCTGGTTCTTTAATTCAGTATTTAATTTTAATTCCAGGAAAAAACTTTACAAATGCTGTAGAATCCCCTGGAGCCAACACCTAGCACTGAGAGTTATTTTTTCCTCTGTTAAGTTGCCAGCTTATTCCTCCCCCAAACAGACTGAGACCTACATAGGTTTAGCTCTTCATGTTTCTACTTGTATCTAAGAAAACAAAAACAAGGCTGATCTTACATCATAGAGCCCGAGCTGTCCTGTCTATAACAGCACACCAACGCCGGGGGCATGAAATCATTTTTTCCTGATATGGGTGCTGCAGCTTATCTAGTCTGAGCTACAAGAACTTGCTTGCAAATTCCTTGGGCACTTGCAGCACCTAACCTGCAAAGCTATGCCCCAAAGGAGAAAGTAGGGGATGGGATTAATTAGTGAGCACTTTTCCTCCACAGCCTTGTGCTGGGGCATCACCCCACCTGCATCCCTATGTGCCACCACAGAGGAAAGCTGCTGAAGACACTGTGCTAGCATTATGTCCCCCAGATTTCAAGGAAGTACAGCAGGAATGGACATGCCAGCCCTCCCTGCCCCCTTGGAGAGGTGCTAACCTCACCGGGCTCTTGCACTGAGTCCAGAACACACACTGAATCCATGCAGAGCTGGGCACAATCAAGCTCGTAAGGTAAACTTCATGGACTCAAATGTGACAAGAATTTCATCCTTTCTGTTGATAACACATAGGCTGGGATTTTCAAAGGTACCTAAGGGAGTCAGGTGCCTGAATCCCACTGAGTCAGGAATGCTTAACTCCCTTAGCCCCCAGCTGTGAAGTACTATACATATTATGGTTATAATCTAGAGTGCTTCCATTAAAATCACAGGGATGGTTACTCTGAATTTACATCATTGTAACCATGAGCAGATTTTGACACAGTGACTGTCTCTGCTGAAATTAGATTTTCAGTTGCTCAGTGCATAGCTCACTGAAGTGAAATGCACCTCACTATCTAATCTCCATTCCTTACTTTCTTCTACTGGGCACAGCTTTCGAAGGCCACAAGGGACCATTGTGATCCTTGCTAACCCCCTGTATAGCACAGGCCACAGAACTTCCCCCAAATAAAAGCAGATCTTTTAGAAAGACATCCTAATTTGGTTTAAAAATGGTCAGTGATAGAGAATCCACCATGACCCTTGGTAAATTGTTCCAATGGATAGTTACGCTCACTGTTAAAAACGTGTGACTTAGGGCCCAAGGAATTAATTGGCAAGCAAGTTCTTGTAGCGTAGGCTACATCTGCACCAGCCAGCATGCATTTTTAGCATCTGCAAACATGAGACACAAGTTCCACTTCATTTTAGCTGTCCTGCCTCGCTGGAAAGCCATCAGGCTGTGGGAAAGGAGATGGAAACTGTAGACTCAGGAGTGCACATCTCTTTATTTGCAGAGAACAGCTGTATTGTTTGCACTGCTCTCAACTCTAATTTGTTTTAACGCTTCATCAACCAGACTGCAGACCACATGGACCCAAATACTTCAACAGCCTTGACAACTGTAATTATGAAGACTAAATATTAAGGGCCTGATTCTCCCCTCATATATGCTTGAACAGCTCTCGCTGACTCCAGTGGGAGCTGCTTGTGCATCTCAGAAGTCAGAATCTGGCCCTAGCAGCAAAACCACCCCCATTTCACCTAGTTTTTAACATTACTATGCTGAGTAGACAGCTTAAGGCCCTGACCCCACTGGGATCAGAACTGTGCAGCTACAACCGGATTAAAGCATTTGTAGCAATAAGCAACACCAATAAAAGGAAATGTAGGAATTGTACAGTTAACATGTTCTTTGGAAATCAAACTTGGGTGCACAGCAAATGAACATGAGAGAGGTTTCAAATGCCATAAAATAACTGAGGCAGCGACCCTCCTCTGGGCATGGAGGTGTAATAAGATAGCCACAGTTCATAGGTGCTGGGAGCTTTGGCTTCATGACTCACAAAGCAACAGACATGTGGGGATGCTTCATGACGACTGCTCCTTGCCATGTTACACTTCATATGTGCTAGACCCCACAGCCTCCCCATTTCTACCTTCCCGAGTCTGGGGGGAGCAGGACAGGCCAAGGTTGAGCTCTAAACTTCCCAAGCAAAAGGAATGTCAGTCAGATCAAAATTCACTTAAAGACGCGTTTGAATTTAATGCGAGAAGTACAGGTTGCATCAATCACTGGCAACAAATACTGCCACCGAAACCCAAGGACATTTTATCGCTGGACATTGTGGGGAGCAGGATTGGGCCCTTAAAGCTCGTAAGGCAGAGAAGGGAGTGCAGTGGGCACCAGCTGGATCAGGCCCACAGTGATTAAACTAATTGCTCTATTCCATGACCTACCTCCTTCACTGGAGTCCTATTCCACATGACTGCACATTCACAATAGGACCTCTAAAATCTTGGGATCTCCTACGCTGAAGTCCCACCCCTGTGCAATTTGGACACAACTAGCATCAGGCTTGGCCTGAGAATAAATATCTATGGCAGTGTCCCATTTAAGGGGTGTTCATTCTTGCTATCCAGGGAAGCTGACAGAATACCAGTGCTTTTAGTTTAACTTGCACGTAGATCGTACGCTGCTAAATCTCTTCTGAAATGCAAATCACAAACCCCTGTGAGTGCTTGGATCACAAACCACTGAGGGCAAAAAGTGAAATTTTAAATAAATACCCTCTAAATTAACTCTGGGCAGTAAATCTACATTCACTGGTGTGAAAAACGGAACAGCAAATATTATCTAGATCCTTTCCCACAATCACATACTAAGCCTAATGATCCACTTTATTTGTCTAAGATTCTGGCCACCCATTTGAATGACCAATTAAAAAAAGAGGAGCGATACTTGAAATAATTAATGTAGCTGAGCGCTCATTTAACAATTAGGTACTGCCATGAAATTCTGCACCAGACAGAATCAAGTCTAATTGTGTAATTTCCCCATCTGACGCCTCTGAGTACACAGTCAGATTTAATTGGAGATTACATTGGTTCTTTGAAGGTGCTCCGGCTAGCCAGCAGGGACTCTGAATAAATAGATAAAATTGGGGGGATAGGGGAGGAGGATTTGAAAGAAGAGTTTTGTTTTCATTTTTGAATCAGAATAAACAGCTGTAGATAATTTAGATGCTGCAAGCACAGGATTGCAATTTGTAACTTGGCTGCAGCAAATCTGGGTGTGATTTGAAGTTACAGAAGCTATTCCCGTGTGTTTTTTGTTTAAGGAGGGGTCACCTCCAATTTTATTGTTAGGAGCAGAGGAAAGAGGAAAGGAAGATGAAAGTAGCAGAGAACTCCATGCAGATGCGTGTATGTGTCCCACTTAGAAGAGTCTTTGCTTTGTTTTCTAGCTCCAATACTGCCAGCCCCAATCATTCAAAAAAAAAAAAAAAAAAATCACAAATCAGGCTCCAAAAGATCACGAGATAGGCTTAAAAAAAACAACATTAAAAAAAGAATACACTTGGGGACGGATAGGTCTTATATTTCCCTTCTGGTCTTGGAAACCTTAGGGGGTCGCATTTTCACGCTTTTCTCTGCAGCCACGAGAACTAGAAACATAATTTAAAAGCCAAAACGAGAATGAAATAAGCTGAGAGTCTCACATTATCACATGACTCCAGGAACTGGAGCTTTAAGAAAAACTTCACATATTGTGAGACTCCTGATAAAATCGTGGACTGAGAACTAAGAGTCACGACATTTTCTCTCCTGTGGGGAAAACCTGAGAGAGAGTTGGGGAGGAAGCAGCGCCGCCAGGTTCCCATGGAGGACTCTTCTGTGGGGCACATCCCTGCGGAAGGGCAAGGGACTTGGCTCTTACATCGTATGGGTCCCTCATGATCCGTGCAGTTCTCCAGATCTCTGCAAGACGCATGGGACCATTTGTGAGGAAGCACTGGGCCTTTGTACTGATCTCTGCTCCCGCTCTGACTGCATGAGTCAATGAGGGGTTGGAGGGATAAAGAACAGACATCCCCCCCAGCCTGGCCCCTTTTCACACATGCACATACAGAAGGTTTCCACTAATAGTCATCATGGTTTTCACTGGCACGTACCTACTGCTAACTGCTTTTTGCCAGCGGGAAGTGTGGGGTTCAGACTACACATAAGGCTCTGGGATGAAGAACCCAGAATACACTGCCCTGGGAGTTAGGGGGAGACCTAGATGATCAAACAGATCTGTTCCATCTTTGGCACTTAGAATTAATGTACCACAGATGGTCATATGTCAAAGCATCCCATACAGCAGCAAAGGGATTGATGACATGGCTCCCATTTATGCAATAAACTCAGGAACACTGGACAAAGATTCACTGGCGGGTCCGACTACATCTGGTGGAAAAAGCACTTTCACGTTGCCACAGGCCACATGATTTCACAGCTTTCTGTTTTGGCACACTAGCCTAATTGACCATTGTATAGCCAAAGAGAATCCAGCTCTTCATAGCTAGGCCTTTGTGTAAATCTAGTGGTTACCTTCAGCTCTAAAAAAAGAAGCCCTAAAAGTCAAGGAGACCCAGAATACAAGCTATAAATACATGTAGCAAAACACGTGTGGTTTTTCTTTTTAATTTAAGAAAAATGTGTCCTTTTGTAACACCACACAGCCCGTGTTTTGTGACACCCGGTGCTAAGAGATGAAGCAGTTTACTATAAACCGCATTTAAAAATAATATCTATATATAAACCAGTAAAGAACTTTAAATTGTGTTAAATCAGGTGTTTCTCTAAGTCAGGGCCAAATCCTGAGTAGTGAGGACTACTTGCTTCACTTCCACTGGCTTTAAGGCATTAAAGGTGCTGAGTGTTTGTCAGGAGGTGCTGGTCACCTCATAGAAGCAGGCCCTTAACGAGCAGGTATCAGAAAACCACTAACTGCTGCCGATGGCTCAGCTGGCACCATAACTCCCAATTACTGTTCACCTCTTGCAAGACACTCTGGTACACATTTATTACAGTGGCAGACCTGTTTTACAGAGTCCTAGAGATCTAATGCCGTGGGTAGGAGAAATGTTCCAGTCATACTGAATTTCTGCCAAGGTACATAGCTGATTTGGAGTTCAAATACTAGACATATATTTATTAACACACACACACAGGCAATTTGCCTTGCAGAAATATAAAGTGCATAATAAAACACAACACTAACGCCTCTGAAGCATGTAATGATCCAGATTAATGATATTACACTCAAAGTACCAAGCACGAAGGTTGTAAGAGCCTCACTGGAAAAGGAAAACAATGTAAGGCTCAGATTTGGGGCTGATTTCACCCTGAGTATTCAGAGGGTGCAGATCAAATGGGGTTGTTCTTGCCTAGGGCATCAATGAATCTTACCTATGGCTGCTCCTTCCCTAGCTAATAAAGAAAAAGCATTAAACTGGATTAAAAAAAAACAAAACAAACAGGCTCAGATACTTCATTGGTGTAGAATCAGTATACCTACACTGAAATAAAAAACACTGGTAGAATGAGTTTGCCTGAATTTAAATACAAGGACAGGTTTAATACTATAGTTCAAGAAGCTGAAGCGATAGGTCAAATCTATCTAGATTTTTAGAAGGTCTTCATCGCCCTCGTATTTGAGCATAAATATAAAGACCTTATAATAAATATCTGGCCTGCCATCATTTATGAACTTCTAGAATCTAGAGCACATATCATTATGGTGGCTAGGTACCAAATCTAGGGGAATTCTTATTTCCAATGCTACAGGCTATCACCTTCAACTTTGAATGAGGTAAGAGACCTCCTTAGAGCACTTCAAAAGGTAGGTAACGCATTCCTGTTTTACAGACAGGGAAACTGAGGCAGAAAGCTGTTCTGTCCCTTGTCCAGGGTCACCAAGTGAGTCTACAGAACAGATAGGACAAGAGCTCAGCATGATTGTGTCCTATCCACCAGGCCACACAGTTCCCCGTATACATTCTGGAAATCTTCTGTTTTGAATAATAATAATTATAATAATATGCTGTACGTCCTATATGGTAATCAATGAACACAACACCTTCTTGAGTGGAAATAGTATGAATGATAGCTTTGAAGACACAGACTATGCATTCCATTACCTGTGTCTTCAGACTCGTCATCATCATCTTCATCATCACCCGATGATGGAGAATCTAGAAAGGGAAGAGAAAAAAAAAGTCACTTGTGCTACTATTACTGGTGTTTCAGTATTTCATTTTCTTGATACCATTACAAGAAACAGTAGATCAAACTCAGTCATTTTTTTAAACCACTATGGAGCAGACTTTCAAGAGGCAGCTTCCATACCCACCTTCCATAACTGCATTTTTGGGCATAAGTGAGAGGATTTTCACATTTGTCTGGGGAATGGAGATTGATGGATAGATACCACAGGGGTGTGCATGCCAAAATGGTGGGGAGCTGCAGCCCTATTGAAAACTAGGCACTATGTGTCTCAGAAACTCTTAACTGCAGGGCCTTCCTGCGATTTTTTTGCTGTTTTCTGCAGAATCTAAGATTTCATCCAAGAGAACAATAAAGGAAGCTCTCCTCTTTTCCACTGCTATCAACTTTCCCATGCAGAAGAGCTAACCAAACAGCAGAAGTAGCAGAAATGTGAATTGTTTCCCCTCAATCTTGGGTTAAAGATGATCAGTAAAAAAACCAAAATAACCAACAACCAACCTCCTTCCCCTAAGACTTGTGATGATTTTTTTTTCTTCTTTATGATGGCTAAAGATTGCCAGAAAGTATTTTTCCCAAGAAGGATCCTGCCTGGTTATTTCAAATCTTAGATATTCAGGTCCAGATGCTCAAAAGTATTTAGGGGCCTAACTCATGGTCCAGGTTCCTAAATATTTTTGAGGAGCTGGACCTCAGCTCCCGTCTAGGCTGAAAGACTCTGAAGCCCTGATCTTGCAAAGACTTATATATGTATAGGGAGATATACTTCTCTCATAGAGCTGGAAGGGACCCTGAAAGGTCATCGAGTCCACCCCCTGCCTTCACTAGCAGGACCAACTATTGATTTTGCCCCAAATTCGTAAGTGGCCCCCTCAAGGATTGAACTCATAACCCTGGGTTTAGCAGGCCAATGCTCAAACCACTGAGCTATCCTTATCAACATGCATAACATTAAACACTGTGAGTAGTCCCATTGACTCCACACTGCTATGGGATCATGAATGGTGCATTACATTAAGCATGTGTGTTAAGTCTCTGAAGGCCTACAATGACTAGTGAACTAGTGCAATGGTGAAATCACAAGAGCGATTCAGTTAGAATTTTATTTCCTTTTCATTTCATCTTCCCCACCCATATTTTTCTGACACAGACTCTTCTCACCTGTTCTCCAGAGCAGGTCTTTCTAGTAACACTCTTGGGAACGGAGTACTACAAAGAGGAAGATGCTTGAGATAGAAGGACAGGGAAGCCCCCCATTTATCATGCTGTAATGAAGGCACCATGCTGCAGTTGTGACAATCAGGAGACATGGGTCAGGTCTACATTACAAATTTGCAGCTGCGCCTCTGTAGCACATTTGGTGAAGGCGCTTTAAGTTGAAAGGAGCTCTCCTGTCGGCTTAATAAGTCCACCTCCATGAGAGTTGGCAGGAGAAACTCTCCTGCCGACACAGCACTGTCTACATGGGGGGTTAAGGTCAGCAAAACTACGTTGCTCGAGTGTTGATTTTTCATACTGAAGTATGTATGTAGTGCAGATCCAGCCTAGGAAAGCAGGTACTTTACATAAGTGCAGCTCTGCCTGCCAGTGGAGCTGTTAAGTGTTTTCATCTCTGGAGACTCAGCACACACATTTGCAATGGCCAGGTCATGATGCTCCTACAGGCATGAGAAGCTGAACTGCAGTACCTGGGGGGGGGGGGGGGGGGGGAAGGGGCACAGCTGATCTGTATGTCTTGCCTGTTTTGTGCTGCTCTAGAGAAACACAGGGAGGGAGGATTTGAGGGGAAGCTAGGGTCATGGCCAGGGCGTCCAATCTATATGGATGTACTGGACAAAACCTTCCCAAGGGAAGCACATGGCAGTCTTCTGCAGCTACTACAGCTCAGAAGATTTCTGACGGAATAATTCCCTGGCTCCAAACAGTGCATGTCATACAAAGCAGCTGCTCTCTGGCTCTGCCTCTGGGAGCCACAAAGTCCTGACCACGCAGAAGGGCTTTGAAGTGTCTGGGTGCCAGGTGGGATCAGAGACGACGTGTAACTCTTGGGGTGGGGGGCTAGAGACAGCATGAGAGTGGGTGGGCTCTGCCCTGCTACATCAGCACTTCAGGGAGCAGGGCCAAATGGAAGGCAGAAATGGGGGGACGGGGGGAGAAGAGACGTGAGGTCACACGCCACCTCTGGGTGGTATCATGCAAGGGAGCCACTGCTCCCACTGCACCTTGCGGGTGCGAGGCCCAATGAGGCACTTTACCTCCTCACTCCCCCAATCACACAGTTGACTAACACTGAGATGGTCATACCAGATCCAACCAATTGTCCGCTACTCCAATACCCCACATCCAATAATGGCCAGGATCAGATATTTCAGATGTAAAAACCCCCATAACAACGACGGACTAACCCTGTTGTTAGCTCCTCTCTAAGCTACACAACCCCAATCTTTCAAAAATCTCTCCTCATATCCAAGTTACTCCATGCTTCTAGACACTTTCACTACCCTTCTCTGGATCTCTTATTTTTTGGTTATATCCTTTCAGCAATGGGATATATTCTTTTTGAGACCAAACCAGCACATGCCAGGTGAGTGCATATCACTAATATGTAATGTCTTTATACTATTTTCTGTATTCACCTGTCATTTCACACCGCCTAACACCATGTTTGCATTTATTGAGCTATCTACTAAGGTTGTTAGTTCTTTTTTCCTGAGTGGCTACTGTTTAGAAACCACCAATCAATAAAATTATACCCTGAAGCCTGTTTGTAAGGCTTAGCATTATTCATTGCCTCTTACTTTAAATAATTGCCAGTAAATATAAAAAAGGCATAATATTATGCAGCTGCTTTTACATTTTGATACAGCCGTAAAAGAAATTGGCAGTAGATTTTTAGGCAGTAGGAAATTCTATGAATGTTCAACATGTGGCCAGAAATGTAATGCATCCAATTTAGCCAAAGTCAGGCAGAATATCCTTTGTTACAAGATGAGCTCTTGCAATTTCTGTATCGTCTTCTATCCAGCTGACTGATAAATACAGTGAAAAAGCTAACAGAGGTATTACTGTTCTACAGAATCTGGAGAGACCTGCAGAAATATTCACTATATAGAAATACAGGCATTACCATATTGCATTAGATTACTGGGGGGGCATCATACCTAACATCCTGTCTTTGGCCCAGATTCATTTAAGCACGTGCACAACTTTCAGCATGTGTCTAAGCCCCAGGACTTAAGTCCCACTAAAATCCCATGGGACTTGGTGAAAGTTTTGCATGTGCTTGAGTGCTTTGCTGAACTGGGGCTTTTGACAACATCTGCTACAGACCCTGATGAAGGCAAGAACATGACCAAACGTGCACTGCTGCACAAGGGAGGGGGAAGGGGTAAAATCCTTCCTGACCCTGCATCTTGAAAGCATGAGGTTTGGTAATCCTTATTTTGGCATGCATGATTATAATGATATTTATATGCTTTAAAATATACCAGTCTAAACTGGGGGGGGAGGGGGAAGAGCACATTTTTAATTAAATACTATACTTTGACAAGAAATCAAACAGATTTTGTGGATGGTGTTTTTCTTTCCTCTCAGGGTAAGTGTTATTACCTACAGAAAGAAAAGGTCTGTCTCATCTTACTCACAATGCTGAGTCTGTTCAGAAAGACTAGAATCGAGGTTTTAAAAATGGGTGTCTAAAGTTAGGAGACTACATTCATATTCAGGTGCCTAAAGAAGTGGACTGAATTCAGAAGTGCTGAGAGTTCCAGACTGGAACTGAATTCTGTGGGAGCTGCTGGGCACACACTACTTTTGAAAAACCAGATCACTTGTGTCAGTGCCTAAATATGATAACAGGACCTTAGCATTAGGCACCCATTTTTGAAAATCTTGGCCTGGGGTTTTCAAAAGCTGCATTTTGGTACTGTGAGAAAAGAGCAAGTAACCTGAGATCCTGTCCTGCCAGGACTCCACTCACCCATCAGCTCCAAGGGCAGTTCTGCGCATGGGAGGATTGCAGAACTGGAGTGTCAATAATTGGCATGCAGGATCAATTCTGAAGATTTATTTATTTTAAGACGGATGTAAGCATTACTGTTTGCAGGAAGAAAATGGGGCTATCCCTTCTTAACTAGTGAACTGCTGAATCCCACCCCCACCCAGGGTCCTGTGTTTTAAAGACTACGCTTAAAAGGTTCTAAGTCTATTCATACACAAATCTATTCTTTAATTAACCTTTACGGTACAAGGCAATAACTTTGAACCTGATTTCCAAACCACCTTAATGAAAAACCTGATTCATTTTACTCCTTGTGATGGAGGGTGTACGCCTCACACAGGCCCAGAAAGGGTTAATATGGACCTGAGAGGCCAATTATGGTACCTGGCTGCACCTGGAAGGAAAACCAGGCTTAACTGATCATGAAGCCCAGGTGAGCAGGAGCAAGCTGGTTAGTACAAAGCCAGAAAGTTAAAAGCAGAAGAGAGCTGCAGGGAGAGAGTGCGCAGTCACTCTCTCTAGGAACAGGGGAAGAAACCGGGAGGGAGGGGAGAATAAACCCTGGGATCCTAGCCCTGAAAGAAGGGTCAACCCAGGGAAGTTGTGGGAAGAAAGGCTGGGTAGGAAGAGGCCCAGGGAAACACTGGCAAGGGGACTATGTAAACCATGGCTGACAGTTATAGGGTCCCTGGGCTGGAACCCAGTGTAGAGGGGAGTGCCTGGGTTCCCCTACCCACCACTGGCAAAGCGGCATGAGCAGCGTCAGGGGCCAGAGACCTGACAACAGATCTAGGAACTGTTTGTTGAACTTTGTTACCCCGAAAGGGATGGACATTAACATAGTAATTTGGTCCTCCTGAGTAAATCTAACGAGGGCCTGGAAGCATCATTAAGAAGGAAGCTCTTTCTCAAAGAGACACTAGGTACCTGTACCATTTATTAAATGAAAAATTTTAATATGCATGTCTATAAATTTAAAGGACCTACTTTTGCTCAGTTACAGAGTAAACTCCAGTTTGTTACTACCAATACCAGTGTAACGCCGAGTAATTATGGCACATAATCTTAGCGAACAAATATTTAGATATCTAAGGAATTCTAACTAACCCTGGTGTTACTTTTAAAATGCAGGAATGTAAACCCCACTCTCAGATTACAGTCTCACTCTTGGAGTTGAATGCTAAGCAATCACTAATAATTATGAAGAAACATAAGCGAATATAACAGGCGCCACTAGTGCCACCCAATGCAAAGGCTTCAAAGTTTAAAACAAACATGGCTGACAGCTAAAACTGAAACTCCCACATTAGCAGCACTTTGGTTGTAATGACACTGAGCTAACAGAATCAAAGATGCATAATGCTGGCAGAATGGTGGTTCAGGTTACTCACTTGCTCTCAAGCTGTTATTAGCTATTATTAGCCAAGAAGAAAAACACAGGGGCTTAAACTTTTAAAAGCACAAGATTATCAGTCTTTCCACTATTAAAAACAATTTCTCACTTTACCACTTTTTGGTCTGACAGCTGTTTCACTTGATTGTATAGCCAGCTGCCCTTTCCTGCCTCTGTTGCTCCTTGAACTCAAAAGCCTTGAACTTAATGTCACTTTAAAAAAAAAAAAAAAAAAAAAAAAAGATTCAAACATTTCTAACAACCTGAAGTTCCCTATTCCCAATAATCGCACCTAGTTAAAGAAAATCTCTAAGGCCAAATACTTCTTTAACTATTTAATTGATATGACCCTGAAATGTTCACAGTGATCTCCAATAACGTTCAATTAAAATCAGATGTTTGTCAAGATTCACTGAAAATGTCTTTTTCCTTAAACAATTTGGATTTCACTATTTGTATCATGTTCCAGCTTTGAACCCCCTCTGATGGGACTGAGTGTATGTCTCCAGACTACATCTGTTTGGTTATCACTTTGGGTGCAGGGGAAGAGTGACTTGGTACTGTAAAAGGTTAGGGACAAATTTTCAAAAGTGGGTGCCTCCATTTTTGAGTGTCCAATTTGAGACACCCAGGCCAATATCCGTAAAAGGTATTTTAGGCACCTAAATACCTTGGAGGATCTGGGCCCAGGGTCTAGTTTATCGAAATGCTTGGCACTCACTACTCTGAAGGAAATAAACAGAGATATGGGCACTTTGAACCTAGGTGACCCAAAAATCAGTAGATTACTTTGAAAATCAGGGGTTCTCAAACTGGGGGTCATGACCCCCAGAAGGTCGTGAGGTTATTACATGGGGGGTCATGAGATGTTACCTCCACCCCCCAGATGTTGCTTTGCCTCCAGCATTTATAATGGCGTTGAATGTACAAAATGTGTTTTTAATTTATATGGGGGTCACACTCAGAGGCTTGCTGTATGAAAACAGGTCACTAATACAAAAGTTTGAGAATCACTGCCTTAATCTATTTAAATCAGGATTATTATCAACTAATGACACTGATGTTTATTCAACCACCTGTCCAGCAGTTTTCAATAATGATGGGTGTTCTTAGCTAATTATCTACTAATTACTTGTCAGAAACTGAGACATTCTGGCACCCTGGAGTTCAGTAATCTATGTTTGGAGCAGTTTATGGTCATCCAGCCCTAATTATCTTAATCATGCTAAAAAGGTTAGGCAAATGACAGTAGCTGTTTCATTGATACATACTTATTTGAAAGTTTTGATATGTTCCATTTAATGCCATTGGAAACCAGGAGTCCATTTCCACTAGAATGAGAAGGGGACACTGCACATATTTGGGGCACGTACTCTGGATGTCAGCACACAGACTCCACATGAAGCTGTCAAGTGGAAACCAACTGGTGTGAGGAAATGAGGGCGCCCAAGAGAAATGTTATGAAGAACGCTTAGCAGGAAGGGCAAAACAGTCCATCAGAACACCACAGAGCAGATGGAAACAGCAGTTAATGACAGAGGGATGGAAGGGGCCAGAGGGAATAAGATATACATTTTTAACAGTGAGAGTAATTAACCGCTGGAACAATTTACCGAGGGTTGTGGTGGATTCTCCATCACTGGCAATTTTTAAAATCAAGATAGGATGTTTTTCTAAAAGATCTGCTCTTGGAATTATTTTGGGGACGTTCTATGGCCTGTGCTATACAGGAGGTAAGATTAGATTATCTCGATGTCCCTTATGACTATAGAATCTGTGAAAGTCTGTGTTTCCACCCTGTGTGCCAACATTAGCGCAAGAAGGATGTAATAATAAATTTAATGCCCTAAGATTAAGTACCAGATTCCCAAATGGATCGTGTACAAAAATGATATTTCTAAAATTAATCTGCAAAATTACGTCATGTGGTTAAGGAGGAAGTACTGTCTATCAGCTAGAACTGGGGATTAGTAGTCAGGACTCCTGAGTTCTATTCCTGACTTTGCCACTGACTTGCCCCGTGACCCTGAAAACAAGTCACTTAACCTCAGTGAGCCTCAGTTTACCCATCCATAAAATACCTCAAAAGGGTGTGTATCATTTAAGGTACTTTACCAAGTACTGTGAATTAAATATCTATAAACATTCAGGGGAATTTTGGTTTTAATCTGTATAACAGCATATCCAAAGCTCCCATGATATGAATCTCCAGAATCTTACACTCCACACAGAAAAGTGGTTTCTACTTTTGCCTACTTTGACTTTGCCAAAAATTGAGAGTTCATGTAGAAGCCTGCAGAACATAGAGAATGAATGCAGAACACCAGCTGTGTTGGCCATCTGTAGAAGAATAAAAAACAAAACAAAAACAAAAAATGTACATTACAGCACTCACCTGTTACTCTGACTGTAAAGTTACCTAGAACCTCACTGGAATGCCGTGGCTTGCAACTGTATAGCCCAGAGTCATCATATGACACATTAATGATCTTCAACAGTTTTTGTCCAATATGAGTTCTGTTGGTCGGTGCAATCCCAATGCCATCTTTGAACCAGAAAACTGACATAGAAGAGCCCTGGGTGTTACAGGAAAGTTCAATGGTATCTCCACTTCCAAACACCAATTCCTCCAGAAAGGCAGTCTCGCTCCCCAGATATTCTGTGATGGAGAAGAAAAAATAACTAAATAAAGCAGGCATCAAACACTGATGAAAGAGCCTGGCATGACTGATGACAGCAGCCATGGCACCTATATCCTTGCTAATTTCATGCACATAGGAGCCAAGAGACGAAAACTGCAGAAATGCCATCAACTGGTGACAAGCAATGGTTTACCTTAGTCAGATAACAGCATTCAGCACCGTACAGGTGCTGTTTAGACCGAGTACAGGCAGTCCTTGGACTTACGACACAATTGGTTCCTGAAAATTGCATCTTAAGTCGAAAATGTCATAACGCGAATTTCCCACAGGAACAATGTCGGATCGAGCGTTGTAAAGTCAAAACCAACGTCGTAAAGTCGAAACACAATGACAATTTATAAACGTCCGAAGTGCCATTTGTCGTAACTCAAACGTCATAAAGTTGAGGACTGCTGGTACTTTAATAGCTCACTTAGAGGTACTGACTTGGCACCAAACCCTGCTTGCTTTACTCACTGTGAGTAGGGTCAACGAAGTGAATGAAATTCAAGCAAAGTTGCAGTATGAAAACAGTAGGTGCTGTCAGTGAAATAAATGGTTCTGGAATTGCTGCCACCAGGTTTACAACTTGTTCCCTAGAGCCTCACATTGCAATATGCCAAAGGTCAACAGGACTGAAGCAGGACTAGGCAGGATTGGGCCTTTTGGGGTTGGGTGTTTGGTGTTTTTTTTTTTTTTTTTTTTTGGCAGTTGTGTCAGCATTGCCACTACAAAGCCTTCCGTCTTTTTGAGGTTTGTAATTCAGCTGCAGTCATTTTCTGTAAGCTGAAGCTCACTACATTAGGCATCAGGCCTGGGGCTTTGTTTCTCTTTCTTCAATTAAACAATATGTTATTTTGGCCAATTTTAAATTCAGGTGGTTTTTGTTTTGTTTTTTAAAGAAAAGACAAATAGTTCATGAGGGAGGATGATTTTGGCTCCCTTATTTGTGTATCTTATGGCAAATGGATAACCCAAGGTTAATATCTAGGGTGAAATCCTGGCCCTAGTGAAATCAATGTCAAAGCTCTCACAGACTGCAAGAGGGGCAAGACTTCACCCCTTATGCTAATGTATGATCTTTTACTTCAAAACACTTTATAAGCCACTATGTGTGTCTTCCCCTCTGGGAAGGGGAAACATGGGGGCATCTCCACAGCAAGTTATCCAAGCTCTACTCCTGCTGTTCTCCTCTTCCCAGAACTTCCCATTCCTGCTGCTTGTCAGAATTAAGCGCTGCCCTCCTCCTGATCCCCCAGCAAGCAGGAAGGCAAAAAATAATAAAATAAATAAATAAAAATCACAAGAATCGCAGTCATGCACACACAGCGCCATTGTACAGCTTGCTTTCTGGCAGGGCTAGAGAGGCTGTCTCCACTCCTTCTTGAGGCAGGAAAAAGCCAGAAAAATGGCCAAAATGTGGGATAGCCTACAAAATGCAGTGCAGTGAGGCTATATTCTTATGTGGAGTCATAACCACATATGATGCTGCATGCTGGGTGGGCTGGGGCAAACAAATAAGTCCCTGACTTGAAGGGCTCATGGTCCAGAGTCCAAATCCTAGTCCCCTGAGAGTCGCTGCACAGATTTCAATGGGGATACTCACGTGACTAAGGATTTGGCCCTTACCGTGGTCATACTTTACAATGTAGAACACACACAGACTGGCATATGGTTAGTACCACTGGAATGCTTCATGGAACACATGGACCTTAATGGAGACTTTGTTTCAGAAATACGAGGTGGTGTGATGGTGCACACAGAATGGGCGAAGGAGACTCCAGAAGAGAAGGTTGGACAGAGCACAAGGGGCAGGAGGAGTTTTTAAAGTGAAAGTTAACCAACCCATTCAGTAGCTCTGAAATAGCCCCTGCATTCAACATGGAGCAGAATTTTATCTATCCAGCCAGCCAGGAGCTGCACAGACAAAACAAACCTAAGGCTGGACACACGGTATCTAGAGTCAATCATGGTGTTCTGAAACACAAGGGCTTGTGGCAACAATGCTGCAGCATATTGGGCAGTTCCTGTAGTAGATGCTGTTGTGTTTAATTTTATGAGACGGTGACAAAAGAAAATAAGTTTAAAGCATAGAAGTTTCTCATAGGTAAGCTGTTTGTTTAACTTCCATCAATTTTAACAACAGTTATACATACACATTGAGACTGCAATTCCAGGGCCTGATTTTGCACTGGCATTGATTTTACACTGGTGTAACTATTTACTTCAACAGCGTTACTCCCAGTTTATACCAATTAATTAGAAGAATTAGTAAACTGCCACTGAATCTCGAGGTGAAACCCTGGCCCTGCTGATGTCAATTGCAACATTCCCACTGACTTCAATGGAACCATTCAAAGAAGATGGGTCCAAACCTATGATTCAATTTAAATTTGGCTTTGATCCTTGTCCAGATCTGAGGAAGTTCAGGTCTGGATTTGTAATTGGACATCAGTGGATCAGATCTGCAGCTGGTGTACTCACTGCAGCTAAACCAGCTGACACAGGCTGAAGATCTGGGCCTGTACCTTTAGGTTGTCCTGTGGCAATTAAGTGTTATGATTAGAGCTGGTCAAAAAATTGGCCTCCCCTGGATATTTTTCATGTTCAGTGGAAATTTGAATACCAAAATATTTCAGCCATAAATGTAAATACTTAAATTTATAAGTGCTGCTCAGTTTTATGGAAGTTGTAGGTCAGGTGCCTCATGTTCCCATTCTTCTTTATAGGCTTCGTGCTCAGACAACATATCCATGATGCACCATAGTCTCCGCTCTTGGAGCGGGAGATGGTACATCATGCGGGTCATTGGCCATAGCCCCTCATGGGAGATGTCATCTGGCTGGGAGCTTGGCCCATAGAGGAAAATGTGAATATGAGGCAACCAAACCAGAATCCCCAAGAGGTACTGCAGCAACATTCACAAACTGAAATATTTCAGTTTTCAAGTGTTCAGTATTTTGATGAAAAAAACTAAGTTTCTGCAGAAAGCACACACTTTGCATGAAAAATTTCGTTTGGTCAAAAACCCAGTTTCCCACTGAACAACAGTTTTGTGGGGAAACGTCTCCCTGACATCAGACCTGTGAGATCCCTGGGAAGAACACAGCTGAGGAAAAGAAACACTGCTAGCCAGTTAAAGATAGCTTTTCCGTTTTAACTATGAATTTCCTGGGTTTTGCTGGTTTGCACCACAACCTGAGTATTACTTCAATAGCGCTAACTTCTGGCCTGCAATGTAAGGACCCCATATATAGCTTCACACTTGCAAGCCTCAGTACTGTTCTTTGTCTATTGACCTTGATGGAAGTTCTTGCTATTTTAATCCATTAGAAAACAAACCCCATGCAGCTGCACAATTCATCCATATAAAATACATGGTTTTACCCAAGTTGTTTGCCAAGTGATCAAGACTTGTATATTTTGGCTTTTATATCATAAATTCACCAAATGGGAACAAGCCCAGACAAATGCACGCTGCACTGAATGGAACAGCCATTTAAAAATAAGCCTCCCTTTTAAAGTGATAATGAAACTGCTTCATGACAAAGTGACAATGAAACTGTTTCATAACAAAGTGACAAACTCTTTTTACAAAAGTCATTTTGGGGTTACTGTAATAAAGGACACATTTACTCTACGCTCTGGACTGGCAACAGCTGGGCTCTAAGGTCTCTGCTGTGGCCACAGCACCGTCATCCGTCATTTCTGACAGCTTTGTTTTGGTGAGGGTTGTTAGGATGGTACCTTGCCCTTCCCCCTACAATGCTGCCCTACTGGATCTCAACTGAGTTACTTAGCTATATCTATCTATCTATACACATTTTATTAATCCATAGGGACAATGGAAAATAGACAGGTCTGTTTTTCTAGGCTTCTTTTCTAGTTTGCTTATAGACTCAGACTTTAAGGCCAGAAGAGATAATCGTGATCATCTAATCCAGGGGTCAGCAACGTTCGGCACGCGGCTCGCCAGGGTAAGCACCCTAGCGGGCCGGGCCAGCTTTATTTATCTGCTGACGCAGCAGATTCGGCCGATCGCGGCCCCCACTGGCCACGGTTCACTGTCCTGGGCCAATGGGGGCGGTGGGAAGCCGCAGACAGCACATCCCTCGGCCCACGCCGCTTCCCGCCGCCCCCACTGGACCAGGACGGCGAACTGCGGCGAGTGGGGGATGCGATCGGCCAAACCTGCCGCGTCAGCAGGTAAATAAACTGGCCCGGCCCGCTAGGGTGCTTACCCTGGTGAGCCGCGTGCCCAACATTGCCGACCCCTGATCTAATCTGATGTCCTGCACAGGCCACAGAACCTCACCCACCCGCTCCAGCATTAGATCCCTAACCTCTGGCTGAGTTACTGAAGTCCTCAAATCATGGTTTAAAGACTTCAAGTTACAGAGAATCCACCATTTACACTAGTTTAAACCTGCAAGTGACCCGTGCCCCATGCTGCCAAGGAAGGCAAAACCCACCCCTTCCCCAGGTGGTCTCTGTCAATTTGACCTGGGTGAAAGTTCCTTTCCCGATACCAAATATGGTCATCAGTTACACCCTGAGCATGTGGGCAACACCACCAGACAAACACTTGGCAAAGAATTCTTTGTAGTACACCTCTACCCTGATATAACGCGACCCGATATAACACGAATTCAGATATAACGCGGTAAAGCAGTGCTTCGGGGGGTGGGGGGGCTGCGCACTCCGGTGGATCAAAGCAAATTCGATATAACGTGGTTTCACCTATAACGCGGTAAGATTTTTTGGCTCCCGAGGACAGCGTTATATCGAGGTAGAGGTGTAACTCAGAGGCTTCCCCATCTAGTGTCAATCGTTAGAGATATTTACTACTGGCAGTCGCAGATCGGCTACATGCCATTTTGGGCAGTTTCTCTGGTCTTCTCTCCTGGGAAGTGCCTAGCACAACTTTGGGATCTGTCAAAATAATCATTCCGGGCTCTCTAATCTTGCAACATCTGTTACTATAGTTATTTATTTGTACTATGGTAGGGCCTAGAGGTCCCAATAGTGACTGCAGCCAAACACAGTAAGAGAGACAACCCCTGCCACAAGGAGCTTATAACTGAAACAAGAAAAGACAAGCATGGGAGACTGGAAGTGTTTCACAGATGAGACACTGAAGCGCAGCTGGGTTTAGCGTGCGGGTGCTGGGAAGTGTTGGTGGCCTATCCCTATGATATACAGGAGGTCAAACTGAATAGATGATGTGGTAGTCTCTTCTGACCTTAAACGGTACGACTCTGAGTGACTTGCCCAAGGTCAAAGCGGAAGCTTGTGGGCACAGCCAGAAAATGAATTCAGATCCCTTTTGTCCCAGTCCAGTGCCTTAACCACAAGACCATCCCCAATCCAAAGAGAATACCATTTTCAATGCCCTTTCTTTCAAAAACTTTCATGAACTATTTTATTATAATTAGGTCATAAAACTCCTCCCACAAAAGAAAAAAAAATTAATTTGGGACTTAAATGACCTAACACTGTTTCTTCAAAATCCATAGACAGTTACAAACAAATATTTTCAGAGGTATAAATTATCACCAGGGTTATGGGAGCTTATATGTCACTTGCCAACAGTGCTAGAATTAATGAGTATGAAGCTTTAATAGGTTCTTATAAAGGAGGAGGTAATTTAGGTTTTGGACTCCCATGATATGACTAAAATTCAACCATTTATTAGTTTATCCAAGCAGTAATGAGCAGAGAATTACCAAGAGGCACTTGTAATGAAGATCAGCTCTTGCAGTAATGCATGTCACTGCTAGAAAGACCTTGTTATATAAATTTGTTAGAGAAAAGATGCAATTTTCAGACTGGTTAGAATTAAAAAAAAAAAAAAAAATACCACAAGAGCTAATAAAGAAATGTCTTCTACAATAAAAAGCAACTGGCTCAACTCTTGCAAATGACTGTGCGTGCATTCACTTATAAGATACTTCATATCTCCCTAGTTGCTTGGCTCATCCATAGCAATAATTTCTGTGTGGTTTTTAGTTCCAATGTTTAAGTACGCCAGTATTTCCATCAGATGTCTACTCCTCTTAGGCATCAAAACTCAGTTTGGGATGAACCTGGAAACAATTTTTTTTTTTTTAACTCATGCAGTCGTTTTTAAACTGCGGCAGTTCAGTTAGAATGGTCTCTCTCTCGGTCATGCACCTAAACCTCTTAACCCGACAACGATGTTTTACAGGATCATTTTACAGGTCCTAAGTAACAAGGGATTAAGTGATTCTGCTATTTTACTTTCAAATGGATATTTTACTCTTTGAAAACTGGGCAGGTAACGTACAAGATTTTAATAAGCACAGTGGTAATAACACTATATCTATCCCTTACTTCATTTTAATTCTACAGACAGATACTACTACTACTTAATTCAGCAACTATATTTTATCATGACAAATCTGTTGTGACAACATATTAGGAACATGGGAGTAAAATACAGCATCGGACCATCTGCCTATTGAGTGTGGTGTCCTGTTTCTAAAGGAAGATGATTACACCCATATAGTACTTGGCCAATAGTGTGAAGCTAGAAGGAAATGTGTGCGTATATACTTAGATGGCCCATATCGTCACAGAATCTCATCACCCCAAAACTAGCAATGAATTTAACCTCATCTCATCCCCATGCGGTAAGGTAGTATTATCCCTATTTTACAGGTAGAGAAACTAAGGCATAGAGAGATTAAATAAATAATTTCCCCAGGGTCTTACAAGAAGCCTATGGCAGAGATGGGAATAGAAGACAGATCCCTTGCACCTCAGCCCAGTTCCTTACCCACCAGACCATCCTTACTCTGTTGGGTAATCAGTTTATTCCATCAGACTTGAGATTTGACTTCCCTTCTCTTAGGGTGACTTCCATACAAGGGTTAATAGGGGTCATAATTATCTGTCCACGGCACTCATTGACTCAATATATAACTTCTATGTGGCAAAATATCCAGGTACCACAGGACACACTTTCAACCTTCACTTCAAACATCTTTGCTTCCCTCATTCAGACGTCTACTTGTGAATCAAAGGTTGGAGGAAATTTTTGTTCTAAAAGACACAGGTTAAAAAAAAATTCTGAATAGAAGGCATGCTGAGTTCTACCATTTCCTGTGGTTTTTCTCATTATACTGACTGAAAGCTATTTATGTCTTAGGGGGGAAAGCTACATAGGTTGAACTTAATTTATTCCTGCTGAAACTCCACTGAAGTCAAGGAAGTCACATTATGGAATTGTCAGTCCTCTTGTCATCCGCACCGCCTTTCTATTTAAGGTTCATGTATTTCAGACTGCACATGAAGCCTCACACAAAAAGACAGTCACTCCGCAATCTTATCAAAGTGTTTGATTAATTCGGTATTGTGAAGAACACACCTTGTTACCTGCAGGCTAACCTGCTCCAACCACCTTTCACCTAGAATACAAACTATGCAAGGTATGCTCTCCTGTTAAAGTTAATTTATGATCACTCCATGGGAATTGAGCTCAAAATTATACAGATGACTCTGTGGAGCGATGGGAACACAGCTCTAAGGCCCACTCAGCCCTCTGCATCACAGCAGACTTTGCCCGGGGGGAGGGGGGGTGGGGGTGGGGGTGGGGGTGGGGGTGGTGGTGGGGTGTGTGTGTGTGTGTGTGTGTGTGTGTGTGTGTGTGTGTGTGTGTGACATAGAGCTGATATAGCTAGCTCCTCTGCCTTCCCCAGCATATAGGGCCTGTAAGGGTAGTTCCAGGAAGGGGATGTGGCCAAATGAACCACCATGTTCTAGCCATCCCCAGCTAGCAGTTGGTCCCGCGAGGGCCATAACTCTACTGAAAAAATTTAGAGCAGCTCTGGCAAGCTCCAGGATCAGGAAGTCTCAAATAGCTATGAGTCTCTCCCCACCCAGCTAAGGGCAGAAGCTAATAGACACAGCTGAGCACTGAATCCATGGGTCCAGATTCCAATTCCCATCTCCTGGCAGAGGAAGTCAGGAGTAACTCCATGAAGTCAAGGAAGTTACAGTAGCATCAAAATCAGAGTCAGAGAGAACAGAACCAGGTGAACCCTTGTGTTACCTGATTGTGCTCCTGCTATTCTTCCTTCCTCCTTCTATTATAAACCTGCTCACTACCTGCGTATGTTAAGATCTAGCCACACTCCCCAAAGCAAGGACATCCAAGGGTCTCATCAATCAGAGATACAGAGCGACATGAACACTGCATTGCCATGTTAGCGTGGAGATACTGAATGATTATGTTTCTAGGTGGGTGAGTGAAGTGTGTTAGGCATGTCACAGAACATGGAGAAGAAACAGATCCTGCACCAAGCAGCTCCCAATCTACATCCAGACATCACATTAAAAGTGGTAACCCAGAAACAGAGGCGAGGTGAAAGGGAGAGCAACAGTTACAATTAAGATCGTGGGATTGCTTGTTTATAAAGCACATCTTGTCAGTAAAGATAAGGTTCAAGGGAATGACCCTTGCAGTGAGTGGGGGAGTTGATCCAGGGCAGCAAACATCAAATGTTGATGAAATGTCACCAAACAATGTCAGGCTATCATGATGAGATTATTCTGCAGTGCTCTCCAACTTTACAGAACACAAAATCTCCCCACTCTGCTTCTGGCTGCTGTGATCCCAACAACTCCAGTCCTTTTGCTCAATGCTCCCGAGGATAATGTGGCTCAGATAGACTATCACCGCCCTGAGATATTTATACTGCTTTGCAGAGATCACATTACATAGATTTCATATTATAATGCCAATGAAGCAGTGGTGCCTTGTTGAAAATGCCATTACAGACTTAATATAATGGCTACATAAATGAGCCAACATGTGTTAGGAATCAAATGATCAGTGTTGTCAGGCAAAACCAATTTTGTTGCTTTCTGTGTAAGATCTTTGACAAATGGAGAAAAAAAAGTCAATGCCCAGTTCTCAACCTTCATGGATCATTTTTCCACAGTGTCAGACTGTAACCAGTGTTGACCCAAGAAAAACAGTGTCTTTTCTTTCAGATAGATAACAATGCCATCTGGGATGTTTCACTAGGTAGGTGTTTGCATTAGCTTCTATGAAAGAAACAAAGATCAGTAATTGTTCAGGAGTTCAGAAACTAATAGGGCAAAAAACTGTTTGCTTCTTTAATAACAAAAGGGTGCTACCTCTCAGTACTATTCTGCAATCTATTTAAAATCTTTTAAAAAAAGACTGAGATCAGATGAAAGAAGACAAATTCTTCAAATGATGAAAGGCCAAAATTCACAAAACTGGTTGCCCAAGTTTATAATGCAGATTAAATAAATGGAGATATCCTATCTCCTAGAACTGGAAGGGACCTTGAGAGGTCATTACGTCCAGTCCCCTGCCTTCACTAGCAGGACCAAGTACTGATTTTGCCCCAGATCCCTAAATGGCCCCCTCGAGGATTGAACTCGCAACCCTGGGTTTAGCAGGCCAATACTCAAACCAATGAGCTATCCCTCCTTGCTAGTTATTCACCTAAATCCAGGTATGTGGTCTGATTTTCACAGGCAACAAGAACAGAGATTGGGGGTTGCCCAACATTCCTGACAATCACCAGCATCTACAGTAGAACACTGAAGTGGCCTGATTCACAGAAGCAATGGGCACCCAGCTGCCTGACTGAAGTCAACGGGAACTCCTGGGTGCTCCTCACTATTGAAAAAAAATCAGGTTAGATGTATAGGTGCCTAAACAGCAATCTAGGGGCCTGACTTTAGGAAACCAAGTTTGCAAACACGTGACCTTAGTCTTTTGAAGAAGCAATTTCATCTTTCAGCAGTAGTTTGTGGTTTTTTGTTTTTAAAAAGCTTTAAATGCATTTCAAAATAATAGTGAGAACCACTGTAGTATAAAACAGTTTATCACTATGGGAGCCTCCATACTCTGGAACTGTTACTGGCGTAGATTTCTTCCTAAGAAGTTAATGTTCTTTTACTTAAAAAAAGCAAACAGATTAACTGCCATCATATTACCACAACTGTATTTAGAAAAATGTTAGTCCTCTTAGTAAAGACTTAATGAAAAAAACAAACAACATTAAATGTAATTAAAAATGATAAGCAGGTTTTGTTTTGTTTGTATATTGTTTTCTTTATAAACTTGGATCGATGGGAAAAAAATCAGTAGTGTTTGGACTGGATACAGTCATACTGAATTTGAAGGACTTCTAGGATGGAAAAGCAGATGTTACAAATCTGCCTCATCTATTGAACCACTGTTGACTCTCTGTTGTGCAAATCCTAATTTACATCTGCATGAAAGGTTTCAGAGATTAAATGGCATTCAAGGAGTAATATTAACTTTTCTCCCTCCCGCCTATCCTCCTTTGAATGGATTTACTACTAGCAATTAGCTTTCTGTTTCATCAACCAAGTAGAAAACAGGATTCAACAGTATTTTGTTTTTAATGGAGTGTTTTCTTAAATCGCTTAATTGAGATACCGAGTCAGAAGAAGGAATAAAATAACAGACATAAAATAGTTACAGACGCATTTACTCTCCTTTCTCGTAAGGTAGCAAGTCAAACACGTCTCATTATACTAAACTAGAGACAGCTAACAAATTGGGAATATTTAAAATCTACCCTTAGACACAGGACTTCGATGGCTATTGCGTGTCCAGAATTGAGGGCAGGATTTGGGCTCTGTGTTTTTCTCTTAAAAGCAGTGGGCCACAGTGATTGGGGAGTTCGTCTTAAAATCTGGTGCACTATATATAGCTCAAAAGTGTTTGCATTTATTTCACAATGTGGGGATCCTTAAACAGAACTTAAATGAAAACGACAACGACCAACCTTGATTTTATCCCAATTATGATTCAGAAGCATTTTCTAAAAACAGGTTTGAAGTATCCTTGACTTATTAATCAACACACAGGATGTTGCAAACACATAGGATTTTGTGTTTGCAAACACAGGATGTTGTGAGGTGCCCATTTTACCTGAATTGGAACTGCAGAAATAGTTGCTCAAAACAGCCCATGGAAACTACAAGCCCCAGAATGCAATGCACCGCCTTGATCCAAGAAGACGACTGCTGGATCAAGATGGAGCTCTATACCTGGGACCTGTAGCCCTCATGGATTGAAGCTCCCTATTAAAGATGAAGGAATAGAGAGCTACCTTTTAGAACTCTTTGGGCCATGTTTGACTTGCAGGCTATGTTTTAGGCTGCATTTTAATAAATTCCAAAGTTGGCTAACAGCTGATGGCAACACACATGCTTAGCACATTCTGGGTCTCTCCTCAAGATCTGAGCCGTTTACAGGGGGAAGCTAGACTGACAAAGTGACAAGGAGGAACAAGACTGAATATCCTGCTGCACCTGAGAGAAGCTACTGACAGGCCGGCTGAACTGCATAAATACAAGAAAAAGCAGCAACCAGCCTCCTGCCCTCACGTTTTAAGCACAAGGGGAAAGGAGACTGCCACTAACACAATGTTGCATGTATTGTTAGTATTTTGATTTGCGCTCCTTATACCCAAGGCTCTCAGAAGGCCTTGCAACAATTGCCAGGTTCAGCTTCTCAATAACCCTACAAAGTAGGTAAATATTAAACGCACAGCACAGGTAGGGAAATTAGGGCACAGGGTGGTTAAGGACTGGATCCTGTTCCCACTGGAGTAATGGATGTCTTGTCACTGATCTTTATGGGAGCAGGACATATACTTGTCAAAGGTCAGTAAGGAACCCTGTTGCTGAGGCGTGACAGAACCTCAGCATCCCAGCATCCAAACCTTGACTAGAACCACAACATCCTTACTCCCTTTGCCGGACCAGCCCACACAGCTGGGCTGTTGCGAAGGGTACTGGCTAGGCTCTTGGGAAGCTTGCAACAAGATTCAGGCAATTAAATAGTGAACAAGTAGTACAAGAGGTGTAGGAGAGGAAGGGAAATGCAAGATTTTTTTTTTTAACCTTGCTATAAAATCTTTCAAACATGTACATCATCATTATAAAGGCAAACGTTGCAAAGTTTTAAAGACTGTTTTGGGGTATTTTTATTGCGTTCCCTCCCTTAATTCCTCCACCTCCTTCTAAAACAGTTAATCTCCCGCATACTGAGACTTACCTACCTCAGAGAGGCGTTTTGACAATTACTTAATGTCTACATGTGAGTGCTCTGGATGTGTCATGAGACAAACATTTAAACAGTGCAAAGTTCAGCAGGTCTAAATGGAGAAGTTTAGATTTAAGTTTTGTTTCTGAGGCAGTTACTGCAACAGCAAAGATTCATAGAGCTGTAACATAGTTTCTTTTTCACTCCCAGCCAGGACCAGCCTGGGCATTTATTAGTGATGCTTTATGGAGTCTGCTTTGAGATCACATGGCATCAGAAAAATCTACCATCCATAAAGCCCCAACCTTTCCCCTTCAATTCACAGCTATGCAGATACCAAATCCCAGTTCCTCTGAGTTTCCTTGCACTTTTAATGTGCGCTCCTCTAATCTTCATTTAATGCAGGCAGCTGGCTGTAAATACCCCAGAACAATGAGTTTAATCCTAAGCATCCTGAAAGCCCCCTGCACCAAAAACGAAGCAAAATAAAAAGAACAGCCTCCTGACAACAAGATGGAGAAATCCATGCTATCCACTGGGCCAAAGGAGGAGAAAGACACAATGAGCTAAATTTTGCCTGGCCTGCTAATTAAAAACGGAAGCTACTACACTCTGGAGCCAATGTTTGGGGGTGGGGGAGTTTTCATTCTATTCAAAAATGGGCTTCCAACTGGGACCATATTCACTCAGCATTAATTGTCATTCCAACTACGAGTGTCCTAGTTTCAAAATGAAAACTACTCTCCAGTGCAGCTAGTGAAAGCTAACACCAGTTTCAGTGCATTAAACAACATGTATTGATTGAATTTTCCCACCCACTAAAACTTTAATAAGCATTAAACCTCAAAACTCCTGGCACTGTTTCCTCACTATACCTTCTCCTCCATATAAAGAGGGAAACTCCTCTACGTGGAGATTAGGGTTTGTGTTTTTAATTATGAAACTATCAATTGCCTTTAGTTCAGTAATTTTAAAAAATACACTTTAAAAAACCCTCTCACAACACGTGATGGTAGGAGATGGTAAAGGTTTCTGGCGCTTATTTTTATGTATACCGTGGATCATATTTTGGGAGTAAAACAGGACCAAACAAAAAAATTGTCTTCCTGTAATGATATAAAATGGGCCCCTTCCATAGTTCCTTATTCTTAAGGATGAGCTCAGAGCAAGTGTCTTCAGGGCTTAGACTCCTCTCCACAAGTTATATTTAATAGTGTAAAAATAAAATAAAATAAAATAAAATACATAAATTTGGTGTATTTTCATTGTATACTTAACAAAACCGAAGGCCAAACTTCTCAAGTTTAGGGGTCTAAGGCTAGGCAGCTAAATCCCAATCTAAAATTAGTAGCCTGATTTTATAAAGGTGCCGAATCCATTGAATTCAATGGAAGCTGTGTTTGCTCAACAGCTTTCAAAACCACACCAGTTATTTCAGTGCTAAGGGTGGATTTAGGTGCCAGGCTTCCCAGTTTGAAAAGCTTGTCTGTAGTCTCCAATTTCCCCTTCTGTGGGGTTTTACTGAGTTTTATCCATTTAAACCTAAGCCAGAAATCATGGAGATGGGTTTTAAAAGCACATATAGCACAGAGGCTGCAACATTCCATCTACTGCAAAACTTCGCTCTCATCCCTCAGCTTTAAAAAGTGAAGGTCTCTTATTTCTCAATCTGTCTCTCTCTCTCTCTCTTCCCAGTTTGAAAGAAAAAAAAAAAACACCAATCACTAAAGGGAGTAGACAGCTCCCAATTCAATATTCTGTTAAATTGACCTCTAGATTTTTTTCAGCTTGTTTGATTTTTTTTTTCTACACAAATTTCTATTTTCACCTTGCTGCACTCAAATGCCATGGTAATGTCTGTTCCACTTCTTTAGTAGGAAATACAGTGAGTTCTTTATTTTTATTAAGTCCATGAAGTTATACAAAACAGACGTGGAAAACAAACCCTAAATTATCAGAACTTGTTGGCTTAAAAACAACATACACGCACACAAATCCGATCAAATGCAACATTTGATCATTTCCAGCAGCAGGGCATCAAGTTCAACAGAATTGATCTTTTAATGGTCTTGTGTAACCGTATCTATTACAATGGGTTTCTAACAACACGTAATAAATTAAGAGAGAGTTCAAGGAAGTCATGCGTGTCTCTGTTCCCACCCCTCAAAAAAACAAATTTTAACATTACCAAATCATACTCTTTCACAAATCAGTCCAAAATTCTGGAACAGATTCGGCTACAGAAATGCCAGATTCAATTTAACACTTCGGTTCCAAACTCCCCTAATAATTCCGTAAGGAAATGCACTTTCGAAGACTGGTCATTTCCTGTGTCCTGGAGTAAAATAGAAGTCTGTTTGGTTTCTGTGATCTACAGACATTTGTACATTGTTTTATAACTTCTGAATATATTTACTAACTTCCTTAGGTAAAGGTCCCTCGCCACTTTCAGTCACCTGCTTACCCCTATGTGATCTCCTGATTTTGACAGCTTTCTCTTTCCTTCCCACACCAAAGTTTTTCAAACCTTTCTCTATACCACTCCCCCGAAATTGCTAGTTTTAAAAACACTCCTGTGTGACAGCTGAGAATGAGCTCTCAGAGAACCTCTTTCCCCTCCCCATTCAATTAGGATGGACAGATTATTTGTATTAGCGCAGCACATAAACGCTCCCAACAAGAGATCACGGCCTCATTGTACATACACACAGTAAGTGGCAGTCCTTGCCCCCCAAAACCTACAATCTTATAGACAAGACAAAGGGTAGGAAAAGGAAGTATTGTTGTCCATTTTTTAATGATAGGCCACTGAGGCACAGAGAGATTAAGCAATTTGCCCAACATCACACAGAGTGTCTGGTAGAGCTGGAACTCAGTCCAGATCTCCTGAGTCCCAGGGCAGTTCTTTAACCAGAAAGGCCATTCTTGCCCTCTGACAACTGAATATAGACTATGGCTATCTTTTGTTGATTGGGCCAAATCCCACGGCCCTTACTGAAGAAAAAACTCTCTCTGACTTCAAAGGGAATTATCAGAGAAAAAAACAAAAAACCCCAGCAGGCTTTGTCTCATGGATTGGTATACTGCGTGTTTAGATATCACTACTGATTCCAAAGATTTTCACCAATGATTCACATATGCCATGCTACAAATATAACGGAGGACACAGTTTCAGCATAATCAACGTGTGTAGAGTGGAAGTGATTTAACTAAGCTAAAGCTTTAGATGGTCAAAGACTGACCCAGCTACCGGGACACAGTTAGGTCCCAGCCATGCTACAACTCTGGGGCCTGATCCTGCACTTCTGAAATCAACTGCAGCTTTACCATTGACCTCAGTAAGAATAGGATCAAAACCTATAACTGTGTCATAGCTAGGTCAGGGGACAACTGTGTTGTCACCATGTTCCCTGACAATTATATTTGTACCATATATGGGGACTTAGATGCAATCACTTGTGGGGTGGAATCCAACCTGCACACAACACAACAGTAGCAAGAATGTACGTTTTGCCCAGGACAAATAAATTGATTCTTTTCATATTTGCTTTCCTACTTGAATCACTGAAATGGCAGTTTCTGATCATATTGAGGATTACTGCTGGGTTTACAATGGCCTAAAATAACATACTGGGCTGTGATTTGGTCATAGCTCCAGGCTGAGACATGTTGAGTCTTCTCAGAACTTGGCTAGGAAAACCTACGGTGGTGCAGAGAATAGCGTTAATGGTTCAACAGCCTTACAAATCCTTTTTGAACCAATGGTGCATTTCTATGCTGCTGGAGATGCTGTCTTTTAGAGGAGATATAAAACTAAGGTCCTTTCCACCTGTGGTCTTGAAAACGTGGAACAGCTCTTTGGCAGAGCTGTGTGTTAGCCTCAGACTAGCCAAACTCTAGTCTGGTTAATCCGTTAATGAAATTCTGCCTACCTAGTTTTCTCCAATTTTGTATGGATAGTAGATAATGTTTTCACCTCTCAGCTCAAGTATTCTTCTTCACTTTCTGTCCTTAACTATTGTGTGGTATTGCTCTGCATTGTTAAATGGTTGCTACTTTTTCCACCCCAAAAGGTAGCTGTACTCAAGCAGCAGGTTGGCAAAGAGTGTTGGGACTTGTTTAATTCTACAGTAGCATTCCCCCCCTCAATGAAAAGTAAATTAAATATTTACACATTTTTGAGAATACTTAAAAAAAATGTTTCAGGCATTTTTGCCAGGACTAGCACATTCCATCTTCTGTATTATCCTACTCTAAAGGCTCCTTGTAAGGAGGATTTGTGTTTCAGTCACACTGAAGTACTGGATCACATGGTATTATTTCAGATAGATTGTTCAATGTATTATTTGGTATTCTGGTACGGCCAGAAGCCTCAACCCAGATCAGAGCCCACTGTGCTAGGCACTCTACAAACGCATAGTACGAAACAGTCCCTGCTCCCAGCTGCTTTCAGTCCAAACAAACAAGATAACAAAAGGTAACCGAAAAGATGCATTATCCCCATTGTACAGATGGGGAACCGAGCCGCAGAGAGATCAAATGACTTGCCTAAGGTCACACATGCAAACTGTGAGACAGCTGAGAACAGAACCCTAGTCTCCTAAGCCCCGCTTCAGTGGCCTTAATCACAAAGGCCCAGATCCACAAAAGTATTTGAAATCAATGGAAAACTGGAGCCTAAATACCTTATGGATTTGGACCTAAATATCCCTTCTCCAGAACACCAAACTACTATATCAACCCCAATCCCTTTAGTCAGGCACTGATGCCAACCTCAACAAGCCATCTGCTTCATATACAACTATCTACTCTGTGGTTTCCCACCCACCCATGAAGAGCCTGAGTTGATCAAGTAGCCCATGACCTTCTCTTTCAAATGCCTTCTTAAGACCCACATCTACCACCATAACTATAAATAAAAGTGAGTCAAAGACAAATTTATTTCTTCACTAAATAATAGACACGTTGAAGTCATAGTACAAAATCAATAAACACATCCAGGGACTTATTTTCATTTTTGTCTGGGTTGTGTGTGCATGTGGTTCAGCAGGGGGAAGATTCAAAACATTTTTGGGGACAGAGGTTTTATGGCTGGGTTTCTTTTGGCTTCGGATCCAAATAAAGGTGTTATTTAATTGAATCAGTAGCCAAAGGAAACGGAAATACAATCTCCGCCCCCCCCCATCTTTGATCTTTCTGGAGTCCCCAACTCCTTCTGCTACCCCATCCACTTGACATGCCCCCCCACCCGATAATGATTGCAGCAGCAATGGGGGAAGGAAGAGGCAGCCCTGTAAGTGCTCCCCTCCCTGAAATGCATTTGGCCAGTGAATGGCTAAAGAGCTGAATGGAGGCACAGCTGATGCCCCTGCTCAGCATGGTCATTCTGCTCTTCTCCACCTGGTCATTCTGCTCTTCTCCCCCCAAGAGAGTCTGTGAGCATCAGTTGCTAGATTCTGAAACTGCTCTCTTCCCAACGAGCTGCCTCTGAGCAACAACGGACTGAAGATGGGCAAGCTCAGCTGAGACTGTAGCCGATTCACTTCAAAGAAGAGAAAATTGTAAAGGGATTTTATGCAGTACCTGCAAAGGTAAACCGTGGTCAAGATATTCAAATCTAGAAGTCTCGGTGTGACCTGGTGGACAGAGCACCAGACCGAGATTCAGAAGATCTGGGATCTATTCCTGGCTCTGGCTTGCTGGGTGACCATGGGCACCTCCCTTCTCTGTGCCTCAGTTTTCCCATCTGTAGAATGGTGATAATGATACTGACCTCCTTTGTAAAGTGCCTGGAGATCTACTGATGAAAAGTCCTAAATATTATTAATATTATTAAATATAGGCCTCTAATTCAAAGCCAAGTGGATCTGTGGATGCCGAGAAACTTTGAAAAAAATATCCAGCCACTTAATTTGGTGCTTAATTATAGATTTCAAGTGCCTAAAGTCAGGCACTTAATGAAAATTTTGACACTGATGTTTTAGGACTGACCTGGAATGACCACTTCACATTCAGCCATGACTCGCCAGTTTCTCAGGACAAGCTGAGCGATATATTTGAAGCAATTTTGGGGGGGTGGGGGAGTGAACAACATTTGCTAATTTTTACAAAACTTATTTGCAATCACAGAAAGTTTGCTCCTTTCCCTCTCTCACCTTTGGATTCTACCGCTGCAAAAGGGGACTAATGACATACATGGAGTGGTGTGAGGCCCAAGTGCTAGCTGTAGTGTGAAGTGCTTTTAGGCCTTTTAGTGGGAGTTCTGGGCTTCCATCCCTGCGGCTCATTTCTCGAGGCCTCCAGGGAACCATCTCCACCACATTTTGCAAGAAAGAGGCTTTCTGAGTTTTCAGTAAAAACACCTTTCATGAAAAGCTGCTGTCTGGGGGGAAGGGGGAGAGGGAGGAGGAAGAACTGTGTGCTCATGCATAACAAACTGGCAAAAACTATTGCATTCACTTTGTACAGTAAGTGTTCTCCCAGCCCTAATCATGCTCAATAACAAGCTCTTTTTTTTTTAAACACAGCATTTATCAGCTTCTTTATGCACCTTGAGCGATCAACTCCTCCCAATTAGTCATCAATTCCCAGCCTCAGTCTATTAACATTACTATTTCAATCAACTGGGGAACTTTTCTTAAAAACTTTATTCTTCTTTCATGAAGTGCTAAAGGACAGTTGTTTACTGTCAACAAGCATTTGTATTCCAAGGCAGAGAGAAATACGGTTTTTACCAGTTCTAAAGCAGAAACACCAGCTACCAAAGGAAGATTAAAATCTTTTCTTCTAAAGCCCCCCCCCCACACACACACACCCACCCACCACAAAAAGCTTTATTCTTACAGACACAAATATCACAGATAGAAAGTGGATAGCACTGTGCCTAATTCCAGTTATTATTTTAATTAGAGACAGGGTCATAAAGGATTTGTCTTTAGGTGCACATTCGACTTATCTTTGCACCCTATTTTAACCCCCTTGCCTTTCAGTTTCTAGTGGGCTTTTTCCTTCCCCATCATACTCTAGACTCAATCTCAGGAGGTAAATTGTTCTGAGCCAGTGTGCTGGTTCTTTACAGATTCAAGTACTGGTTAGTAACAACACATTTGCAATAGTGATCTATTTACAGAAGTTTATAAAAATCAGATTACCAACTACTTCAGGACTACTGCAATCTCCAAATAAACGGTTAAAACATACGCTGGGAGAGGATTTCTAATACTTGAGTCTCACACTCCAAACTAAAAAAAACCTTAAAAAACATTTTTCAGAAAACTCTCTTTGATACCTCATCAGCCTGTTTGTCTGCTGGACTCTGGGGAACTCTCCTTAGAGAGTACGCAATGTACCAGGGCTTCTCCATTGTACCATAGTGTATTCTAGCAGGAGGCACAGAGTGCCACCACATTCACTGATCTTCTGTTCCTATGCAAATTGCTACAGTATTTTTCCACACTCCAAGTTCTGGTGAGGCTGACCTCCTGCCTTCCAGTATGTGGACTGCCAGAGAGCAGTCTGAGCCCCACCTCAATTACAGACCCCTGTGGTGGATTATTAACACTTTCTCTGTTGTATTGTGCTAACTTCAAATCACAGCGTAGGATACTAATGCCATGCGACATTGATATGATGGAAACACACTGACATGAGAATCTTGCTAATATGACAGTGACTAACATTCCTCTGGTCCTCTCTCTCATAGACTTCAAGCCAAGAGTTACTGTACATCAAAACAATATTTGTTGCTTTGTCAGAACACTTTGCTTCAGCAGATTCAGACTGCAAGTAGTTATGGGGGCTGTGTCAAATCTAGATAAGAATGATAAAAATAAACAAGATTCACAGAACAAATACAGCCACTGGCAAATCACAAGAATTATTTTCCAATATTAAGGCACATTTCTGGAGAAATGGGAGTTTATGGAGGACCCAGAATCAACCAAACACTAAAAGCAGACAGTATTAAAAAAAAGGCACAAAAAACAAAACCAAATCCACGCACAACACACAGCTGACTAGTATTATAAACTATTTTTTTTTCTGCTTGGTACGATGTTTAGATCATTCGAATCCTTTCCAAAGGATCCCTGCTTATGCTAAATAGCTGCTCATACTGTAATCTGTTAAAAGCTTGAGTCTGTTCCCTTTGAAAGTCAATGGGTGTTTTCTGATGCAGAATTCAATGGGCACAGAATCCGGCCCTCGTTCGTGTTTTACCAGGCAGGACTACAAGCTGGCAATACAGAAAGCTTCAAAAAAAACACAGAACAAGCTGACAAAACTTGCCTCTGACAGAGCTGTAGAGACTCCACAACCAAATGTCAAGAGCCTTGTAAAAAACACTGCAGAGCTTCAGTTCATAGTCAACCAAATCCTGAGGTCCTTACTTTGGGACCAGGCTTGTCCCATAGACCTGCACAGGGAGAGGGCCCGCTACATGCTGCAATCCCCCTTCTGCATGAAAAAGTGTGTGTGGGGGGGTAGGGGGATTGGGGGGCTCTTGGCAACCTCCACAGCAGCATTTCCTCCTTCCCCCAGCTGGTTGCGTGCAGGTCCAAACACTCACGCGAAGAAGTGAGTGGTCCAGAAGGGATGCACATTATCCCTCCAGCACCCGTGTGGCCTTCAGAGCAGAAATGTAACATTACTCTGCCGTGCTCTGGTCCATCCTCCCACAGTTAGAATCCCCCCTTTAACAGCACTCTCAGGAGCAGCTGCTGGCTGGGTTCTCCTCCTCAGGTCGCTCCTGTGGGTTTTCAGGTCCTCAATTCGAACTTGGTTCCTGCTCTGGAAATTCCCCACTGACCTCAATGAGGGAGTTTACTTCAATGGGGAAATCGAATAAACGGAGTAAGGCCCTCGGATGTTGGCCCAATAACACCACCTAGCATTTTAACAGCTCCTGTTGGCTCAACTCAAAACTCTTAGAGCTGGTCTACACTGAAGAGTTCCTGGCTAGGGGTGTGAAAAATCCACTGACCTAATCCCTGGTGTAGACAGTGCTAGGTCGATAGAAGAATTCTTCTGGTCCACCTAGTCAACCCTTGTGTCACTGTAGTGAGTGTCTACACTGAAGCGCTACAGCAGCACAACTGCAGCTGTAGCGTTTTAAGCGTAGACATGGCCTGAAACTCTGACATTTATCATCATTTGCTCTATTACCCCAGAATATTGAACAAAACTCCCTGGCTTAACGGCTGGGGTACACACATAAAAGTTGTACTGATTTCAGTAAATAACTGTGCTCAAAAACTGTGTGTAGACTGGTCCCTAGTCTTAGATCATGAATGCACATTACTAAGCAGTCAGCTTTTGGCCAGAAGCGTAAAATATGTTGAAACTGATGATCAAGCAACAAGAGTCCGAAATCTATTCTTCTGACCCCAAATTCCCATTTATCACTGCACATGAAAAGCCACAATTTGCTTCTCCTCCTCAGAATCTCAAATTTGAGTTGCTGAAATTGCTGTCACACCTGGCTTCCTTTGGTGAAAGAAAGAGAAAAAGACAAGCTGCCATGTCCACCTGAGGTTTTAAGATCAGTAAAGTGTTCACCGGTGCAAACTAAACTATGCTATATTTCATGGTGTCTTTTAGCAAGCATTACCTTGCAACACCCATATGAACTAAAAATTTGTGAAACTTTACATTGAGTTAAAGGTATAGATCCTGGGACACAGATCTGCTCCAAATGGAATCAATTGGAAAGTTCCCATTGCCTTGGTGAACCAGGACCGAGACCCTTCTTTACACTAATATTTGAAAAAACCCTCTACAATGCAGGTCCAAGATTTAATGCAACATCTAAATAATTACTGTCTTTAACAAATTCTATAGCTTTCCCTGCGTTTTATTTTTTTTGAAACAAAACCAAACAAAAAAAAAAATCAAATTTCATACTAGCTGCTGCACTGTAGCAAATATAGTACCCTAACTTTCATACTAATCCAGTTCTTCTGAAACTAAACCAGTGTTTCCAGTGAAGTGTTTCCTATTTTAAAATGTTTTGATTCTTGAAGTTGGGGTTTTGATATATTATGCAACTTGAGTCTCACAGCAAATACAACACCTGGCTAGTCTCAGTACTCCTCAGTGTTATAATACTCCTTTAGATAGTCTATCAGAAGGACAGGGCAGGTTTACAACTGATTACCTTTCACATTTTAACTACCAAGTTTACCCAAGGTTTTACTCTGGTCTTATCTCAGAATTCTTGTTTGTTTTTGATATTACAGAAACTTCCTGGTTATTCAAGCCAAAGAGTTTGTGTTCTTTAGAGGGCAGCACATAATGAATATCACATTTTCAGCAACAATGAAGCCCCTTCTTCACAAACACACAGCACAGCAGCTTCAAACAATGTCCACCTCATTTGCTAACTATAAGCTGAAAGTGCATCAGAAAGAGGGGAGCAGTGAAGATAGTTATAACTCAGACAAAATTATACACCAGGGTTTTTATAAGGGTCCCAGATATATAACCAACAGACAGGAGTGAAAATTAAAGTGATAAGCATACATAGACTCAAGGTACAGCTTGCATGAGGAATAGAGCTCAGATATGCATGAGGAAAAGTGCACAATCAAGGCGCAAAAGATTATCTAAGGCTCTTTTTGCAGTGTAGAGGCTTGCAGTCTCTAGGATAACTTTACAGGTCTGCAGCATAGAAATCACTGGTATAATGATTCTATCTTAAGAGCTTTCACTTGGGGTGCTAGATATTCACACTTGGGCTTGGGCTGGAGCGCCCATTTACACACACACTGAATGGATTTGCTGAATTGCAGTCCAGTAAGCTGCAGAAAGGGAGTATGTCGAATTTTTATGAAGTTGCCTTCCTCTTTGGCATTCAGCCTGGTGCACGGAGGAGACTAAGGTTTATAAACTAAACAGTATTAAAAAGAAATGAAAAAGGGGAAGCTGAGAAAGTTCCATCTGACACAGCTACTGAACAGCTTTAAGAGTATAGATTTATTTGTGGGTGGGTTGTTGTTTTTTTTTTTATGGGGGGGGGAGAGTGTCATAGAAAAGACAACAGAACAGTGTGGAAAGCTGTACAAACATTCACAGAACACTGACAAAAGATTAGTTACAAGCATTTGCGAATGGAAAAACTGTTACGGGTACTTCATGGAGTCAGGAAACAAGGATCAATAAGGTTTAAATAAGCTGCCTGGCTATCAGATTCAGCCTAGCTGAGAGAAAGTAGTCACCATGCAGACATTGGTCCATTTTATGGTAATAACTTTTTCCAGGATTAGAATATTCTACATTCTATACAATCAGCAGAGGATCAATGTAATTATACTGTGTAAAACAATAAGCATGCTGAGCCCTGATCCTACAAAAACTTGACTGCAATGGGCACTAGTCACATGTAAAAATTAAAACACCGGCATAAATCTTGAAAATTTAGGCTACCCCCTGATACTTACCTATAATCAGGTTGCTTTGCCTGGATACTTGCCTCCTCAAGATATCCAGAGTCTGATTCCCATCTCAAACTGTTTTCACTTTGGTATAATTCCAGTAAACTCAACGGAACCACACTTAACTCTACCTGATCGAAAATTTTTGGGAAAAATCTATCCTGGATTTTGGATTTGAAATTCCAACTAAATTTGTCAAAAATTCTGAATTTGGTACATGACTGCCAGCTCTACCCCAACTTATGCCAGTAACACCTCAGAGCAGAAGCATGTTTGTATCCCTAGGGCATTCTCACCATGTATATTAAAGGTGTCAACAGCTAAGCTACAACATCAAGGATAGATAGCTTTGCTCCCCATTTTAAGATGTCTTGCGGGTTTTTGATAAGATCTATACAACAGTCAATACTGTAGATTAAAATGACTGTCAGAGAAATGTATTTTAGTGGGTCTTGCCTTTACTATCCCCAAATATTGTTCAGTTAATGTCTCCAATTCTAAACTGTTTCCTAGTTAGCAATATGTACCTTTAGACATATGAGAGGTTCAGCACATTTTTAAAGGAGTTAATAATAGTGATATCTTCGTAACTGTTAGAAACAGAGAGAACTGGGGCCCTTTCATTTATTTTTAGGTTCTGTATCTGAAGTAGCAGATACATGCATTAAAGTTCGCTGAAGGGAAAAAAGAATGTAGTGTTTTCTAATATCACATTTTACGCCCAAGTTCTACTCATTCACTGGATAGAGAAAGAAGAGCTTAGTGTTACAGTATGTACTGAGACTAAGCTCCCATTAATTTGAATGGAAGTTTCATCCTAGAACGGACTGCAGGACTGGACCCCAAAAAGAAAGAGCGCTGATTTGGAAATTTCCTGTTCAGAAAATTACTTAAACACATGTTTAAGTGCCACTGACTTCAATGGTACTTAAGCATGTGCTAAACTTTAAGTGCATGCTTAAGGCACCCTGCCTGAATAGGGATACTTTCCTGAATCGGGGTGAAATTTTGAGAGATGGACCCATGGAAGTTATCATAATGGTCAAGCAGGCTCATTTTAATTGCATCAGTTAATTTGCAGATTGACACTTCTCTTCACAAATTTTAGATTTCCCAGCTTGTTAGCATCCTCATTTACTATTTGTTAATGAAGGCTTAAAGAAAAAACAAAAACAAGCCACAGGCTTAATCCAAGCTCCTGCTAAATCTAGACCAGGGGTAGGCAACCTATGGCATGCATGCCGAAGGCAGCATGTGAGCTGATTTTCAGTGGCACTTACACTGCCAGGGTCCTGGCCACCAGTCTGGGGGGCTCTGCATTTTAATTTAAATTTTAAATGAAGTTTCTTAAACATTTTAAAAACCTTATTTACTTTACATACAACTAAGATCAAGAACAATAGTTTAGTTATATATTATAGACTTATAGAAAGAGATCTTCTAAAAACATTAAAATGTATTACTGGCACGCAAAACCTTAAATTAGAGTGAATAAATGAAGACTCGGCATACCACTTTTGAAAGGTGGCCGACCCCTGATCTAGACAGACACAGAAACACTGATGTGTACAAGTCCCGCGTCAAGTCTGTTAACACTCTGCACTCAATAGATTTGCCAACTCACTCTTTGCTTTTTAAAGGATATGGTGCAAAAGAGCAGTAACTCTCATCATCTGTTACTAATGCCCTGTTAATTTATGATTCAGTGAAATATGCTAGTCTTAACATATACATTTAAGTTTTTTTTAATTGTTACTACTGCAAAAGGACTAAATGAATCTATTTAGCTGAAGAAGCACGATTAGATATATTCTTCAAAACAGCACATTATAAAGAATTTTAGGTCTGGATTACAAAGTAGACTGACACTAATTTATATATGACACAGTTTTATAGTTCCTTTAAAAATACCTTTAAGAGAATGTGTAAAAACTGACCATCACTATAGGAATTATGCGTGTCCATTAAAACTCATACTAATGAAGTTAAATTTCATGGTGGACTCTGGAACACAGTCACAATAAAACAAAATGACCATCAACCTAGATAATTATGTCCTAGACCATGTATCCTCAGCTAGTCTGAAGCTGGGAAGGATAAAGGAAAACAAACTTGGTATTAGCTGTTTGAAGAAAATAACAAAACAAGTATGCCATCAGTATTTCAAGTTGGAGAAGTTGCAGGGGACTATTAATATTCAAGTATCAATGGTAAGTTCAAACGAAAATGTCACTTTTTTTTCTGGCTTGGAAAAGTGACTACTTGGAACAGTACAGTAACTTTCACTAACTGTTGGCAAGGACTTGATCAAACGCAACAATTCTACTACACTAAACTTCAGTTCCACTGAACAGATTTGATGGCTTTTTTCCTTTCTCTATTTTTATGCAATAATCTCTCACACACATGCAAACTTCTTTCTTGATATAAGATTTCTAGCTTAAAATGCTATTCAGATGAATAGTGATCTAATATGTAGAGAAATTTCCCTTTCTAATATGATGTATGTGTGTCATCTATATCTCAGGCAAAACTGAGGCAGGACAGCCAGCAGAAGTATTTAAAGTGAAATGTTGCTATTTCTATCAATCCGCTCCCTAACAACGCAGCTAGCATTACTTGACATTCACAAATCGTACGAAGTAATATCTTTATCCGAATACTAATGCAAATTGGAAGGGCTTTTTTTATATTGATGTCTATTCTGTGGCTGCTGAATAGAGTGACCGCATGCTCAAGGCAGCAAAGGAGTTCACTGACCTCCCTAATCATCTCTGTCATAGCCAGTGAATGACACACACATTCAATGCTGCCTTGCCTCTCTACTTTCATTCATAAAAAAAAATTGACATTGTTCTTCCTGCAGCAGCCCGAGAAAGGGAGAGAAGAGAAACTCAGCCTAGATGAGGCCCCTAGTGTTTTCAGTTTGGATTCTATTCAGCAACAACCCCGCCATCTGCCTTCTTCCTGCCAACAGCAGAACACCTCCCTGTGGAGATGTTAAAACTTGCACCCCCTCCACCTCCACTAATAGCTAGTATTCATATTAGCAAACATACACATACCTCTAGAATGCCTCCCTTCAATGTGTGTTTTATGTAGCTGAGCATAGGCACAAAGCAGTAGCTGTTACAGCCTTCACAGCCCCGTGTGGAGAATTAGATCACTAGGGAAAAATCCTTCCAAGCCCCTTTATGGAAAATAAGGCTTTAGACTGTAAATGTGAAAGCTAGTGAACAACAACCTTCAGTAATGAGCCAATACCCATGACCCATTTGACTAGGAGAAAGAATTTGCTTTTTGCCATTCAATTTAAAGATTGAAAAGTAAAATGTGTTTTTACTTGGCTCCAACTGTTTATATTCTTTATACAGTTTCTTTCGTAGAATCTTTCCAAAATAAGGGTGTCCTGTACATTCAAAATAGGTCCCTTACCCTTGAGTGCCCAGCCAATTAAACATCATTACAAGCCAACCAAAAATTCTTACTCCATATTTCAAATCTGTCAGAAAATTCTGCCTCATTTTAGTGGCTTTTGCACATGTACCTGTTTTCCCCAAAATCAGCGCTGTTGCAGTTACATTTTGCACATCATGTATGTCAAAAACACCCCTATTTTCAACAACTGAAACCAACAGAGAAATATTTTAAAATATGCTCTACATTAGAAGCACTCAGCTCGGGCCTAATCCGGCCCCATCTGAAGTTGTATAGGTGTTTTGGCATTGATTTCAGCAGGATCAGAAGTGTGTCATTACTTTGAAAAGCTAATATGGTAAAAATAAACTTGTACGTAGAATTTCCACCACCAACTTTGGAAATTCCACAGTGTAATTTAGCTCTTAGACACATCAGCCTAGGACCATTTTCTTTAATGACTTATATTCTAGCAACACACCCGAAGACACTGATTGTGCATCATTTGCTATATTTCAAATGCCATCCTATTAACTTAAAGTGCAAGCCTGGGCACTTTAAAGAACAGAATAACATTACCTGGGTAAAACTGTGCCATGGGCTCCAAATTGTGATCTCAGCAGATGGGTGTAAATCCAAACATACTCCAATGGAGGCAGTGGGGGCACTCCAGATTTACCCTGGTGTTACTGAGAACAGAACTTGGCTCAAATGGGCCAAAAAATAAAGAGTAAAACACGAAAAAAGCTGGACTACTAAATTCAGTGAACTCCTGACAAGCTCACTAGCACAGGCTGCTCTTGTTTCCTCTTAAACACCATATTCAGCTGCTTTGACAAAGTAGCTGAGATGTTGCCCCATAAATCAATTATTTTGGCTGTGAAAAATGAGCCAAATGAGTTACACTAAGAATCTGGTGTTTTATTAGTACTTTCTTGAAAACAAAACCAACCCCCAGTGTGATTTATAGCTTTAACCAAAAGGGGTATGGAAGTAAAGCCCCCACCTCCCAGCCTCCACGAAACACATTTATTCCCCTGTCACTTTTTTTGGCGAACATGCTTCAACCCCTTTCCTGAACAATGGAAACTTTCTGTTTGGTGTATGGAACCTTTAAAAAAGAGTGAGAGAGACGACCTTCCATTAAAGGCCTTTGAAAAATAAACAGACTCAGGTAGCAGCTGAGGCATATCAGAGCGACACCAATTTTAAACATTCCGTATATTTTTAAAACAGCTTTTGTCCTGTATGTTAACTTAGCTCACGGATTACATTAATGTTTCACTTGAGGAGGATAGTTACTGGATTCCCATAAACATTTTCTTTCTCCCTCTCAATATGTTCACAATTCAGCACACATTATTTCACGACTTAACTAAAAAAAATAAATAAAAAAAACGATGACGACTCTGGTTTTATCCCTGCAAAGTGTACGTGTACACACACACACACACACACACCAATATAGAGATATTTTAAATTAATACAGAATGAGAGTCCATGTAACTAAGTAGCTTTGCTTTTCCAAGCTCTGATTAGTAATTTTAACATGAACCAAATCTGTAACATGTCATGACTCCAGCTAGCAAGCGAAACAAACCTGCTCAGTAAACGAGATCACTTGTAATTATTTTTGCTCACTATTTTACAAGTCTTTGTAAGCAAAAATCCGACTACAAAGCAAACACTACAAAGTACATGGGACACATTTCACAAGACGACTAGATCATGAGGGCATGTTTGAAGAGTGGATTTGTACAGTATTAGTAACTGAAGTTTAAATCCTGACCTTGGACTCTAATATTTAAAACATGATAGTCACTCTATGTGCGTTTAAAAGTTGCTTATATTTCTTACTAACCAGAATTTTAATGTACATGGCTCTTTATAAATAAAGATTATAATTAATTACACAGTCTAACCCTCCATCACTCTACTGAGGATGGGCATACATTCACTTTATCTGTGGCCCATCTTTGTCACAATGCACTTTAGCAACTACCTGAAAACCACCAAAAAAACCCTGGTTGTCACTGAAAGTCAAATTCAGTGTTAATTGAAACCCTGTGAATAATTAAAATCACCACTTAAGACGGGGGTTGCGTGGTCTGGGTGGCAGTTACTGCAGTTTTAGGTGTATCTTAATTTTTACCCCTTGAAGAGCCTCAGATTATCAATTAATATAGTAAAAACACCAGTTCTCAGTTGGAGTGCCCATGCCGATGAATGTAGCCAGAAAAACAAAACACCAACAACCTTTCTTAATTCTAGGGATACACTTCGGAACTGTGTTGCCAAAACAATGCACCTGCAAAGCTATGCAGTTCAGATGCACTCAACAGGACTGTTCCTCCTGCTGCTTTAACATTTACATTTAGTTTGCCTGGGAGAACACCAGGATTGCAATCGCACAAGGATGTGGAAGGTGCGTCAGACACATCAGTCTTGTGCATTTCTCATGACTGCTGGTGGAGTAAGCTGGCAAAGGAACAAGGATTCCTTGGAGATTTGTCCCCATTCCCCCTCCCCTGGAAGAATGCAAGAGCAAACCCAACCGCTGGATGGGACCCGTACCAACATTCACAGCATCCTATATAGCTGCCCTTACCTGTTGGTTTTCGAGTGATCCTGTCTTCTAGGTCCGAGATGGGCAGCCTGGCTTCTGGGAGGCTGCTGACAGTCACCACCAGGTAAAAGCAAAAGAAGGCACTCCACGCAGCAATCATTCCTCTGGCAACGCTCGGAGAAAGCAGAGTAGTATGAAAACTGCCCCAGCCAGCCTCAGACATCCTCCGGCCGCATGCTGTCCCTTCCCCGGGGTCCCGGCTGCGATGGGGATCACTGCTGCACCACCACAATCAATGCCCTGCCACAAGAGTGAAAGACGCGCACAGACCTGTGAGTATCACGGAGCAGCACCGCACAATTAAAGCCACAGAATTTCTCTTTCATGTGAGAGTTGCTATCTGCAGCTGCTTCTTGTTGTAAGCGCAGAAGTTGCAGAACTGTTATTAAAAATACCACCCGATTAACAGCTTTTCAGCGTACAAGAGTTTGCAATCCACGTAAAAGCTACTTCACTTATCTGTAAAAAGCAACAGAGGGTCCTGTGGCACCTTTGAGACTAACAGAAGTATTGGGAGCATAAGCTTTCGTGGGTAAGAACCTCACTTCTTCTGTACTAAAGGAGCAAGCTATTGAAACAACACCACCACCGTTCATCTGCGTTGTGTATCCAAGATGCAATCCACTTAAAAACACCAGCTCATTTGCTTTTTAGGGGTGTGTAAAAACTACATTAGACTTTTGCGTGTGTACCAACGCTGCAATCTGTCCTTTTCTTTTAAAGGAAACAATCTCCTTCTCTACTTTTTTTTTCCATGCACAAAAGTTGCAATCTGTTGACTTTCCCTGTTTACCAGCTTTCCATTTTGAGGCCCAATAAAACAAAAGGTAAATATAACCCCATCAAGCTGCGCTCTGCCTTGTTTTTAAAATGTGCAAATGAAACCTCCATCCCCATCCCGCTTCCCTCCCGTTTCGGACGGTCTCTAGAGAGGCTACACTGTAACTAGCTGGCGGGCTCGGAGTGCATCTCTCGCCGCAGAACAAGCACGGCGAGGAGCGGCGAGGAGACAGAGAGGCGCTGCGAGCTCGCAGGTCCCTGGGAAACTTTTTTCATTCCCTTTGAAAAACAACCCCACAAGTTAAAGGCAAGAACCGAGCAACCCCCTGCCAGGCGCAGCTATGCGCTTCCCCGATCTCTGCAAAGCAGCCCCGGGGACTTCGCCAGGGGATCCCGGGGCTGATGGGCTGCAGCCCCTTTACTAACTAGTGCAAGGCGCTGGAGGGGTCCCTGCCAGCACCCCCTGCCGGCTGCAATGCAGGCCCCCCAAAGGGAGAACGAGCCGACCATGGGAGGGGGCCGCTAAGAGCCCCAGAGGGAGCAGAGCTGCCCCCCGACGCAGGGCGCCGGGCTGCGGCTGCCCTGCCCAGCCCGCTGCCTCTCCAGCGGGCAGGGACGGTGCCCCGCGCTCTCGCTGCAGCCCGAGCCCGGCTGCTCGCGGGTCACCTACCTGCCCGAGTCCCGCGGCAGCCCCCGGCGCTCCCTGCCTCGGCACCGCCTGCTCATGGAGGGACCCGCGCGAGGAGCCGCCGCCGCTGCCGCCTCTTCCCTCCCGCAGCCCCAGCGCTTCTGAGCCGGCCGCCCGGCCGCTCGCAGGGGAGCAGCCGCCGCGCTGACCCCGCCTTCCCCCGCCTGGCTCCCAGTCCGGGGGTGGGGCGGCTCCTCCCCACGCCCCAACCCCCGGGAAGGGGGCGGCTCCGCGCCAGCCCGCAGCCCGGCCCTGCTCCTCCCGCGCGCTGCCCGGCTCCCTCCGGCCGGGACGGGCACGTGGGGCCGCGGCAGTCAGAGCAGGGCGGGTGATTGACCAGCTCTGCGGCGCCCTGACAGAGGGGTTCGAGGCAAGACCATTGCTTCAATTGTAATGCAAGAGGTGCTGGGGAGCAAGCAACTTTTTCATTCATAACTGAGGCAGCAAGTCCAGAGGTGACAGGACTCAGCCCTGGCACAAATTAAACACTGGGCAAGACTCTGACTCCAGATTCCTCCTCTGCCACCTCCCTCCCAGTTTGGGGAGAGTTTGCGTCTGGCCCCCAATTCCAGTCCTGGAGCATGTTCTGGACCAGAACTCAGACCCCAAGGCCCCTGGACCAGCTGGCTTGGAAACATGGAGTAGAAGCTAGATGGTTAAATTCCCTCTCAGTGACAGCAGAGTGCCACATCTCTGGGAACCCCTGAAACTGGAATGGACCTAGCCCTGCAAAATATGCTACAGGGAACCGTCCTGCACTGCCAGGGGTGATGGACTAGAGCCGTGGCACTCACCCTTTCCAAACTACTGTACCCCTTTCAGGAGTCTGATTGCTCTTGTGTTACCCCCAAGTTACACCTTACTTAAATACTATGTGCTTACAAAATCAGACATAACAATACAAAAGTGTCACTGCACACCACTACTGAAAAATTGTTTACTTTCTCATTTTTACCATTTAATTATAAAATAAATCAAGTTTGCGCTGACTCTGCTAGCATGTTGTTAAACTAGGCAAATATCTAGAGTTGATGTATCCCCTGGAAGACCTCGGAATACCTCCAGGGGTACATGTACCCCTAGTTGAGAACCACTGGATTAAAGGCAGTTTCTCCTCACTGATTCCTGTTATTCTTGCTATTTTGCTTACATCATATGGCTTCATGGAGTTATAGGAATCCAAGCTGGAAAAGACCTTTGAGGTCATCTTCTGCTGAGTGGGGCGGAGGAGGGTTGGGAAGCGGAAGAGAAATATTTGGGTGTGAGTGATTCCTTCTGTTGTCTCATTAGTTATATATATTTATAAAATGACAGAAAACATCCTTTCAAAGGCGGTTATAGTCTCAGTATGCACACAAAAAATGTTACGAGAGTTCATTATTTAATATTTTTATGGTGCTTTCAGACAGTAAAGGCTACATAAATGCTATTTTTCATTATTTATGCTTATTATTATTTAACAGGGACAGTCTATTATTTTATCCCACACTTTTTTTTTTCGTGTTATCTTCACTAGAGAAATATTTGTAGATCATGTCACTTGTCCCATAACTTTCTAAACTGTGGGTGGGCATCAGCTACACTGATTTATTAATTATTATTAACTTTTTAATAGGAGGAGAACAAAAAGAGACAAAAGCATTTTGCTAGGTTGCTTCTGAGCATTGTAGCATCAGAAGCACAGCCTCCAGAAAACCATAGTTTTCAGGGACTCCACCCTCTCCTAAAATAAAGTCAGATTCTTCACAGCACAATCAGCTCCCCCAGAATGAAGCCAGGGACCTCAGCAGACCACCCTCTTCACCATGTGTGAGAGATTAAAATTGGTTTAAAATCTTATAAATATACCATAATCATCTCAGGCGCTGTAATATACCTACAGATATACCAGAATTGACTCACTGTCATGCATCATTTACAGCTAAGAGGTGATTCAAATTGTTTCGTGCTGGGAATAAGTCATAGGTTTGTCTTAATCCTCTTGACATAGTAATTCCCTGAGATAGGGAGATGACGATATTATCCGCATCAGCTGAGAAAGCTCTTGCGGATCCAATGAAACCAGGGGGTGTAATAGTTAACCTCTTAGAGCAAATAGATACAGGCCATTGTCAAAATTGTAAAAATTTAAGGCAAATGTTTTGGCACTTGGCAGCTTTGAGATTTCCTTGTAGCAAACCAAATTAAAGATGATGATCCACGTTTAGATCTCTTTGCCAGTCTGGAGTCACTCTTGATTTCAGCAGTATGTTGCAATGTTCTCAGCATCAGATCCTATTAATGTTTTGTTTTAACACCATATTAATATGCCTGGACCCTGTCCTGGAAGAAACTGTCAATGCCTCCTATTGCGGGCAATCTGTTGACAGCTCTGAAACAAGTTATAGTCAGGCGGCCACTAAAGAAATCAACTCTAAGCATGAGCATCTTGGCCAACTACCTCTCATTCTCCAACTACCCCTTATCAAGAAAACTCATTTAGCAGATGCTGACTGGCTAGCTTCCCAAACAGCTAATGTCCTAAAGCTCTTTATATCCCATGTGAGCAGGGTTCAGAAGGCAAGGGATGGACGCTGGCTGTCCTTACTGATGGAACACGCTTCTCAATTTTTCAGCAGCCATTAATGCAGTCAGTCACAAAGTGTTGCTGACACTTGTTACAGTGGATAGAATAGCCTTCAAGTAGTTCTGCTCATTCCTTTCCCAGAGGGTGGAGGTGGGTAATTTCTCCCCATTCCTGACCACTCTCAGCAATCCTCAATCCTGTCGCCTCTTCTGTTCAACATCTATGTGAAGTTGCTAGATAAGTTTGTGAGATGATAGGGGTTGCAGCAGTGTCATAAGTACACCAGTGTCACTCTGCTGTGCATCTCCTTGTCATCTCCTGGCTACACAATGTCTGGTGAAAACTGGGATCTATTTGGAAAGCCATCTGACTGCAATTCAACTCAGGCAAGGTGGAGGTGATACTGATCGGCAGTTGGAAGGGCTTTGAGAACTTGGTGAAATCTATAACTGTTCCCTCAGTTGAGGGCGTCTGCTGAATTGTCATCAAATAGTCTGAAGTTCTTACTAGATACAACACAGCTCCTTGACTCCCAAGTTGCTTTAGTTCTCAGAAGAAAAAAAAATTTTTTTGGTAAAGATATTGCCCCTTATCTTGTTAGATGCAATTTTCATCCACATCTTTATAACTTATTGGTTGGACTATTGCAACAGGCTGCATCTGTGACTGTCATTGAAAGTCATCTGGAAACTCCAGCTAGCTTGACATGCAGCTGCCTGTCTTCTGGGGGTGGGGGGGGGGGGGGGTGTTGGGCTGACAAGAGCTCTCTGTGCTGCTTGCCAATTGATGGCTGAGTAAAATTCAAATTACCAGTTGGCATAAAGAAAGTCCTAGGCCCATGTTACCTTAAGGACTGCTTCACTATCTCGGAATCACTGCAAGACCTGTCCTTTCAACCAGATGCCCCCAGGATGATGCTCATGGCAGGCAGAGGCAGGGCTTTCTCAGTGATGGGCCCAGAGATCTAGAATTACTCTCTGCAGAAATATGCTTAAGTATGAACCTGGCCACATAAAGAGAAAGATGCAAGATGCCTGTCTGCTCAGGTCTTTTTAATCAATTAAACTGTTAATTCCTGGGTTCTTAGTTGAATAGTCAGATGAAAAGCTGTGGACAGCAGAGGAGTATGGTGATTTGTTCTTCTTACCTGGAATGTTAATGGACCTAACTTAAGCCTTGTAAAATGTGTCCAGGTAGCACAGTGGTTGGTATCCTATCACATAATATCTGTCATATAATAGCCCATTCAGTGGATCCTCACATTTTCATATTTAGTCTCCTTATTATACAGAAAACAAGTGTGAATCAATATGGAGGATGAGCAAAACATCGAAACAGGTTAAATATTAATGAAAATTTTAATGCATCGAAGCAGGTGCTTCAGGATTATACAAAGGCACAGCTGCATAAACCTCAGTATCACATCAGATTATGTACATACAATGAATTTGGCCAAAATAAATCTTGTCATAACTGGAAGGCTTGGATGCACTAAATACCATACCTACATAATACAGTAACAAGTTATTTCTCCAGGCTGATAAAAAGTCATTAGCTAAATATCAGACTGGGTGAAAATATTGGTTCAAAAATCAGATCTTCGTCAGCCTTCTTGAGAAGAAGTCAAGGTTTCCTAACTTTTAGAATTGAAGTGTTGGAGAGAATTAGCATAATAGAAATGCATACTGGAATAAGTTTGCCACAGATCATGTCAGCATCCATTTGTATCAATAAGGATGTGAAAATGGCTAAACCATTTTTTATTGAACTTGTCAGTTTGAGAGATTGAGATTCCAAGCAGGTTTATTGAATTTCAAGCTGATACTCATTGTTGCTAAGCCTAAGAGTCCAAATGATTGTCAGGGGTAAACATCACATAAGGCTAAACCACCATGCTAAGATTTCCTCTGTGCTTGCAAATGAAAAGTATGGAACTTTGAAAGGTTGTGAGAATGCAACTTTGTCTTATAAAAGTTATTTCACACAGCCCAAACTGTGTAATAAATAAGGGCAGATGAACAGAGGGAAAGTCAGAAGCCTAAATAAGGGAGAAATGCTATGTTTTGAGTAGGGCTCTCGATTAATCACAGTTAACTTATGTGATTAACTCAAAAAATTAGTCACGATTAAAAAAATTAATCATGATTAATCACAGTTTTAATCACACTGTTAAATAATAGAATACCAACTCAAATCTATTAAATACTTTGGATGTTTTTCTACATTTTCAAATATATTGATTTCAGTTTCAACACAGAATGCAAAGAGTACAGTGCTCACTCTATATTATTATTTTGATTACAAATATTTGCACTGTAAAAATGATAAACAAAAGAAATAGCATTTTTCAGTTCACCTCATACAAGTACTATAGTGCAATCTCTTTATTGCGAGAATGCAACTTACAAATGTTGATTTTTTTGTTACATAACTGCACTCAAAACCAAAACAATGTAAAACTTTAGAGCCTACAAATCCACTCAGTCCTACTTCTTGTGCAGTCAATCGCTAAGGCAAACAAGTTTGTTTACATTTACGGGAGATAATACTGCCCGCTTCTTACTTACCTGAATGTGAGAACAGGCATTTGCATGGCAATGTGTCTACCAGATATGCTAAACATTCATATGCCCCTTCATGCTTCGACCGCCATTCCAGAGGACATGCTTCCATGCTGATGATGCTCGTTAAAAAAATAACGCATTAATTAAATTTGTGACTGAACTCCTTGAGGGAGAATTGTATGTCTCCTGCTCTGTTTTACCTGCATTCTGCCATATATTTCATGTTATAGCAGTCTCGGATGATGACCCAGCACATGTTCGTTTTCAGAATATATTCACTGCAGATTTGACAAAATACAAAGAAGGTACCAATGTGAGCTTTCTAAAGTTAGCTACAGCACTCAACCCAAGGTTTAAAAATCTGAAGTGCCTTCCAAAATCTGAGAGGGACAAGGTGTAGAGCATGCTTTCAGAAGTCTTAATACTCAGATGCAGAAAGTACAGAACCTAAACCACCAAAAAAGAAAATCAACCTTCTGCTGGTGGCATCTGACGCCAATGATGAAAATGAGCATGCGTCGGTCTGCCCTGCTTTGGATCGTTATTGAGCAGAACCCATCATTGTCTGTTACAGCTGTCCCCCCTGCTGCATTCCTTTTCCCCCTCTCCTTTCTGTTTGTCCTGTGTGGCCGCCCCTCCCGGCCATTGTGCTAACTAAAGTCACAGCCCTATTCCTAGGAATGGCTTGTACAGACTAACTGGAGCCATTGCTCTGCCTAGGGAGGGGGCTTCTTGCTTCTTTGTTTGGTTCCTTTGTTCAGACCCGGGCTCGGTGTGGGGGGCACTGCCCAGAAATGCAAGACCTGATGTGGCCAACTAATTAAGCATATGAGTCATACCTGTGGCCCAGAACATGCCCAAGCATGCCTATGCTTACCTGCAGCCATTCCCTGCCTTCTCTCCTCCCCTGTATCTAGAGGAGCCAATCAAAAGTACTGGTGGGAAACTGCCTGAGTTTGCCTTTAAAGCCGGACATTTTCTGATCAGACCTCAGAGAAGGTCCTTGCTTTGCCACACGGTCTGATCAGCTAGGGGTCTTTGGGGGGCCCTCTCCCTGCTCTCGTTTGTTTTTGAGCGTACCCCCGTTTTTAAACTCCCCTCCCACGAACAACAAATTTGTGCCTGGAGATCTCCTGATTATTGTAAGCGAATCGAGTCCTCTCTCCATCCTCCGACGCTACTGCCGTTCCTGTCTCTGTGCTTGCTGCTGTCCTGGGGATTGGTGAGAACTCCCTCTTGCAAACTCCCCCTGTCCTAGCTGCTGGCCTTGTTTCCCCAGCAAACAGACCCAAGCTAACTCCTTGGTCTGTATCTGTAATCTGTTTCTTGCTCCGCAGCGCCTTTGCTGCTGGAAATAAATCTGTGCCGCTCCTAGGCTGTGCCTTCCTGGACTGTATCCTGGGCTGCCGGCTTGCAGCCACCCCACTGCTGCAGCCACCACTAGTTAACACCCCTCCCCCCCGGGGCTGTACCCTGGGCACACACCACTCTGCCCTCTGGAACTGCTCCCCCTCCCGATCACAGAAGCGGCATAGTGTAAGGTGCACCTATTAGAATCAGGTTCTTAGTCTAGATAAGTTGTAATTTCGTTTTGCATAGCTGTGGTTAAGTTAGGTTTAAAGAGTTGTTTGTATTGTGCTCTGTAAGTTAGGTTTAAAAAAAAACGTTGCATTGTGTTCTGTTACTTGCTAATTTGTGTAGTCTTGGTTAAGTTAGATCATAGACAAGATTTTACTGTGTTCTGTATAATTGTGGTTAAGTCTGTCTTCCCGCTGCCCTAACCCCCCCACCCCGAGCTTGCCCGTGTCTCCCCCCAAGCTCCCCAGTCACTCGTTGCAGTCTCTCTGCTGTTTAAACTTGCAGCCTGTCTGCTCTCTGTGTCCCCCTGAGTCTAAATCTCCCTCCGCAGCGCCTCTGCCTTTGGTCTCTGCTCCACCATGTGCTCCCCTTCCCCCATCCCCCAACCTCACTCCTCTACCACTGCCTTTCTCTCTGTCTCTCTCTTTTAATCCCTTCCCCCACGTGCTCACCCCGCTCCTGCTGCTGCCAAACCTCAATTGTATTACTGAGGTCTAGCATAAAACCCCGTTGGTTACCCTTTTTCTCTCTAACACACCTCACATTTTACATTTACACCACTGTGACATATTTTTACCTAGAGTTGTTGGTTATTTAACACATTTTACCCATAACTGTTAGTTGGTTATATGCTGCTGTGACACACCTTTTACATAGGAACTGTTAGCTACCTGTTACATTTATACTTCAGTGTTAATTGGTTACCAACTGTATTGGACCCCACTGTATTGTACCCCACTATTGAAACCCCCTATCCTATTTACTAAAAGAAACCCCTCCCCAATTGTCTACCTTAACAAACCCGTACCCCTCACTATTGAATTTTCCCTGTTTTTTTGCATTTTCTTAATAAAGTTTATTTTGCACCCTACCAGTGCAGTAGTTGTCCCCCAAGATCTCCTACCTGCTGGCAGGGTCAGTCATCAGCATGGACGCATGTCTTCTGGAATGGTGGTTGAAGCATGAAGGGACATGAATCTTTAGCGCATCTGGCACTTAAAAATCTTGCGACTTCGGCTACAACAGTGCCATGCGAATGCCTGTTCTCACTTTCAGCTGACATTGTAAACAAGAAGTGGGCAGCATTATCTCCTGTAAATGTAAACAAACTTTTTTGGCTGAACAAGAAGTAGGACTGAGTGGACTTGTAGGCTCTAAAGTTTTAGATTGTTTTATTTTTGAATGCAGGTTTTTTTGTACATAATTCTACATCTGTAAGTTCAACTTCCATGATAAAAAGATTGCACTACTGTACTTGTATTAGGTGAATTGAAAAATACTATTTCTTTTGTTTTTTACTGTGCAAATATTTGTAATAAAAATAAATATAAAGTGAGCACTGTACACGGTGTATTCTGTGTTGTAATTGAAATCAATATATTTGAAAATGTAGAAAAGGCCCAAAAATATTTAAATAAATGGTATTCTATTACTGTTTAACAGCGTGATTAATCACGGTTAATTTTTTTTAATTGCTTGACAGCCCTAGTTTTAAGATGAGCTTTGTAAAAGGATAAGAGGTTGGTGAGCTGGGGAGATACAGGAAGGCTATTCTGCAGCAGCTGCATAGGAGGTGGCTCTTGCAGCAGTGAAACAGTGTGAAAGGGCAGAGAGGAGGGGAGTGCTGGATGATTAAAGGAAATGGGGAGAAGAAGAGAGAGACAAGGCTGGAGAGAACCTCTGGAGGGTTTGAAAAACAAAGATTTGGAACTGGATACTGAATCCTACTTCAACATATCTCCTATGGATGCTGGCCATGTCACCTCCTCCACTGCCATTGGCTGGCTCTGGGCCCCTAGAGAGTGTGATTGTAAGATGCCTTCCACCCCCAACACAGATCCTACCAGGTTCTGCTACCAGAGGCCTGGGAGTGAATCAAGCCCTTAGAAGAAAATTATTTCCTGATTCTAGGCTTGGGGAATAAGAAGGTAAAGATACAACTTCTGCCAGATAGACCTATCAAATATACACCATGCCAGTATATATTCATTAAAAATGAGCCTTGATCACCACATTTCCCTTGGATAGCCATAGAGACAGAATTACTTCTGGGGGGCAAGGGATATTTTTTTGAAATGACAGACTACTTATGTACACCTATCCCTAGGAGAGTAATGCGGCATTGTAGTAGGACCTGCTGAACTTTCCTAAATCAAAGTCAATGTTGTCCATTGGCTGGGAGCCCCGTGGCCACACTTAGGTAATTCCGCTGAAGTCAGGAGTGACTCCAGATTTGTACTGTTGCCTGGTGCTAAGGAGATCTAAACCACAATTCAGAGGAGATTGACACTGCCCTGCACTTGAGCTTGGAGGTGCAGTCCCAGATGCAAGACTACAAAGCTGCATCTAATTATCATTAATTATTAATACAGAGGTAGAGCCCTAAATGTCCTAGGCATTTTTCAAATACAGGGGGAGGTACAGTCTCTGCCCCAAAGAGCATGCAGTCTAAAAAGCTAGACAAAGGAGAGGGAAAAGGATGCAACATGCAAGCAAACTGATCGGGCAGGTTATAGGTCCACAGTTTATTAGTTGGCTGTTTGTTGCTCTAAGATAAACTCATTAAATTTCCTCCAGCAACTGAGCCCCCCCTTTTCCTCTCAAACTCTTTTCCTCCCCAGCAATCCCTAGCTCCAGATCCACTGTCATCCCCCACCCAGAACTGGACCCCTTTTTTGCACAGTAAGTGGGGAGAAAGCAAGCAGACCACTCATCCACTCACTTCCTGTATGTAGGTGATGCAGAAGAAGTGGGTCTTCAGTGGGGATTTAAATGAGGAGAGGGTAGCGGCTTTGTGGACCAGCTCAGGTATTGATTCAAGCAGCCTGCTGGCATATTGGAGATGTGGACCTCGCTTGGATGAGGTTTGAGGCCATGCACAGACTCTGTCGACACAGTTTGCCCAGACTCTTATTGAAATATTCATCAGTAAGTCATCCTCAGCGTCCCACATATGCTCCTCGCTTGTATAAAAGTGGGTGGAGTCTAAGCCTTTTCTGCCCCAATCCACAGAACTGGTGTTGGTGCGGAACTGGTAGTGGCAGGATTATCCAGATCATTGCTATGGAGATCCAGGCTCCCATCTCCCATCTCCCAACCCTATCCGGGCAGCACCGAAGGGGCAGTGGCTGTCCTGCCATTAGTGCTGACTGACGCCCGGTTGGTGACTGTGTGTGGCAGTCACAGCACATACAGTGGCAGTTAGTGCAGCCTTAACTTACCTGCAGCTCCTCTGCAGTCATGCTGCTTAGGCCTTGGCTACATTGCGCTGTACAGCGCTGCAACTTGCTGTGCTCAGGGGTGTGAAAACGCCCCCTCCCCGCCCCCGAGTGCAGCGAGTGCAGCGCTGTAAAGCGCCAGTGTAATCAGTGCCTGCAGCGCTGCACGCTCGCTCGCAGTGGCAGCGCTGTGAATTGCCATGTGTAGCCAAGGCCTTAGTGCAGCTGCTCATTGGTTCCTGCTCCAACCTTTCACCCTGTTTACTGTATCCACAAGCTCCTTGGGATAGTTTGCTAAGAAAGGGAAGATGGCTATGTAAATTACACGGGGAACACTCTGTTTAACTGTTTTCTCCCTTCGAATCACCTTACTGTGGATTTTCAAGGGAACTGCTCCTCTCCACAGTGTGGGTTGATTGGGAGGGGGAAGGATATTAGTTATTATTAAAGTTCTTACACTGGCCATTTAATTCAAACAATAATGATCAATAATTAATAACTATTTGAGGTCTTTAATCTATTAGCCACTGAAGAATTTTACTCAAGATGAGGATGTTATTTCTACGGCTTCCAGCAGAGCTTTTCTCCTCAGTGGCACTTTGTCTTACTTTATGATAGGACTTGAACACTGGGACAAATCAGTCATTCTTAACGCCACTTTAATACTGACAGTGTATTCCCACAAGACAGAGCTCGTACAGTACAGTGTCTGACTACGTCCCAGCCTCATCTAGTGGCTGATTTATATGTGTATCTCCTTGGCAATTCTTGTGGCAGTTTCATTTTGACTAGAAGCACAGTAGAAACCCTGCTTGGAGTATACTACTGTGAAAATAAGGGGTGTGGATTCTACCACAAATCCTGGACACATTAGTATATTAAATACACACGCCATTTTTAAAATCAAATGATCATGAAGGGATTTTTTTTTGGCTTTGTATTATGAAACAAAAAGTGTGGGCTTTACAGATCCCATGTTCATCTCTAGCAATTTTGCAATGATCAAGCACTTCTCAGATGATGGTGTCTAAGTACTTCACAAACAGAAATGAAGTATGTTCCATGACAATTCTGTCAGATAGGTATTATCCCCACTTTACATGTGCTTAGTCTGAGGCACAGAGAAGTTAACTGGCTCTCAGTCCTCTGCTCTCATCATGACACCAAATACAGGACTGTCATAACCAGGGTATATGAACTCTCGGATGCTCCTGAACATTTCCAGAAGTGGCTTCTATGTGATTCTGTCGATGCAGCATGTTGTATGTCCAGATCAAATGAAACAAAAAAAGCAATCTGTGGTCTTGGAGGTTTGGCTTGGTGCAGCACTGAAAGGCCTCTACATAGTAATTGTGGCATAAGTCATTTCATTCATCATTAAGAGAAAAAATATTTGTGGTGCTGAAAGCAGTAGTTACATAAGAAATTGGATCGGAGGCAGGTAAGGCGTTACACAGAGCCAGTTAATCAACAAGGGAAATGTTAGTAGAATTAACAATGATACGAGAGTCGTGTTTTGACAGGTATTTCCATACATTCCAAGACATATTTAGATACTCTAACATCTTTCCTATGGATGCAATTTATTGCTCAAGTTATAGCGCAGTATGCAATGAGTAAACACACTTGCAAGTGGCTGTGAAATGAAAGATGACAATGGGAAAGGGCAGTTGTCCATGTAGCTCTGATGTGTTCAGAACCACAACCTTTTTGGAAAAGGGACATTTTTTTGTTCTTAAAAGGGCAAAATGCCTAGAAAATTTCTCATAACAGATGGACTCTAGAGGTATGTCTACACTGCAATTAGACACCCATGGCTGGCCCATGCCAGCTGACTCTGACTTGGGCTCCCAGGGCACAGGCTAAGGGTTGTTTAATTGTAGTGTAGACGTTCAGGCTCATGCTGCAGCCTGAGTTCTGGGATCCTCCCACTTTGCAGGGTCCCAGGGCCCGGGCTCCAGCCCGAGCCTGAATGTCTACACTGCAATTAAACCACCCCTTAACCCAAGCCCCACAAGCCTGAGTCAGCCGGCATGGGCCAGCCTGGGGTTTTTAATTGCATTGTAGACATACCCTAAGACTGGGAGTATTCTCAAGGAAAGGGATTCCCTCTTGTTGATTATCCTTTCAGAATGAGAAATGTTACATGATCCAGCTCTCAGGAGCCAAAGCTTCGGGGTTGCTGCTCTTCACAGATAAGAGTTTGCTTTGTCTCCAGGGATGACGGCAAAGGACAGAGGGACCTGGTTAAGACCATACAGCCCACAGGAAAGTGTGGCGCTAACAGGGTTGTTGGCGTTTCCGGAGGCTGAAGACTGGGATAAAATTATTGTTCAGGCAGTTAGCAGAGAGTCTGCAGCTTGCTGTGAATCTGTGTGGGCCTCTGGAGGAAGAGACTCTACACAGAAGCCATTTCTTGAACTGTGCCAAGGGTGAGCTCTATTAGATTCTGAGGGAAGGAAGCCCCATTGTTAAGTCATTTACAATGGACCTGGGAAAAGCACTGGGAAATATATATTGTTGGGAATCAACCCTGCATTTGCTAGATGAGCTAACATTCCTTTCCACCTCTTTTTTTTTTAATTTCGGGCCAATACACTGGGTAAATCTGGTAAGACCTTTTGAAAATGTCAACCACAACTAGTACTAACCTTGGAAATCTTAAAGGTGCCTTAAATGCTGGCCATGGGCAGATGTAACTTTGACTTGGGTGGATCACTGGTCTGTGAATTAGGAGACCTAAATTCTGTTCCCTGATCTGCTACTGACTGCAAACCTGGGCAATTCATTTTTCCTCTTTGTGACTCTCTGATTCTTTGTCTGTTTTTAGATTAACAAATTTATTTGGGCATAAGTTTTCATGGGTTAAAACCCGCTTCATCAGATGCAGTCTCTAAGGTGCCACAAGGTCTCCTCATTCTTTTTACTGATACAGACTAACACGGCTACCACACTGAAACCTGTTTTTAGACTGTAAGTTCTTCTAGGCAACAAATGGCTCTTACTACATATTTGTACAGGACCTAGCATAATGGGGCCATGAGCTCAGTTGGGTACTCTAGATTCTACATATACAAATAATAATATTATGAAAAAGGTGTTAATGGCCTGCTTTTAGGGTTCTCGGAAGCAAACGCCTTCACAGGCTTCATTAAAGTGGGTGCGTGAAGCTCCGTTGCCTAGGAAAGACAGCTGCAGACAAAGGACGGTGCTGATGCCTGGATCCACCTGGCAAGACCAGCCAACTGAGAGGGGAATGTGGAGCTAACAGGATTTCCTGCATTTCAAACCCAGAGGCTGAAGGTTGAGACAAAATTATTGTGTCAGCAGTTAGCAGAGAGGATTCTGCCTTTTGCTGTGACTCTGTGTGGGTCTCTGGAGAGAAAGAAGCAAGAGAGCTTGCTCTTTAGAGACGTCAGCAGTAGCTGGTCTGAAGCTTCTGTACAAAGAGAGCTGTGTCATGTGTGTTGTTTTGTTCCTACCACAGTGGAGGGAAATAGGACATGTGCCCACCGTGTAAATAAACACATTACACTAAGAACATATCCTGGCTCCATGTCACCAATTTCTCATCCAAATGGAGCCCACACTGCAAGGCCCCAAATTTTGGCTACTGCTTGGCCAAAAAGGGCAACAATAATAATTTACCTTTCAAATTCTTTGCTCATTACTGTCTTCTCTTTTCCTTGTTTTCTTCCTGCTCCCTGGCATGTTGACCTGCTCTCAAATCAATGTGGAGCTAGAAGCATGTAAATCATTTCAGAATATCCTAGCATTACTGTACTGCACATCTCTACATCTGTCTATGCAAGAAGAAGGATTTTCTTTTTCTTGAGAAATTGCTGCCTGGTTTGTTTGCAACATCTGTGTGAGATATTCTGTTCAATGAGGCGTTCAACTTCTGAGGCCTTGGCTACACTTGCAGATGTACAGCGCTGTGAGTTAAATCTGACTTCGTGCAGCCGAGTAGGGAAAGCGCTGCAGTCTGTGCACACTGACAGCTGCCCAGCACACTGTCGTGGCCACATTTGCGGCAATTGCAGCGCTACTGGGAGCGGTGCATTATGGGCAGCTATCCCACAGAGCACCTCGTCCCATTCTGGCGCCGGGAGTTGTGGGAAGGGGGTGTGGATGCCAGGGATTCTGGGTCCTGTCCCAACGCCCTGTGATGCATCGCTTCGCATCCCAGAAATCCCTTTGTTTCCGTCCACCTTTGGCGCCATCTTTCAACAGTTTCTGTGCAGCGCGATCTGTCTGCGGGAAATGGAGTCCAAACTGCTGAGGCGTTTGCTGACTTATCTCGCCAGCACGTCACGTTTGGCTGTCGAACTATTCCTTAAGATCCAAAGTGACAGTGAGGGTGAGGAGTCCAATGATGCTATCGAGCCGCATAATGCGTACGACACGAAATTGCTTGTGGCATTCACGGACATGCTCAGCACCGTGGAACGCCGCTTTTGGGCTCGGGAAACAAGCACCGAGTGGTGGGATCACATCGCCATGGAAGTCTGGGATGACAAGCAGTGGCTGCAGAACTTTCGGATGAGAAAAGCCACTTTCATGGGACTGTGTGAGGAGCTTGCCCCCACCCTGCGGCACAAGGACACGAGATTGAGAGCTGCCCTGCCAGTGGAGAAGCGGGTGGCTATTGCAATCTGGACGCTGGCAACTCCAGACAGCTACCGGTCGGTCGCAAAACAGTTTGGAGTGGGAAAGTCGACCGTTGGAATCGTGTTGATGCAAGTTTGCAAGGCCATTAATCGCATCCTATTCAGAAGAACCGTGACTCTGGGTAACGTGCAGGAAATAGTGGATGGCTTTGCACAAATGGGGTTCCCTAACTGTGGAGGGGCGATAGATGGGACGCACATTCCTATTCTGGCACCACCCCACCTAGGATCCGAGTACGTTAATCAGAAGGGGTATTTCTCTATGGTTCTCCAGGCGCTTGTGGATCACCGTGGGCGTTTCATTGACATTAACACAGGCTGGCCCGGAAAGGTGCATGACGCACGCATCTTTCGGAACACTTGGCTGTTCAGGAAGATGCAGACCAGGACTTTTTTCCCAAAGCGGAAGATCATGGTAGGGGAAGTTGAAATGCCCATTGTGATCCTTGGAGATCCCGCTTACCCGTTAATGCCATGGCTCATGAAACCCTACACAGGGAGCCTTGATAGCAGCAAGGAACGGTTCAACTACAGGCTGAGCCGGTGCCGAATGACTGTGGAGTGTGTCTTTGGCTGTTTAAAGGCCTGCTGGCGATCTTTGTATGGGAAGCTGGACTTGGCCAGGAGTCTTTTACTTTATGCAATAATAAAGAATGTTTTCAAAGCCAAAAAATCCATTTATTGAAAAGAAAAAAAAATATTTATTGAAAAGAAACAAGGGGGTGGAGTGGGGAACGGTACAATCACAGATTCGCGTATGTCCTGTCTGGTATACTGTGCAGTGAGTGCTGCATCTCAGGATAGCTATACTGCATGGTGATGGGGGTTGAGTGCAGAGGGTAAGGGTCGTGGTTTTCAGGGCTGGGTGGTGAAGATACTGATGTTGGAGGCAGCGGGTGGCGGGAAGAACATGGAAGTTGGGGAAAGTGGGTTAGAGGTGACAGTGGGGCACAACGGAAATAGTTTTGGGACAAGGGCTGCAGGGGGGGTGGCATTTGCGGTACTGCTCCTCTTTCTGCATGGCTACGAGCTCCTGGATAGCATCTGCTTGGCCCTCCAGGATGCTTATGAACCGATCCGTGCTTTGCTGCCGGTGCTCCGTGCTTTGCCGCCGGTGCGCTGCATTTCCCTTGCGGATCCTGCTTTCTCTCTCCCTCCAGTTCTGTGCTTTCTCATTCTCTTTAATAGATTGCTGCATCACTTCTTGCAGCATGTCTTCTTTGCTTTTTCGCGGTCTCTTCCTGAGTCTTTGCAGTCTCTGAGCAGGCGATAAGAGGGACAGCTGAAGTCTTAAGTCTTGATGCAGCTGTATAGGCAAAATGCATCATTTAACAGAGGCAGCATTGTTTATACCAGACAGAGTAATGATTCCCCCTGCACTTAAGGAGTAGAAAACACACAGGGTCCACACAATAGCATAATTTTCCCGTCCGAAACAAAGCACGCATATCCCATGGGAGCCTCAAAATGGTGAGTAAGGGGGACTGATTGTTTCAGGGCTGCACTGTCCTCTGGGTTTCTGTGCCTTGGGGAGAGCCAACAGTTTCAGGGGGCACCTACACTGAACAGTGTCCCAACATTTTCCACAGGAGTTCGACCAGGACGATATCTCACTGCTGAGGGTGACCTGGGAAGCAAGGGAGGGTCTTCTACTGCAATGCGGCTTCCGCCCTGGCCCATATGCAGCTTGCCTGTGTGCAGCAATGGTCCCCCCGCCCCTCGTGGCACAGTGGTGCGGACACGTTAGCCTGGCTGGGACAAGGACCATGGTGGCTCTCCCAATAAACCTGCGCAAGCGCATTGCACACGTTATGGATGAGACATTCGAGGAGATTACTGAGGCCGATTACCGCGATCTGATAAACCACATCAATGCACTATTCCGCATCTAGGCATGCATGCCTAACCCTCCTCTCCCAAACAGCCCACACTGAAAAAATTCCTTCCCCCCAAAAAAACCGCTTACCAGGAACCTGCTCTTCTGTTTGTCCAAGTACCGGCCGCTGCGACTGGCTACCTTCCTCCTGGCTCGAGAAGAGCTCCTGGCTGCATGGCTCCAGGGATTCCAGGGTGTCTCCATCTGGCCCACCACCATCACTCCCGTTTTCCTCCTCCTCCTCCTCCCCCCCCCACACCAGCTCTGAAGTGTCCATGGTGGTGCTCGGAGTGGAGGTGGAGTTAACCCCAAGTATCACATCCAGCTCTTTGTAGAATCCTGCACTGCAGGGAGCACCCGAGTGGCCATTTGCGTTGCGGGCTTTGCGGTAGGCACTCCGCAGCTCCTTCACTTTAATCCTGCACTGCAGGGCGTCCTGGTCATGGCCCCTTTCCATCATGTCCTTTGATACCTTCCCGAAGGTATTATAATTCCTATGGCTGGAGCGCAGCTGGGACTGTACAGCTTCCTCCCCCCAAACACTGATGAGGTCCAGCAACTCGCCATTGCTCCATGCTGGGGCTCGCTTGGCGTGTGGCGGCATGGTCACCTGGAAAGATTTGCTGATAGCACTCCACGCCACGCCGGGCTGAGCAAACAGGAAGGGGATTTTTAAAATTCCCGGGGAATGTAAAGGGTGGGTCACATGGTTGGTTACCTGAGGCCAGGGCAGTAGAGTTTGAACTGATGACCAGAGTGGCTAGAACAGGCATTGTGAGATACTGCCGAATAATTCTGGAGGCCATTCACAGTGCATTGGGCGGCCACACTGGCACCGCAGCGCTGCAGTAGCAGCGCAAGACTTGCTGTTCCTCTCGGAGAGGTGGAGTACATGCAGCGCTGCAACCACGGAGATACAGCGCTGCAAATGCCTTGCCAGTGTGGACGGGGAGTGAGTTACAGCGCTGGGGGCGGCTTTACAGTGCTGTAACTTGCAAGTGTAGCCAAGGCCTGACAGACAACCAGTAAAGCTTGAGAAATTGTCGATACTTGTTGAAAGTATGAGTGTCATTCTGTTTGCAGCCTAGCCCTCACTATAGGCACACACAGAAATGGTAAATACCTGCTTCTTCCTGTGAATGGACAGGGGAAACCTGAAAAATCAAGTAGCCTTTCACATCATGGATGTTTATTTTATGTTTGATGATGTTGGAAAACTTTAAAAGATCCATGAACCAAATTGAACTGGGTCAGTGAAATTTTTATGGAGAAATATATTCTTCAAAAGCCAGAACAGAATCATCAAACCAGGGGAAAAAACAAAAAAGGCTTGGAACTTTCACTGTTAATATGGCAGAGATGCTGTATGCATCATTGGAGATGAAAAATATTATAAAGTATTATTATTGTGTACAATAGTCATTTGTATTGATTCTAGTTCTTTTATTCTATCGCTATCTCCCTACCTGTCTCAAAAATGTCCCAGGCTCTCTCTGTATGTATTGTATATTCAGAATGTGACCCACACACTCTTTTGGATCTGTCTGATACTAGACAAGAGGCACTGGCTACCAACTGAAAATCCAGGCCATAAAATGTCACATAAGCTGGAAAAAATAATTTGATTCCAAGAGGTGTTATTTACTCTGTTTTATGCATCTTTTATTTAACTGTGCTAGCAATAGGGGATGTAAACTTGTAAGGTGGTAATACTGAAGTGTTCCAAGATCACCTTTGAATAAGGGAATCTGGGATCTGGGTTAAGAAAGCCAAGAAAACCTGGCTGAGATTTTCAGAGTAGGTAGGTGGCTTCTAAAATATAGTTATTGCCTTGCCTAAATCATCCAATGTTATTTTGAGTGTGTTTTCCGTGTTCTGTATTACAATTTCAGTTCCCCAGGAGGCCAAAATCCTAAGAGCAAGGTTCTGTCGAGTCCAAGTCTACATTATAAACGGGACCTCTGTCCCATCTAAGTGTCCATGTATTCAAACAGAAACTTTAAAGTGCTGGATGGGTGATGCTGGACCATGGTTCACCTCCAATTGTTAAGTTAATTTTCAGTTCTCATTATCATCTTTTCACATTAACAATGATTTTAGATAATTTCCACCCATCACTACAATGCAGCCACTTCTGTGATAGATGGACTGTGTCCACTGTTTAACAGGGCACAGAAGATTTTAAGAGGAAGACGAGTACTGTTTCCAGAGTCATTACAACATGATGACAAAACAACACAAATGAGACAGTGTCCTAATGCAATGTCCTTTGTCCTCCAATATGGGAAACATATGTACCCTGTCCAGGAATCTGGCAAACCATATAGCTAATATACATATAGAAAGTTGGATCTCTTTATACATTGTGAACATGAATCATTCTCATGCACCGTAAAAGCAGTGACTGTGGGTCAAATTCTATCAGTTTATACCTCCCTCATATAACTTCACAGGAGTTGCACAGGATTTTTAAGTAAGGGGAGGATTTGTCCTACTGGTTTTCAGTTAATGTTGTATTCTACTGAGTCATTCTTTAGAATTTGTCAGCATTGCAAATTCTCTTTTCACAATCAGCCTGCTTCCAGTAAAACTGATAATGGCATTTTAAATGACCTTCATTTATCACCAGTACTTGAATTGCATAAAAGACAGGGCCAGATTCTCAGCTGGCGTGTTTCAGTATAGCTTCATTGACCTCAGTGGAGCTACACTGACTTTCCCCGGCAGTGGATCTGTTCTGCGGAATTTAAACTGGCAACATCTCAATAATGCTTCTATCAAAGACAGAACTTGCAAAGTACAAAATGCACAGGTATAGAGAAAACAATGCATACTTGGGGCATGATGCTATCTCTTTCATAATGCAAAGACTTGAGATTCCAGGCTCAGTATTTTTCTGCAGGTGATACCTTTGCAGATAACAGACATCTGCATATCTGACAGTCTTTCTAATTGCACACATACTCCCTCAGGCAGCCAGCCAGGCTACACAAATACAGTATTTGTAATTCACATAAGATCAAGAATGTGAGAGTAAAGGTACAGTGATCACCCTTAAAAGCACCCCAACTTTCCAGAATATCATGCATAACAGAGATATATGTCTTAATGACTGGAGGCTCCAGTCCTGCCCTGAGTCATAGAATATCAAGGTTGGAAGGGACCTCAGGAGAGCATCTAATCCAACCCCCTGCTCAAAGCAGGACCAATCCCCAGACAGATTTTTTTAGCCCAGTTCCTTAAATGGCCCCCTCAAGGATTGAACTCACAACCCTGGGTTTAGCAGGCTAATGACCCCTGAACCCTTTGGAGAGCCGCACTGAAATCCAGGGTAGGGCCTAAGGCCCTTGGCAAGCTGGAAAGAGTGGCCACTGCATTCCATTCATTTCTCACAGCCTAGACTTCAACTTCCTGAATAGTTAGTAAATTAGCATCTAGTGAAGACACTTTCAAACGGCCCTTTTTTAAAAAGTAGATTGAACATCAGTCATTTAGTTTTGAATTTTTTGAGATACAGTAGTGGCTTCATGAATAAGAAATTCAAATAGGTGGGTCTCTTTAAACCAAGTTGAAAAATGACATATTCTTTCATTTAATCCTTTGGAGAGTCCAGTTACCTATTTGCAGGACTTTAGCAATCTGAATCTTTCCTGTGCCATCGGACCTCACTTAGGGCACAAACAAGGCTATGCCATACCTGCCTACTAGGGTGACCTGATGTCCTGATTTTATAAGGACAGTCCTGATTTTTGGGACTTTTCCTATTACCCCCCAACCCCTGTCCTGATTTTTCACACTTGCTGTTTGGTCACCCTACTGTCTACGCTGGGCTGTGCTTTGCACATTCTCTATGTTAAGTCCCATCATTTCCCCCCCCCCCCCCCCCATTAAGTACTGTTTGATGGAATGATTCTTTCTGTTGGCCCCTTTCACATGTTCCTCCAGCTGCACAATGGCAGATGCTCTGGCTTCATTTTTACCACGTCCCTGATATTCCCATTTCCTTTTCTGGATAACATTGGAAATGCTGAACTCTCTGACGGATCTCGCCATTTGTTATACATTTATTTCCATTTAATACCGAGTATTTTCTGGAGGCATTTACTTTCGGAGGCATTTAGATGTCTGTCTCTACCTTTGGTGGATTCTCAGCTTGACACCACTGTCTATGTTAAATCATTTGTTTAAATCTGCATTTCTTTTAACGGCTCAAACTGTACCTTTATATAAAGGCTTTCTGATGTTAATTATTCCTGTTGGCCTACGACAACACTTCAAGATGTTGCAGAGTGGATCGCTAGTTCAACAATAGCTGTAGTAAATAAAGTATATTTAACAAGTCCCTTTAAGTCAGTGGTTCCCAAACTTTTCATGGTCATGCCCCCCTTTACTCCTGTCCACGCCCCACCCCGGAAGCTGTGAGTGGGGTGGCAGTTCTGGGGGTGGGGGCGCGGACAGAGGTAATGGGGCCAAGGCTAGGGCTGCAGTTGGGAGTGGATCTGGGGCTGGGAGTGGAGCTGCAGGTGGGAGCTGGGGCAGAATGGGGCTGGGTGGTACTCAATCTCTGTCCTCTGTGGGGGCTGGCCTGGGCCCCACCACGCCTCCCCCACCCCGTGAACGCTCCTCTGCACCCCTATAGGGGAGCACGCCCCACAGTTTGGGGACCACTATTTTAAGCCAAAGTGACCTAAGCAGATACACCCAAGTAAGTACTAAGGGCCCAGTTGTGTCACCTTAACTTTCGTTGAATAGCACCTTCTTCCGCAAAAAGCTCTGTTGACTTTAATGGGAATAATTCCAGAATAAGGTGCTAATCAACATGAGCAAGTCTATCGAGTATGGCCCCAAGACATTGCTTTTTTCAATTTCACTGTTGTAAAAGTGTCAATCTTTTTTATCAAGAAGGTTGGATATCAGATGGCAAGGCTCATCCTCACAGCTATGGAAGGCCTCACTTGTATAATTAAGACAGATGAAGAATAATTTCATTCATAGTTCAATATGTTTTCTTGGTTGGTGGTCCTTTACTGAGGGAGCACAGAGTTTTTGTGCGGCTGACATGCTGTGCCAGTGTTGGGCACCACAACAAAGAAATTCATCTTTAGAGCCGCCAGATTTTCCAACATTTCTTTATTTTTTATTATTTCTCAGGGGACCCCAAGCCTCCAGCTTTGTAAATTGTCCATCTAATCTGGGTGGCCAGAATGCAACCCGTGGGCTAATGGTGACCCATAGTGAGGACCACAGCTGTCTTCTGTTTCAGTACAGAAGCACAGCCCATGGAAACTCAAAGTCCCAGCATGCACTGCCCAGTCTGATCCAAGTGGAGATGGCTCCAGGGGCCAAGCAGCATCCAAGGACCCCAGCTCCTCATGGAAGCTTGGGCCATCTGCCATTGACTCCATTTTATGGAGGTTAGATACAGCCTCTGGGTTTCCAGAAAGTTACCAGTGTGGCACATGATACTGAACTCTGTACCTTACCTAAGGTTTACTAGTATATCGGGCTTTGAGCTTCTTGGAAACCCAAGTCCTGACCCCATTTGAACGACAGCTACCATCTTCTTGTTGAAAATTGTATTACAGTTTACACACACTGCCGCTCTGCAATAAGGCCACATGTGCTAAACCAGGTGTTCTCAAACTTTTGTTCTGGTGACCCCTTTCACACAGCAAGCCTCTGAGTGCGACCCCCCCTTATAAATTAAGAATACTTTTTTACATATTTAACACCATTATAAATGCTGGAAGCAAAGTGGGGTTTGGAGTGGAGTGTGACAGCTCATGTCCCCCCCCATGTAATAACCTTGCGACCCCCTAAGAGGGTCACATCCCCCCCGTTTGAGAACCCCTGTGCAAAACCATGTCTGTTAAAACCACATGTGAAACTAAGCCTATATAAGCATACAAAACAGCATCGTAATATGGCTGTAGCATTTCTCTGAGTAAAAGTGTTTAAAAGTAGTAGTTCTTTTCTAAAATATAGCAAGATAAATTTGCTAGGAGGGAAAGAAAACAAACTAATGTGTCTCTCCCGAGGAATGCACAGCTATGCTGATGTCTGTTGCTATGACTGGTATAAATTCTACTCTGGAAGAAAATACAGGTTGAAAATTACAATCTCACTGTACAAAATGATGAAGAGAATGCCACGGAGTGGGGAAGCCCCTTGATAACTGCTGGGAATGTCTCAGATTGAAACACTTCTGGCTTTAGCTCAGAAAGTTGATTTCAAGGAGATACACCCTCCCCCACCCCATAAAAATCTCTGTTCATATGGTGTTAGGAAAATGTCCTACTTTACTTAAGTTAAACAAAGGCAGATACCTAGTGAGAATTGCTGCAGCCAATAAAGCATTATTTCAGTCCAATGCTTGCAACAAACTACCCAGTATAAAAATGCAGTTCACGGGAATAAGAGAATTGAGAAAAGTGGAACGATTTACTCCTTGAATGAGGCGAAGAACTAAACTGTATGAGGAAAGATGGAGCAAATGGGATGAACAGACTAAGAATAAATGGTTACCCCTCTGGTGACAGTAGATGGAACCCATACAACCATAGCTCGCTGTGTTTTTATCTTGTGTAGCTGGTGCCTTCCGTCTTACTGCTCAGGTGAGAATATGACTTGTGCTGCCTGCACTTCTATTTACCGATAGTTTAAAAAACTATAGTGAAATAAAAGTGCTAGCACACATTGAGCTAGCTGAACTGCCCAGCTGGAAGTGCATACTGTCACTGAACCCAAACTGGGTCACATTAGGGAAGACACTGAATGCGGCTGGGAAATGGTGATGCCTTCGCTGAATAGCAGGAGGAGCATGATTTGGGGTAGTCTGGAGGAGTTTCAAAATAAGCTCTAAGAAGGGAACCTGCTCCTATTGTGAGAGTATGGGCTGCCACACATTGTTTAGGATTAGATCAAAGCAGAGCAGTTTCCCTCCACATGACAACGAGGGACTGTCACGCTGAGCATATTAGATCAAGTAACTTTTTCTTTAAGCACTCTCTCAGGTGACTCCTGCAAATTGTCCTTACTTGCTGTGAATCCAGATACTTAGGTGGCGCCACCTCCGCAGTATTTGAACCCCTCACCAACATTGTGCTTCTGAAAAATGGGGATGACACTTATCCATGAATCCATCAGAGAGATTAAATGCCTTGCCCAAGGTCACATAGGAAATCTGTAGCGGAGCAAGGAATAAAACCGAAATCTCCCCGTGCCTTAACCACATGGCCATCTCCCTGTCAAATGCTTAATCAGACATTCTTACCATATCTCTTTCTTTCACATGACTCTGCATGAAGGTGATAAGCATTCATTTGCACAATCCTTGTCGTTCTGCATTCAGAATACCCACGGAAATCTGTGCTAGGGCAACCTGCTGTTTAAGCAGAGAACTGTTCTTATCCTTCTGCTGAGTTAAAATGGAAGAGAAAAGGAGATGCTCCCTCTCTGGGGGGTTGGAAGGAGCACAAGAACTTTTTGTCACTGCATCATTGATAAGGAGGTGTATGTATGTTGGAGGACTAGGGACTCTGTGCCCCCTAGCCCTACTCTAAAAGGAAGCCCACTCAGTCTGTGCCTGATTTTAGTGCTGGCTCTTGACAAGAGAGGCGCTGGGTGTGCTGTGCAAAATGGAGGTGGTCTGGTAATACAGTAGGTGGAACAGGATGGGTTGTTGGTTTATTCTTCTGTTTCTATAATGTATTTTTACTGTTGGGTTTTTCTTGGGCATTTCACTCACAGGGAAATCTCTCTCTGAGCAAAGCTCTCTGACTCTAGCACAGAATTACCATCTCTGGAGACTTCCTCATAGGCCAAGAAACGAGGAGCCCTTCACAAAGTCAATGGACATTTCTTAAGCAGGGATTGATGGCAGCAGGCTTAGTCCCCCCCATTTATGCAATTTATAGTGAAGACTTGAGTTATGTTCTTTTCTTCATTTTAGCATAATGATACTCGCTGGAGTCATCCTGACGCTGAGGTTAGACTCGTCTGGTATAAAAGAGGGTAGATCCGAAAAGGCCACCCTCAGACTCTGCACAAGAATGCTGTCGCTCAGTTTATGAATTCAAGATGTCAGAAGTTTTACATCCAGAGATCTATTTTATTTTTTGCTACAGTTTCCATTCAGAAATGGGCTGTGCCTTTGTAATGAGCCGCAGCTGAAAAGGTCTTATAGATTTGCATACAGAGGCCAAACATATATCCAGGTACTGCAAGGAAACAAAGCCATGGGTTCTAGTCCAATGCCTTGGACTTCCATGCAGGTTTATTCTCTTGTCCTGTGTCTTCTACATGGCTTAACAGGCATGTTTTCTGCCATGTGTTTAATTCTTGGGCACACACAAGAAGGGGAAATAATTAAACACGGCCCTGAGGATTTCCTTTCCTGTGGCGGTGCTGTGTGTGTGTGGGCTAGTGGCTAGAGCTGCACTGCACTTTTTAGAGCTTAGTCTCCTACTGCTGAGCCTTGTCCACCACGTCAGTAATCAAAGGATTAAATTCTCACGCCAACCTCCCCTCTGCTGAACCAGCTCAAGGCAGTATTGTTCAACCCCCTTAGCCACCCTAAGGTGTCTCTGCAAAGGGCACAAGTGCACCAATAAGGCCCTTCAGGGCAGGCTGCAAAGGCCACCTATAGACACCCTATATCTACAGTTTCATCAGGCTCCCAGCAGATAATTAAGAAACAAGAAACATTTTGTCTCCATGCTCCGCCAGCAATTCCCAGTCCAACCTCAACGGGCCTCTCCCTCCTGTATTACTGTTGAATACTGTGCTGTTCTCTCCTTCCTATCTACCCACTCAGCATTTTGGGGCCCACACAAGTTCAGCTGGGAAAGGAGGTTTCTTATTAGCTTAGAGTAAGTAGTGCAATAACGGATGGTGCTCCAGTAAGAAGGATGATGCTCTCCGTGAGATCATTAGTTAGTTGGTATCACTGAACAATTCCTTAGGCAGAGTCGCTCCCTTGGCTGTAGTTATTTTGGTTTGGATATATTTGCCTGTCACATTTTGCTGGCTGTTTGCAAAAATCTGGGTCATCTGTGTACACAAGCAGACCCATCCATTTCCCCTCCTTCAGCAGAAGCTGCTGCTGTATGGAATCCTCCTTTATTTGCAGCCAGGCAGCAACCTGGCACAACATATATTTCTTCGATGCAAACAACAAAACTGACCCGGGGAGGACATATTTGCAGCTCACCATTAGCTGCAGTGCAAGGAGCATGGTTCTGGCAGAGGCAGGATAAGTGAGGGACAACATTGATATGGTCATGGACACATTTCTCTCTCACTCACAGACTGGAATGAACTGCTGTGAGCTTATCCACTGACAATACATTATTCCTCCTTTCTTTTAAAAGAAATGAATCTTATGCTCATAAAAAGTACCCGACTCACGCCACCTTGGAAAGTGATGTCCACAAAAAAGTCAAGCAGCAGCGCAAACTTCCTCACACATCACTATGCCTCAACCCTCAGCAGGAGGGACTACATCTTGAGGTGATGTACCTTGCTGGCCAAGTGTCTGTAACCATGTCTCCTTCTAGTGGCAGACACAGCTGGGCCATTCCTCATGTGGTGGGGCTTCTGCTGCAGGTCCTTGCTGATGCCTTGTGATAGGTTTGTTAGAGCAAGCAGGCTAGTTTCCATGACCATTGAGTCCTTTGCCTCTCTCTTCTGAGCCTGACAACAAAAGGTGCTAGTTGTGGTGGTTTGTATGATGTGGACACCTTACAGAAAGACATCAGACAGAGACCAATTCCTTTCATATTGGCTATCAAAGATGATAGCCCATTAAGCTGATAACACAGCCATGACTGACCTCCCTTCAGATCCACACTGCAATACCTACATTGCATCAGGTGCCTTACCTACAGGAGACACAGTCATTCTCTTTAATCTATAATATTTCTCTCTCTCTTCAGTTCCTCTGCATTTCTTTATTGAATCTGCTGAGGGATCCTTGAGGCCAGCTGCTCGGCTGTGCTTGTGATGTGTCTGGTGCAGTTGGGGATGGATGAGATGCACAGGTGGCTTTATACCACTTTTCTATCCTCTGATTCTGGGCTTGGTTGGGACTGGTTTGTCCCCTGGCACAACATGGAGCAGCCTCAGAGTGCTTCTAAGTTGCTCCCAGCTGCAACACGCCCCCAGGCCACACTTTCTTTCCCTCAGCCACCTCCCCCACATGGCCTCAGTGCTGGGGGACAGGCTGAAGTGGAGGGGGGCAACACATAGCAGCTACACTGGTCAGCACCACCAAGGCACCCTCTTCATGCCAAAGGAATCCCCAGGTACCCAGTTACATCAACTTTCAGTCTTCTTTGAGCTCTGGATCCAGAACCCGCGAGCCCATGGATAGGGGATGCACCAGCCACTTTCCCTCTGCGCAGGCCCCAGCCCTAAAGCAGGGATGAGTCTGCCCCTGGGTCTCTCCACAGGTTCTGTGAAGCACCCAGCGCACATTTGGGTGCTACCACATCACAAAGAACAGTGAATGTTCTAGAGAGAAGCATTAAAACATTGTTTAACAGTGCATGTTGTCTCAGTTCTGGCATTAGCACTGACCATAGAACTGCAGGCAGGGCCGGCTCCAGGCACCAGCATTCCAAGCAGGTGCTTGGGGCGGCAATCTGCAAGGGGCGGCAGTCCGTGTGTTTTTGCTGCCCCAAATTGCCGCCGCGGATGGCAGGGGCAATCCATGTGCCGTTAGGGCAGCACGTGCGTTTCCGCGGCAGCGGCAATTCGGTGGCAGCTTCTATGTTCAGCTGCCCGCGGCGGGAATTCGGCGGCTTCTGTCTTACGGCTGAAGACACAAGCTGCCGCCGAATTGCCGCCGTTGCGGAAACGCGCGTGTCGCCCTAACGGCAAACAGACTGCCCCCGCCATCCACAGCGGCAATTCAGCGCGCTGCTTGGGGCGGCAAAAACAGTAGAGTCGGCCCTGACAGCAGGACTGGAAGGGACCTCAAGAGGTCATCTAGTGCAGATTCCTGCACTCATGGAGGACTAAATATTATCTATAGACCATCCCTGACAGATGTTTGTCTAGCCTGCTCTCAAAAATCCCCAAAGATGGAGATTCCACAATCTTCCTGGACAGTGCTTAACCACCCTGACAGTTAGGAAGATTTTCCCTAACGTCCAACCTAAACCGTCCTCGCTGCAATTTAAGCCCATTGCTTCTTATCCTATCCTCAGAAGTTAAGGAGAATAATTTTTCTCCCTCCTCCTTGTAACAACCTTTTAAGTACTTGAAAACTTATCATGTCCCCTCTCAGTCTTCTCTTCTCCAGACTAAACAAACCCATTTTTTTCTATCTTCCCTCATAGGTCATGTTTTCTAGACCTTTACTCATTTTTGTTGCTCTTCTCTGGACTTTCTCCAATTTGTCTACATCTGTCCTGAAATGTGGTTCCCAGAACTGGACACAATACTCCAGTTGAGGCCTAATCAATGCGGAGTAGAGCAGAAGAATTACTTGTTGTGTCTTGCTCACAACACTCCTGCTGATACATCCCAGAATGATGTTCGCTTTTTTTACAAGAGCGTTACACTGTTGAGAGCATGTTAATGGTGGCTGTTCCACAAGTAGGGCAGGGCAACTGCCTTGGAAACAAGTGATTCAAGAAAGGTTAAAAATTGCTTGAGGCAACGTTGTATCAAGTACCAGAGACATCTATGGGTTCAACCCTGCAAGGTGCTGAGCACCCTCTGCCCCACTGACCTCCCTGGGAGCCGAGGACACCCAGCACCTCACAGGTGAGATCAGCAGCCTGCAGAACCCAGCACAGCAGGTGTGCACAACAATATCTTAACTAAGCCTGGTTTAAAATGACTCGTGGAAACATGGCTCATTGTGGGGGCTGAAGTCACTGCCTCTCCAAACAGGTATCGCCCCATGGGCACAGCCGCCCCAACTCCTCGGGCCCTGTTCTCCTCTTACTGCCACCTAAGGCTGCCTCAGTGCAACTCCACTGACCTCTGCGTGGCCACCCCACTGTTAACGAGAGTAGAATCCATCCCCCCTAAAAGGAATGAACACAAGGCTCTAGCGGCTAGATGAATTAATGTAGCTACTTCAGGGATACTTTTTGCTGCCATGTTCCCCTCCGACAGACATCTCATTCACCAGATCTTGATCTCCCTGCTTCACGTCTCCTCTTCTACTGCCCCCCCACGCTCTTTTTACCCAAAATATTAACAGGAAAAAAATAAAAGAACAGAAAATATTAATTTTCTTTTGAACAAAGCAACAAAATGATTCAACACAATGGCTCTTTGAAGCTGAGGGGAGAATGGAGCTGATGGCTGTGAAATGTTTTTTTCTTACTCAGTGCTATGAAGGCCTTTCCCCCTGGCATGCTGGTAATGTATTTTCTACTGTGTTTGTGAATAGAAAGTTCATACACACTGTAAGGGTTTGTCTACACTGGCACTTCTTCGGCAAAACTTTTGTCATGCAGGGGCGTTAACCCCCCGCCGCCTCAAATGACAAATGTTTTACCGACAAAAAGAGCTGGTGTGAACAGCACTCCTGCCGACAAAGCTGCTGCTGCTCGTGTGGGATGGAAGTTGCTCTCCTGCCGACAAATAGCAGCTACGCTGCGCGCCTGTTAGTGGCACGGCTGTAGCAGCACAGTTGTGTCGCTAAAAGCTGCGTAGTGTAGCCATAGCCAAAGGTACCTTTTTTTTTTTTTTTGAATTAAACATTTCAGTAGATTGCTACACTATATGGAATGTGTAGGAATGGCTAGAGGACCAGTTAACCCTTTTATTGCTGGCATTTCACATTCCTACTATGCAGCTGCAACATCCCCTTGACAATCTGTGGAATATTTGGCAGTATAGTAACTGAAGCATTCAGCAGTAGTCAAACAGTTTAAGATTACCTCAGGCAAAGTTCAGAGCCACACCGTACTTGCTGCCAAGTTTTTACTGTTCATCTCTAAAGTCATGTACAACTCATGCACTTAAAAAATATTTATAAGGTCTGCCTTAAGTACTTATATGACTTCTATTACCACAGCATCTCAACACCTCAGAATCTTTAATGAATTTGTCCTCAAAACACTCCTGTGAGGAAAGGCAATCCGATACACCCCATTTTACAGATGGGGGACTGAAACATAGAGCCTTGCTGAAGGTTACAGAGGAGGTTTATAACAGGGACCAGAACTTGGGTTCTGCTCAACTGCAGGCCTATCCTGCCTCTTTAATTCTGCCTTGCCTTAAGTCTTGAGTAGTCATACACACCTGTGTCAAGTGGGGTATATTACTAGCACTGACATAAGTGAGTAGTGAATTCTGTTTTGGTAGCATTTTGCACTTACTTTGCACCAGTTTAAATAACTGCACAAGGCACAGGGCAATGGAGAAACAGGCCTTTAATAGGTGAGGGATTATATTACATATTTCACAAACCAAGCCCTTCATTTTGGTGCTGATTCCCATTACAATCAGGCATTCTTGTTTACTGGAAGTTAGGAATCTTTCTCCTATTGTGGGGTTAAGCTATAAAACTGTAAGGAAACTTTTTTACAGCAAACACTTTTTTTTTAACTGCTCCTACCAGAGTCCTGCTGACTCCCTAGCCCCTTGCTGTAGTTATTAGACCACCCTTTTCCCCCTGTATCAATTCCCTAAGGAAAGGCCAGCATTAGCTTCTCTTATGTCCACAATACTTTATTCTTATTGCCAATCAGAAAAACTGTTTTATCAAAAAAACAACCGAACAAGAACCCTTCTTGTTTTTCTAGGGGTTGGCAATCTAGGAGAATAGATCTGTGGCTATAGTAACTGGACAAGAACTCAGAAGATTGGAGTTCAATTCCTGGCTTTCCACGGATTTCCTATGTAACCTTGGCCAAGGCACTTAGGATATGTCTTCAGAGTTAACTTAGGTGATCCACACCCCGGTTAGCCTAGTGCAGGTCTGAGTAGCCACCCTGAGCTGCTTTTCCTCATTAGTGCTGCACTCCCCCAGAGACGTCAGGGGGCATATCTCATGGATCTTTGTCAAGGCTGGATTAACCTTTTGTGGGCCTGGCTCCAAATATATTTGTGGGCCCCCATGGAGGCAATGGTGCATGGCGCAGAGCATAGGGGCTGACTTCCCCTGTTTCCCAGGGGTACTCAACCTCCGTTCTGCCCCCCCTTCCATGAGGAACCGCCCCTACCCCACCCCCATCCCAAATCCTTCCCCAAATCCCCATCTCAGCCCTGGCTCTTCCCCACCTCCTCCCCTGAGCGTGCCACGTTTCTGCTCCTTCCCCCCACCCCGGGGCCTGCTAACGCCACCAAACAGCTGTTTGGCGGTGGCCAGGTGGGAAGTGCTGGGAGGTAGGTGGAGGAGCTTGGAGGCGGCGTGCTCAGGGGCGGGAGGAGGAGGTGGGGTGGGGGATGAGGGGAACTTGGCTGCTGGTGGGTGCAGAGCACCCACTAATTTTCTCCCGTGGATGCTCCAGCCTCAGAGCACCCATGGAGTTGGCACCTATGGCGCAGAAAGGTCAGTCCCCAGAGCGAGGGGCCAGCCAGAGGCAATGGGGCATGGCATACAAGGGGCGGCCCCGCTCCGCCCAGCCCAGTGCAAGGGCACTATTTACAAACCGGCAGTTGCCAGATGCACATGGCTCGCCCGGCCCTGTGCTGCCAGCATGCTTCTTCCCCTCGGGGGCGGGTCCATGCTGTGCCACACAGCCCCCCGCCCAACACAAACACCCCTCCCCAACTCCCTATGGCAAGAGCCTCTCTGGACCCACTATGCCCAGTGCCCCCCAGACCTCCTCCACAAATGCACAGCACCCTGCACAACACCACCCCTGCCCAGCGCCCCCACTGCCCACAGCCCCACCACAACTGCCCAGCACCTCCCACAGAACCCCCACTCCCTAGTGCCCCAACACACACATATTCCCCACCCCGTCACAGCCCAGCACCCATCCAGACCTTTCAGAGTCCCACTCCTCAGCGCCTTGCCTCCCGGCCGCACTCACTGGCCCTGCTGGGAGGTGTCTGTGTTTGCCGGGCGGAGCCGGCAGCGCAGCCAGGGCTTGTCCCAGGGCAGGGAATTGCTCCGGCCCCTCAGGAGTGGTGCGATCAGCCAGGTCAGGGCCTGCCCCGGTTGGGCTCCCTCAGGACCCACTTGCCTGAGGGGCCCAGCCAAACCCTCCCACCACTGTTCCTCCTCCCCCACACCCCCAAACCGACTGAGACTGGCCAGGCTTCTGCACCAGTCCCAGGCGGCTAGCTCCAGGGAGACAGGCGGGGCCCCATAGGTGGTGGGAAGCAGAGACTGCCTGGAGCTGGAGGTGCACTGGGGTCTGGCCAGGGGACAGAGAGGAGCCGATGGGTGGGGCCAGGGGGTGGAGAGGAGCCCTTGGCCAGCTGGTGGGCAGGCCGAGAGGAGCAAGTGATGGGTGAGGGGGAGCCAGCAGGCTGGCGGGGTCTTGGGGCGCAAGCGGAACAGGCCACGGTCCCTTCTGAGCATGGGCCTGGCTCCATGGCGCCATTGTAAACCCAGGACTGGTCTTTGTGCTGCAGTAAGCTGAGCCACTCTATGAATCTTTCCCAATGAACAGTAGGAGAAGTTGTCTGTCCTTCTGGGCACAAGGGGAGAAATTGTTGCAAGGCACTGGAGGACCATGAGCACTTGAGTGGTTAGTCCATCCTATACCCACAGCTAGCCCAGCTTTAAAGCAATTTTAAACTTGGCTGAGAGAGTTTGGGATGTGGATAGGAGGGGAGTTAGAGGCAACACCGGGGACAGAGCCTGAATTAACTTTGCAGTGAAGACATCTCCCTGTGTTTCAGTTCCCCATGTGTAAAATGGTTATGATAGTTCCTTTCACTCGCCCATTGTCTGTTCAAGCTGTAAGACCTTCAGTCCAGAGAGCTCTCTTTCTTTCTATGTGTTTGGACAGTGCCTAGCAGAAGGGGCCCTGATCTCAGCTGGGGCTGTGATATAGACAATAGGAAAAGGCTGCCTACGTATTTCTGCTTATTCCAAGTTTGGTAGTTGATCCTACTGAAAACGTAGGTTTGATAAACACGAGTCATGGCCTGATTGAAGCTGGATGGGCCAGGGCATGTGCAATGGGCTATACGGACTGCTCAGTTACTGTTTTCATTTAGCACCAGGGCAGTAGTGACCAAAAGTCACTGCTGTCAGGCAGTGCTTTGGTGGGCAGTGAGAGATGATTTGGTGGTCTCACATCAGTTCCTTCCAAATAAGCAGCTCACAGCATAATTAGCATTAATAGGCAGAGTTGCTGGTGTAGCCTCAGCTTACTAGCAAAGGATGGAACAGTCATGGAGACACATTTCCTTCCCAGCCCTAGTGGTAGTCCATTTAGAATAGGGAGGGGGCATGTTCGTGGGGCTATTATTTGTTGATTGATTGATTGTACTGCAGTAGCACCTAGGAGCCCCAGTGATGGAGCAGGACCCCATTATGACAGAGCTGTACAAACACTGAACAAAAGATGGTGCCTGCCCCAAAGACTTTACAGTCTCTGTAAGCAGGGCTGCTGGTGGGGTGTAGAAGGATAGTTGCTCAAACACCTCATAGGTATCAAGGGGGCAATATAAACAAATGAAAGCTGGTTGGAATATTTTAAATTCCAAAAACACACCAAAAATGTCCCCCCAAAATTGTGATTTTCCCCTCCCTCTATTGCCGTTTTTCTACCAGCTCTAATAAAACCCAAGCTAGAGAGACAGACTCTTACAGACGCACTGCCTGGGCTGCACTGGATGAAAAGAAGACTCCAGTCTCCCACTCTGTCAATTCAGTGCCTTCAGAAGCCTTCACTGTAGAACACCTTTAATACCAAATCCATAGACCGATACGACTCCTTTACGCTTGTGATACTGAGACGTCTTTGAAAGCTTTCACTTTTATGTCCGGTTCAACGGCTCTTCCTCTGGTCTCAGCTGTGGATCAGTAACCTTTGAATCTGTGCTTTCACCATGTATCTCCGAACTCACAACAGCTTAGTTTGTGTTTCAAGACGATGCTTATTTACTGGCACCAGGCTCAATAATTGCTGGGGTAGGAAAGTTATTTACAGAATTTCTATTTCCTAATGGCCCCATAACATAGCCCACTGTTGACAGTTTGTATGAAAAGTCACTTTTCATACATAAACATGCTCCAGTCAGTTATTATTTGCTTTTCTAACGCCTGTTATCAATAGAATTTGAACGCTCTCCTTCATTATAAAATGTTGTTCTGGGATATTTGTGTATCTGCAAATGATAAATATTGAAATTTCTGCTTTTTATTTTTGTGAAAGGGCAATTCATTTATTCAAGCACTCAACTTTTGACCCAATCTGTGGAGTAGTCACTACTGCTGGCTGAATTATTCATTTTGAATAAATTATCCCATGAATTTCTTCCTTTTTTACCCTGTTTGTGAAGCATACACTGACTGATCCTGGTTTCCGAGAACAGAATGGTTATTCGTGAGAATCCACGGAATAGTTTAATTGCCAAAGCAGCCACTGAGTCTGAGTGTCTCAATTGCTCAATGCCTATGAGTCTCAAATTGGCATCAGGGTCAGGTGGTAGTGTCACATAACCTACATTGGTGGGGTAGTCCTCTGCAGGGCAGTGAGGCCTAGCCGCTAGAGTCAATAGCAATACCCTGAGTTACCGGGCAGCAAAGGCCTAGCGGCCAGAGTCAGTAGCGATACCCTAGGTTTTACAGGGCAGCAAGGCCTAGCAGCCACAGTCAACAGAGTTGCCCTATGGGGCAGGGCTGTATGGCCTTGTGGCCAGAGTTAATAGGGTTGTCCTCTGGGATGGGGCTGTATGGCCTAAGGGCCAGTTGGAGCATGTGGGCCGCCACCCAGGAAGGGTGGGTGACAGCCAGGGTAAGGGGACCTGGGCCTTCCCTGCTCCACCGGGTCCCAGCCCCAGGCCCTGTCAGTGGCGAGTGTGTCTGCCACGGGGTCAGTGGGGATCCATCCGCAACACACTGACCATCATCGGGACAATGGCTAGTCCCCCCCGGGACTACTTCCTATCATGATACTCGCGGTGGCAGTCTGTGTGTCTTCGAGGTCTCTGGGTTCCTCAGCCGGTGTAATCCCCTGTAGCTCAGGCCTCCCTGGGGCGTCCACAGGTAGCTGGATGTCTGCTTGGATCTCCGGTGGCACCTTAAAGACTAAGGTGCCACCAGACTCCTTGTTGTTTTTGTAGATACAGACTAACACGGGCTACCCCCTGATGCTTGGATCTCGGCGCCTCTGGCTTCCCCGGTCTGCGGATCCAGTGGTTCCTGGCAGGAGCTGGCAAGGAGTGTCCTTCTTCTCCATCAGTCAGCCTAGTCAGCTTATACTGGTGCTACACCTGGAGCATGCCCAGTAGGAACATGGGGGCATGGCTTCTTCTGTCCACAGTGAGGAGTCAACTCTTCCCCATCCAATGTGGGGGGAGTTGACCCTGTCACAAGAGTCAAAGGTCAAATCTCAGACTTTTGGTTACTGAAAATGATCTTCTCTATCACATACAACAAAATTGTCAGATCCCCACAGTCAGAGGAGATAATTCCCCCAGTAATGTACAGTACCTCATTCTGATCCTGCAGTGATTTCAAAGGGATCTACCTGAATACAGCTCATTGCAGGAGCAGGACCATGTGAGTGATGGTGTAGGGACAGCCTAGAGACTCTTACGCCTCTTCCCCCCCTGCTGCTGGAATAGCAGGGACAAGTGGCCAGGATGCCCTGGTATTAGCAGATTTGTCTCTTGGGGCCATTTACAGTTCTAACTTGGTGCAGGGGGATCAGGTTCAGGGTGGTATAAATGTGAGCTTTAAGCCACTTTTGCGCACACCCTAACCTGTGCAGATGAGCCGTTCCTCCAAGATCTGGCTCTTTGCCTATAATTTAGGTATGAGGAGAAACTCTTAAGCAGCAAAACTTTTAAGCAAGGCCCTGGGGAATGTTTTTCATCACTCCCAGTGAAACTTTAGGACTTTCATCTTTAAATGGTTACAGAGCTGGAGATGAAAGGCTCCTCACTAGAAGTACTTGAAGCTTTTTTTTTTTTTTAATCTTTCCCTTTGCTGCATGTTCTGATGAGAATCCCTGCTGTAAAACACCACTCCCCTCTTTCTGAAAGACAACAAGTGTTTTCTTTTTCTTTTCACATTTAATATTATTGCAATGACTATGCCAAGGGATGGATATTTATGTATCTGAGGGTCAACTATTATGACAGTTTTGGATATCAACATTCTTGGAATACCTCAGCAATTTGCTTTCAAAATAATTCCACTAGATTTTCTATGAAATGAGCTTCCCTTGATAGTTTAACTCTTTGATTCTCAACGAGGCACTTAAGAGTTTTTTTTCTCTCTTTTATTTTTAATTTTTAATTTTTTGCAACTGTTCTGCTTTGTTTCAATGCTTCCAAAAAGGAAATTATGGATGCTCTAAGGAGGGATTTAAAATAGAAATGCAAGTGACTATGAATCCCCAATTTGCAGACAAATGAACTGGAAGCTGCTGTGCAAGATAGGAGCCAAGAGGGGTGAATACTTTAGATGACCCAACAAGTGTTTCTGAGGAAAAAGACCGTATATGTGTGTGTGTCCACTTGACAGTCTCACTCCTTGGAATGGTCTTTCAGAGATAGCAGGGTGAGAAAGTATTGGGAAAATGATGTTGCTGTTCTTTGTGATATTGTCGTGCAGCCAAAATAGAGGGATTTGATTCTCCACTGCCTTGGGGAGTCATTAACACTTGGATAAAGTGAGTGTAAATCAGAATTCTCCATTCACATTCATAGTATCGATTCACACTGACTTTGCACTCCATTTGGGCCATGTAAATGGCTTCAAAAGGCAGTGTTAGTGTTGTGTGAGTGCCAGAGGTAGATCAAGTAATTATGCAATTAGTAATAATGACCTCACATTTTTTTGATTTGTTAATTATCGCCACAGAGCAGGTGACACCCAAGCCGTTCTCAAAAGTTGTGACGTAGCTGTTCTAGCCTCAGGATCTCTGATCATACAATGACATTTGTTCTGATAATGCAGCAATGCTTCTACCTTCAACTGCAAAGGTGAAATAGATATGCCATTCAGCGCCGTGCTGAGCAGTAAACTTCGTAATGAAAGAGTTTTATTTCTCACTGTCTGTTGTAACTGTTAGACTAAAGCAAGACAGTTCCATACAGTGGGTTGGTGTAAATTAGGAGAAAAGGTGTATTTTTAAAATATTTGAGCTAATACAGTTTAAAACCCTAGCATAGAACAATACAAGCTGTATTTTAGCATCTGTTAGCTGATTGGCGTGAACCTGCTATTTCACCTCGGGGCCACTTGGACTAGCGGACACATGCGAAAATACATCTTGCTCTGTCTACACTAGGGTTTTTAGCTGCGTTACTTAAATAGAAACATGTTTTAGACGAGCTTAGACAGACCCTGAGTCTCCTTTGGCCGAACTGGCTCCTGGTTTCTAAGCCTGAAGATCATCCAAGATACAGTGAAGTAGAGGGCCTCTTACAAGGCGGGCCTGTGCCTACTCCCTGTTTCTTGCTCACTTCCATCCCGGAGCCTACGCTGCAGAGCTCCAGCAGGGCTTCCCACAGGCCAGTGTCTCTGGAAGGCTCCACAAAGGGCTGCTTAGTACTGTTAATGTTCACAGGGTCAATTGTACTTATCAAACCCCCATGGGATCCAGGATGCAGCAGCCGCGCTGCCCCCTCAGCCTGCCCATTCCTCACTTATGGATCCTCCGCTCCGTGACGCATCCACAGAAGGGCTTCTATGGGGTTGGGTGAGGAGAAACGATGCCAAAAAGGTGGCACTTTGCCTTTTCCAATGCCCCACTCAGGGCCGCCCCTAGCTATTCTGGGGCCCTACGCAGCCCTCCTCCCCTACGGGGTGTGTGTGTGGGGCCCCAGGCCTCCGCGGGGGGGAGCAGGGGGCTGTCCTCAGGCCTCCGTGGGCGGGGGCTGGCTTGGGGGGCAGGGGGAACCACCCCCCAGAACTCACCGCCGGCATGGCTGGGGCCAGGTCTGCACTTCCTACCGCCGGTGAGTGCAGGCCCGGCCATGCTGCAGAGCTCAGGAGAGTGGGGGCGGGGCTGGGGCAGAGCAGGGGCGGGAAGAGGCGGGAGAGGCAGGGCTGGGGCGGGGAAAGGGCAGAGCAGGGCGGGGAGAGGCGGGGCGGGGGCCCTGGGGAAGAGCCGGAGCAGGGGCTGGAGCAGCACGCAGCTGCGTACTTTGCATATGGGTAAGGATGCCCTGGACTCCCTTTCCCTTCCTGTGCCAGGATCTGTTCGATACACGACATATCCCAGCTGCCCACGGAGAAGACAGCCTTCCCCTTCCTCTAACCCTGATCCTTGCAGGCTGCATGGAACACTGGTGTGATGGTTAAGGCACTAGATTGTGACTCAGGAGACCTGGGATCCATTCTTTTCTCTGCCACCGACTTCTCATATAACCTCGAGCAAGTCTCTTTGTGCCTCATTCCCTTCTGTAAAATGGAGCTAATAGGACTGCCCTGACTCACATGAGTGGTGTGAGGATAAATACTTGAGGTACTGAGGTAATACCATGATGAGGCCTCCAGCCATTATTTTTAAACATTTTAAATATAATTCCAGAGATCAATCACATCAAGTCTCACTGAGCTTTGTTTAAATTCCCTTTTAAGATTTCTAATCCTGACAATTACCATTTTCTCACGGTCCGTTAGCCATCTGCCAGCCCCCTATGTATAGCTGATTTAGTGCTCTACTTTAAAAATAAAAAACAAAAACAAAATAACCTGCACATTTTGTCAGTAAACAGTATGGGAATATCACAGAATCATAGAATATCAGGGTTGGAAGGTACCTCAGGAGGTCATCTAGTCCAGCCACCTGCTCAAAGCAGGACCAATCCCCAACTAAATCATCCCAGCCAGGGTTTTGTCAAGCCTGACCTTAAAAACCTCTAAGGAAGGAGATTCCACCACCTCCCTAGGTAACCTATTCCAGTGCTTCACCACCCTCCTAGTGGAAAAAGTTTTTCCTAATATCCAACCTAAACCTCCCCAACTGCAACTTGAGACCATTACTCCTTGTTCTGTCATCTGCTACCACTGAGAACAGTCTAGATCCATCCTCTTTGGAACCCCCTTTCAGGTAGTTAAAAGCAGCTATCAAATCCCCCCTTATTCTTCTCTTCTGCAGACTAAACAATCCCAGTTCCCTCAGCCTCTCCTCATAAGTCATGTGCTCCAGCTCCCTGATCATTTTTGTTGCCTTCTGCTGGATTCTTTCCAATTTTTCCACATCCTTCTTGTAGTGTGGGGCACAAAACTGAACACAGTACTCTCGATGAGGCCTCACCCAGTGTCGAATAGAGGGGAATGATCACGTCCCTCGATCTGCTGGCAATGCCCCTACTTATACAGCCCAAAATGCCATTAGCCTTCTTGACAACAAGGGCACTTGTCCAGAACCCGTAAATCATTAGCAAAAGGGACAGTGCAACTAAAAAAAAAAAAAGCAAAAATGGAATTTAGTCTGTGAGGAACTCCATTATGGAGCATACTTACAAGGCAGCACACCTCATCCATCAATGGCCACCTCAGCGCCACTCTCCTGGGTCTCCCTCCTAATGGGATTCATCATCAGTAACCAAGGGAGAGAAATTTCACCAGTTCCAACCTGGCTTACATAGATCATGCAATCAGGTGCGGCCTAGGGCAGAAAACATTTTTGGCGCTCACCCCTGAGCGGGCTGAGGAACAAAAAATAGCCAAGCGGCGCAATGGTACAGCACCCTCTGGAAGTTGGCACCAAGGGTGACCACCTTGGTTGCCTGCCCCTAGTGCTCTAGAACCAGACCTGCGGACAGTGCACTAATCAGACAGAGGGGCTCCATCGCCAAGCTTGAATATGGTTGATGGTCTGTCCCCGGATAAGCGCCATTTAGTCCCAAATACCATACGCTGTTCTTTTACTAGCTCTGCACTGAGCTCTAGATTAGTAACATATGATAAGCTCTCCAAAGGATTAGCAAAGTCTTTAGCTTTACTAATTAATAGAAGATTTTACACTTATTTGGTACAGTTTGCCCCATATCATCCTGCATGATTTGGAAAACTGTACATACATGGATGGGTATTTATGTGCATATACAGCATTGTGTGTGTATTAATATGTTTGTGTATTAAAATCATGTTTTAGTTTTAAAACAATACAATTGGCTGGAAATAGCCCTAATATTAGACAGTCAGCCCATGAATTGCGGCCTCCTGGCTCCTCGCTCAGTGCACTTTCCCTTAAGTGACAAGGTATTTGGTGGGAAAGGGGATCAGGACACTCAGGTTTGGGGTGCATACGCGTCTCCCAGAACAGCTGTTGTGGCCCTTGGGCACTCTGAAATTGGAAGCTGCAGTTGCAAGATACATGACTAGAGGCAAGCAGGAGACCAGATGTGAAACTTCCTGCCTCTTAGACTGGAGCAGCTGCCAAGAGAGGATGCAGAGTCCAGGAAGTGCTCTCTATCGTAGCCAGGAAGAGCTATACAAGGGGAAGACTATGTCCTCTCCGTTCTGGCTGCTGGAACCTGGGAACACCTCTGGTTATCGCGGCCCAGTATTTTAACTTTATTTGATCTTTTTTTGGGACCTTATTTTGACAGTGAAGTGATCCCTGAAGTGCTCTATAGATGGGGTTGTGTTTCCCCTCCCCTATAGATGGGGTAATGTACTCACACACACACAGTGTGTACCATCTTTCCTGCTGTGCAGGCAGGTATTTCTCTTTCAAGGAGAATGAAGAAGTGGTCCTTTCTTTATATACTGGGAGTCTGACACGAAAGCACAAGATGGGCTGGGAACAGGAGTGCCGCCCGCTTTCCTGCCGCCCTAGGCGTCGGAAGATCCCGCCCCGAAATGCTGCCTCCCACAGAGGCGACGGAAGGTCCTGCCGCCGAAATACCGCCGCGGTCGCCGCCCCCCAAATTGTAGTGCCCTAGGCGACCGCCTAGGTCGCCTAATGGGTTGCGCCGGCCCTGGCTGGGAAGGACAGTCTATGTTCATTCTTGCGACTTTCCTCTTTCAAATACTGCAGTGAAATCCTGGACATGGCCCCTTGCCTCGTCCGGTCTCATTGAGGGTGGACATTACATGACAATGCCTCTTCCCAGCACCCATCCCACCTAGTTGAGCAGGGTGTTCTCTGAAGAGGCAGTAGGGAGGACTCCTCCACTCTAGGCTATGAAGCAGCAGCAGAGGCACTCCATGGCTGTTTGGATTTGCAGCCCTTTCACTCCTCTGTGTGAAGGTCAATGGCTGGGGGCTCTGACAGAGGTGGTTCTATCAGCCCAGACCTGCCCTGCCTCCTGTCTGCTTAGACCCCAGTGAGCTGCTGCTATACAGATGTGCTGGAGGGCCTGTGCAGGAGGACCTGCAGACAGGACCCTATGTACCCACAGAGGAGGGTGTGTGTGAGATGGGGGCACTGTGCATGCACAAGGGCTGAAACAGAGCAAACAAATACACCAAAAAATGACACCGTGGGAAATAGCTTCCTGGGGCTTCTAGGCAGACAGCTTCCTTTGCTGCCTTCTCCCAGAGGAACGTTGCTGGGATGTTGTCTTGCATGTGTTACTGTAGGGGAAAAGCAAACAAACAAACCAAAACCCAGCCAGTGCTTTAGTTTAACTAACGGTGTCCTTTTAGGGGTAAGATATTGACATTTTGTTTGAATGGAGACGCTGTAGGAGCCCAAACTTGCCATACAGATAGTTCCATGCCCAGCACTTTGTGCAGAAACATCAAGGGAATACATTTGCATGGAAATAAATTCAGCTAATGCCTATTGATGCAAATGAGTAATTTCGAGTGCATTAAAGAATGCAGCCTGCAATTGCCAGAGACGCTTGAGCAAACAGTCCAGATCACATCTTAATTAAGGCCTTTTCTTTTCTTTTTTTTTTTTTTATATTTGTAGGCACAATAGCAAAGAACCATCCCAGCACCTAAGACGACAAAATTACAACTCAAACAGTGCAGCCTAAAACATGTGCTTTGATAAACATATAAGGACATGCATTTAATTGTGCCTGTGCGCTTTCACTCTACAGAGGTGACAGCTGAGCCAATCAGCTTACTAATTAACATACACTGCAAATGAGAATCCTCTTTTCTCAGGACCAGGACAGATGGCCTATGCCACTCAACCAACTCCCCTCTCCTAATCCCCCACTCCTATTTGCTCCAGTGGTAGCAGACATTTGCATTCACTCAACAATAACCCATTGAAACAAATCACTCCCTTTTTCTTTTCACCTCCCAAGAAAACACTGCATGCAACTGCCAATGTGTGAATGCAGGCACAAAGGAACCAATTATTGTTTACAGAAAAATATCAGAAAAAGAAGGAAATATGATCACTATTAACCCTCCCCCAGTGTAAAAAGGAAAGAAATAAAACAACTAGATGTCTCAATTTTTTAATTTAGATTAGTTTATAAAGGCTGCATTCAGTGTGCTGGGAGCAGGGCTTCACAATTTTTAGCCTGCTCCCATTGAACTAAATAGCAGCGCTTGTTCATTAACAAGTTTTATGCCTTATTTTAGATCTGGTTTTCCTTGCTAACAATAGATTTGGGTTTGTTTTCTAACAGCCAAACTTTTCCGCCCTCCACCAATTAACTGCCAAGAAAGTGAATACAAACGAACGGATAAGCATGTTTTATTTTAGATAGCATCTTTCAGCAAAATATGTCCCCAGATGCGCCATAGAACTAATGCAGGGCTCGATTGTATGGCCTGCGATCCTGGCTTCAGCTGGGGTGTCATCCAAGTGAGGACTGCAGGATCAGGCCCACCATTACAGAATAAGGTTAGAAACTATAAATATGCAGATGGCCTGACTATGCCCCCATTGAAGTCACTTCCAGGAACAAAGGGCTTCATCTCACAAGGCACTGAGCATGGGTATCTCCCACTGACCTAAATTGCTCAGGTGGGGCTTAGTACCTTGCTTCGTATGCACTCTTTGAATCTATTGTACAGTTTAGGGAACACTACAGAAAACTACCTCAGAACTACATCACAGTCAGTGATGCTTTCTCTAAGGGCAATCAGGTTTTCAGAAGAGTTTTGAAAAGAAGGAACAGTAAAGTGCAGACAGACCTAATAACCTAGGTTCCTTCAATCAAATCCTGAATGATAGTTGAGTACTGTTGCGCTTCAATGAAGACACTACCTACGCCGACAGGACGACTTCTCCCGTTGGCACAGGTAATCCACCTCCCCGAGCGGAGGTGGCTAGGATTCTCCTGTCGACCTAGCGCGATCTATACCAGGGATTAGGTCAGTTTAACTGCGTCACTCAGGGGTGTGAACTTTTCACATCCCTGAGCAATGTATTTACACCACCTAATTTCCTAGTGTACACCAGGTCTCAGAAATAGCCTGCAACCTTTTTGCTAGAACTCATGGAAAGTATCAGGCAGAGACATTTTAAAAAGATTGTTGTCCAAATGCTGAGGTTCTAAGGGGTGTTTGCCAAGACATACAGGCTGCCCACTGACTGCAAACAGTGTTACTCATTGCTGCCCTTTCAGAAGACCTGCTCCCCACGTCCTGCTGGAGAGTGCCTAGAGCAAAGGCAAGAGCAGTGCTGGAGAGGGGGGGGGGGGGGGAATAAAAACAAGGGAGAGGAGGATTTTGGAGAGCAAGGAGAAAACCTCTGGAAAGTCTTTCTCATTTCAGTGACACAGGGTGGGGAAAAGACCTGGGTTTTTCACCTTCTGAAGAAGTAATGATTTTAAACCATGCTTGTTGCTGAATCTTTGTGTGCAGGCAAAGACGATACCAAACTAATATAGAATTAGATTGTAAGATTTTTTGGGCAGGGACCGCCTTTTTGTTCTATGTGTTTACTGTGCCCAGCACAATGGGGTCCTGCTTTGTGACTGGGCCTCCTAGGTGCTATCGCAATACACATAAATAATAACAATAGTACCAGAGATTCCGCTGTAACAACCACAAGTCTAATATTCCTCTTTTCATCTTGCTAGCCCAGCTAAACAGATAGGGTTTGCCCCAGCAGGGCTTGAGGATTAGAAAACTGCCTCTGTTGGACCAACAGGAGAAGAGAATTCCAGAGTCCGGGGTCCAGTAGACAATCAAACATTGGCACTGTAACCCCCTAGGCAGTAACACACAGAGTCAGCAAAGCATTTAAGCATGTGAGTAATCCCACCCCTATTCAGCAAAGCACTTGAACACATATGTTGCATCCATCCATTGGCGTCAACAGGACTTCGGCATGTGTTCAAGTGCTTTGCTGCCTAAATCAAGAGCTGTCCTCAACTGATGCATTGGCGCGTAGTCAGAGAGGCACTTTCTCTGAGAGGCAGTGAGAGACAAACCTGCAGCCAGACCAGGGCTGCTTACTCAGATACCATAATTCACCCCTCCAATAAAGCCGGCAGTGACTCATCACTCAGGCATGCTGCTGCAGCAGCCTATTCCAGGACAGGGCCGGGGTCAGATGACCCCCAGGCACAGGTATTTCACTGACCCCACAACAGAACTATTTGTCCAGGAACCACAGACTCCCTAGGCTTCCAGCCTGCCCTTGATCCAGTTCTTGTTCCAACCCACTTCAGCCTTGCCCAGACCCTACTCTAACTATTCTTCAGCCCTGCACTTGCCTCCTGACCCTTGGACTGACTGCCACCCAGCTTTGATCTTTGGCCTGCATCTGGACTCCAGCTATGATCTTGATTTGGCTTGTCTACGGACCGTGATCTCAGTTCTGATCCATAGCTTATCCCCATACCTCAATTTCAGTACTGCCCTCTGCCAAGTCCTGACTCTGTGGCTGGCTTTGACCCTTGCACCTGTTCTTGACGACAGCTCTGACCACCAGGACTGACTGCCTCGAAGCCAGAGCCTGACAGGTAGGACCAAAGCCATAAAGGTCAATAGCAACACCCGGAACTATACCCTGAAGTGAATAAGGAGCCAGTGCAAATAGTGGAGCACTAGTATATGTTCACCAAATAGTCAGATTACTTCCTTGTCCACCAGGTGAAGCTTCTGTCTGGGCCCAAAGGGTGGCCAACCCCAGAGCTCTTTAAAGCAGAGGTCACAAAAGCATGAATAAGTGTGGTTAGCTGCACATCAGGGAGAGACTACTAATAGATCCTACCTTGCCTAGCTACAAGGGATAGACAAACCCAGTGGGACCAAGAGCGCCGAACTGTAGCTGCAGCTGGAGCTCAAATCCAACTCAAAGTGGAGCTTTTCAGAGGGTCAGAAAAGTACAGTTACTCCTTTGTTTTTCATTTTTGTGCTGCCAAGTTCACAGCGGTGCCAAAGCAACATGAGAGAGGTTGTTCTCCAGGTTCTTCCAGCCCAGCCAGAAGCCGGAAGGAGCAGCCATCTCACACCATTGGGTGGTCTTGTGAAATTGACACCTCTGTTGTGCAGGCTCATTATTTTCAGAGGAGCCTGCGAGCTTTCAGGTGCTTATCTGACCCAGAACTGTATGGCTGAGATCTTCAAAGCTGATTCAAGGCTACAGATACTCGGCGGTCATTAAAAATTAGTAAGAAATGGGTATCCCAATCCATTGGACAGCTATGAAAGCCTCTGCCTGGACCTGTAGGTGGTTCTCCCGTCACTAATACTTTCTCAGCATTCATCCGTTTGTCTGGCAGTAGCACTGAACTGGCTGCAGGAGGGTTGATTTGAAACCTATTTATAACAGTGATGGGCCTGAACCAATCTCAACATCCCCTCAACATCAGGGGTATTTGATTCTGGTTCTAAGCCCAGCTCTAATTTTTAATGACATTCCCTTTTCATAAGGTGTGTAGATGCGAATGAATAATCAAGGCGAAGAGGCCACAGCCCCATAACTGTTATGCTGTGTGTATCTTGACTGACTTCCTGTCTGTGTATAAAGATAATAGCCTCGAGGAGGAGCATTAACATTCACTATTTGATTCTTTAGTAATTAAAAAAAAAAACACTTTACATTTCAAATCAAAATGATTTTTCATCCCAGAGCTCTAAAAGACCTTATACATTTAGATGCAAGTGGCTTCTCATGAAAACAAAAGACCTTGGGGCTTAGTTCTCTGCTGAGAGCAGAGAAAGTGCCAGTGTAGGAATGGGAGAACATTCAAATGTGCTAGCCTCTGACAGCTTTATAGCCTGGGACACAATGGGCAGAGCCTCGATACTGATGAGTCTAATTTAGGCTGCTCCGGCACCCGCCCCCTACTGCTCTAGTGAACATTAGTGCTGTCTTCTTCAATTCCTCTCTTCAGCTCTACAGAACAAATCGACATATCAGTCACAGTGGCTCCATTCAGGAGGCCCGGACACACCTTTGTGATACTCTGTGAAGAAAAGCTGCTGCTTAGCAAAACAAAAGGAGCCTCATAATCTACTTATTGTGCCTCAGTAGGATTGCGGGCGCCCTCTTCTAATGGGAAAGTTATAGGATCAGGCGGCCATTGCACTTCAAGGTTACCATTCTGGGTAATAAAGACATTTTTTTTCCTGTTCATGTCCAAGCATGACAAGACATACCAGCCCTCTCCCAAGAAGCCGCCTGACATCTTTATTGTTCTACCTTCTTTGCTAAAATTTTCGTTTGTGTGTGCCATTTGTTAAAATAATCATCATCCAATAAAATATAACCTTCTAATACCACACAAGAGGCATAGTTTGCTATCACTTTCATTTTGATTTATTTCATTCTGTGTTCTGGAAGATCAGCTGTTGTAAAAGGGAAAGCCACTGGAGCTGAACATGATCTTAGCACATTTTCAAAGAGGGACTCTGGTCAGATCTTATCAAGGATAGTTTATATAAATCCTAGCCTAGGTTAATTCAGAAAATATGCAGCTGTTGCCACAGCTGTAAACCACACAATGTTATCGTGCTACTAATACATGGGTTCTTAGATACCATGACAGTCTCTGGCTGATATGCTCATATCAACCTTTGATGCCAAAACACGTGTAAATTCTTAGACTTGGAAATTGACTTTATTTTCTCAGAGCTGTTTAAAAAAGATACTGTTCAGAAAGTGATTTGCAGTTTCTCTTTCCTAGGGGTAGGGCAATCCTGTTGCATGTCACAGATGTAATTTACAAAATGTTTTTAAAAATAATTCTGATTCTTTTTAAAGGAAACATATTAAATGGATTTGCAGAACTTTTTAAAAAAGTACTTGGCTAACTCTGGAAACTGCACAGACAAGGACCTAAATAAAGTAAATAGTAGTAAAGTATCCAGGGTTACACTGCAGGAACCATTTACTAAGTGCTGAATATTTGACTTTGGTTTCATATGTAAGAGAATAATAATGGATCATATTGTGCCATTAATTTTTAAGTGAATTAGAATTCCTGAAATGAAACCAATGGGGAGTTTGCTAAAAATCAATGGCACTATAGGGATAGCAAGGATTTCAAAGCTAACTTTACTCAGGCAAAACTCCCATTGACTAATTAAGCCTCAGAGCTCATAATCATGTGAGGTAGAAAAGAGTTAGAGTGGCTTAGACTGATTGCTTCACTCATCACTAAGGTACCCCTAACTCTAGCGAAAAGCACGAATTATCGAATGGCTCACAATAATACTACGCATCAGTTTAGCACTGGGATTGAAAAATACCATGTCTAATGGAAGTTATGTGTTGAATTTTAAGTGGGTATAATATAATCCCCTGGTTTGTCCAGGATAAACCTACTCTTTATAAACACCCACCATCTCCCCTTAATGTCCCCATGCTTATAAAAAATTGTTGTGAGTTCCTCAGTGACCACAAGTGGCCGGTACCTTAGTCTTATGTCTCATCCAAAATATGTCTTAGATTGCAAGCTTGTTTGGGCAGGCACCACATCCTTGTATGTGTTTATACAGTCCCTAGCACTATGGGTTCGCAGGCCTGACTGGGGGCACTGGGCACTACTGCAATATAAGTATTAAATAATAATGATACTAATTTAGTTAGTCAAATATTTTGAAGGAGCTCACATTTTTTATTTCACACATCTCCAAAGTGCATCTGAATGCATACACACACACTTTTGTGCCTTTAGTAAACCACATGCAATCTGGATGGATGCCACACAAGTATATAGTTTCAGATTTCTTGAAGTTATCTAGCCCCATCATAGAGCAGAATGAGGCTTGCACCAAAGCCCCAGATCTGAAGATTCTCAAACATCAGGAAATTCAAATATTTGTGCCTGGGACCTCTATCTCCTCCCCTCTCCATCTTTTCACGTATGTTTCTGCATCTTAAAAAGCAAAGCATAACTATAAGAATAACAGAGAGCAAAAGACTGAGATGTCCTTACCTCGGTCCCTGCTAGTACCTGTTAAGTTACTGGTTTCAGGTAGAGCTGGTTGGAACATTTTTGCCCAAATGAAATGTTGTCAAAATACTCTGTTCCACTGAAACAGAAAGGTTTTGTGGAGATATTTTGATTTGAATGAACACTTAATTGAAAAAGTTTCTCTGGGTCAGAAAGAGAGCAAGAGACTGAGTGTGGTCTGTGGGCGACCTAGGTTCAAATCCCTGCTCTGTCTGGGTCTCCCATATCCCACGTACTTTGAAAGTGGAATGAAAATACATTTCGAAACCTCAGAAGTTGTTGTGAAATAGAATTGTCATTCTCGGGTCAGCTCTAATTTCCCATACAGAGAGCACTTATCTCTGTAAGCTCCATCATGCCTAAGAACAAGACAACAGAGTTGACCTTTATGGATGTGCAAGAAGCAATGAAGTACATTACTTGTGTTTGTTTATAAACAGGTGTGGTAGTGGAACAGGGGCTTAGTGGGGGCTAATGCCCCCATGTAAACGTGTACATGCATGGGGAGGGTGGAGCAGCTGCCATGGTGCCTGGGATTGGGACGGAGAACAGGTAGGAAGCGCCAGGACCCTCCTTTCCTGTGCTAGCCGTCTGCCCGCCCTGAAACCAGCATAGTTGCAACAGAAATAGCTAGTGTGAAAGTGTAGGTAGGTACAATGTTGGAAGAAACTTCTCTTTTGGATGAACCAGATGTATTTTTGTATCGTGTATTTTTAAACTAAGATTGGATGTTTTTCTAAAATATATTCCCTCTGAATTATTTTGGGAAAATTCTATGGCCTGTGAGATATTGGAGGTCAGATTAGATTGTCACAATGTCCCTTGCAGACTTGGAGACTATGAATCTATTTCACAGGCCTCAGGGAAATAAGAATTCTTTGCAGTTTATAGAATCATAGAATATCAGGGTTGGAAGGGACTCAGGAGGTCATCTAGTCCAACCCCCTGCTCAAAGCAGGACCAATCCCCAGCTAAATCATCCCAGCCAGGGCTTTGTCAAGCGTGACCTTAAAAACCTCTAAGGAAGGAGATTCCACCACCTCCTTAGGTAATCCATTCCAGTGCTTCACCACCCTCCTAGTGAAAAAGTTTTTCCTAATATCCAACCTAAACCTCCTCCACTGCAACTTGAGACTATTACTGCTTGTTCTGTCATCTGCTACCACTGAGAACAGTCTAGATCCATCCTCTTTGGAACCCCCTTCAGGTAGTTGAAAGCAGCTATCACTCATTCTTCTCTTCTGCAGACTAAACAATCCCAGTTCCCTCAGCCCCTCCTCATAAGTCATGTGCTCCAGCCCCCTAATCATTTTTGTTGCCCTCAGCTGGACTCTTTCCAATTTTTCCATATCCTTCTTGTAGTGTGGGGCTCAAAACTGGACACAGTTCTCCAGATGAGGCCTCACCAGTGTCAAATAGAGAGGAATGATCATGTCCCTCGATCTGCTGGCAATGCCCCTATTATACAGCCCAAAATGCCATTAGTCTTCTTGGCAACAAGGGCACACTGTTGACTCATATCCAGCTTCTCATCCAGTGTAATCCCTAGGTCCTTTTCTGCAGAACTGCTGCCTAGCCATTCGGTCCCTAGTCTGTAGCAGTGCATGGATTCTTCCGTCCTAAGTACAGGACTCTTAATTGTTGCTAATATTTCCTGTGAGGAGACCAAATTGCTTGGAAAGAAAATGTTTCTCATAGGCTTCTTATAAACATGTCATTTTGGGTACATACAGCACACTGTCACTTTCTAGGAAAGCAAATACACTGGGAAGCACAAGCCCATCCAAAAATCAAGCCAAGCTGTACTGGTACTAAGAAACCAGCACATCAAATGAACCTGGATTTATGCCATTTTTCTTAATCTGTTTACGGGAGGTAACTAATGTCCATTTTCTCTAACAAATCAGCAGCTTTGAAACCTCTTTGTAAACAAAGCTAAAGTCAAGTGCATTTGTAATCCATGTTATTGTCACCGACAGCAAGTGGCGAGAGAGCATTGGGAATGCTGCCTACACACCAAGAGAACACAAACCCTGGGTGCATTTATAGCCCAATAATTGCTTGCTTGTGTAAAGTAATGATGTCTCTGTTTGGCTTTTAGGCCAATTAGTGGTGTAAAGGTGGTAAAACCACCAAGGTAATTAGGCTAATGACTATAAAGCACTGACACTAAGTGTAAAATCTCTAGCCTTTTTGACACCACTGTTTTATAGCACTGAAGGCAGCATTATTTTGATGTGCGAGATCTCCTTTGCTTTTGTATCCTTTATGGGTGCTGTAGCTGCATGATCTGACATATGTAGATCATACAGCATGGATGATCCTGGCTTTACATCAAAAGTTATTAATGTATGTTCTCTCTGCTAATTATTTCTTGCATCTCACTCTCTTTCCCTTTATTAATGCAAAGGGATTTGCCCATAATTATTTCCAGTGGTTAAAAACTAAAAACAGGCTGAAGACAATATTGTTCCCATAACAGCAGGAGCTTCATTACTTTATAAACGTTACCAGATGAGATTAGTGGAGATTCACTCTTAATAGCAGTCAGCACCATGGATCATGCCTAATGACAGTCATGATGCCGGAGCAGTGTTTGGTGAACTAACCGTGGAAAAGCTGGCTGCTTTACTGCTAGCCCTGAAGACATTCCCTGATGTCCTTAAACAGACAGTCAAGTTTGGGAAGCCCACAATTTGACCTACAGTAATTTTTACCCTTACGCCCTCTTTGGAAAACCAATGCAATTCCTTTCAATGACGTTTCTCCTAAAAGAAAGGCTTATTTCATTTGCTAGTTCTTTTTGCTGAAACATATCCTTCTTTGCTAACGCCAGCCTGGTCTACATGTGGAAGGCTTTGCCAGTATTGCTATACCAGTTTGTTTTGGCAACAAAGTGCTCCTAGTATGGACACCGGTTATACCTGCCAAAACTGCACTCTTCCTGCCACTGTTTATTCCCCCCCCCCGAAAGTAACACAAACTATAGTAGCTAAAATGAGTTTTGCCGGTAGAAATGCACCTACACTAGGGGGCTTTTGCTGGCATAGCTATGTCAGTGAGGGTTCACACGGCTAACTGACAGCTCTGCCAACAAAAGTCTGTAGTGTAGATCTGGCTTAAAAACAAAACAAAACTCAATGATAGCTGCTGATAGCAGCACAACAGGGACTGGAAGAATATGCTGCAGCTACTAACCCCACTGACTCTGCTGTTACTTACACCTGTGTCAATCAGGAGTGACTCCATTGAATTCAATGTACAAGTCACAGCAGTCTACAGCTGGTATAAGTAAGATCAGAATTGACTGGCTGGGCCCTAATATGTCACCATTTTCTAACCTTCCTCCTGTGTAACCTGAATTCAAACAGCTCAGAACAATAATGTTACAATACATACGTACTGCACCAGGCGCAATGGTTGCATCTACACTAAATTGTTTGCAGTTGAACTCTTTGGACAGAACTGGTTTAAATACTATTCAGGGTGTCCCAGCTGGCTAGAACCCTCACACTTTTGTTTCATGCTCACATTAGTGCTGTTCTAAACCATTTCAATTGCAGTGCACTCTGGATACCTATACCACAGCTCCTGGCACAGATGTCAGAAGCAGTGGATTCTAGGAAATGTCAAAAGGCCACTAGTGCACGGTAGTGGGCTAGTAGGACTAGTTGAGCTATTTCAGCTCTATACAAGCAATAAATCGGCTCAGACTGAACTTGTTCTTAAACCTGCTCAAAGCTAATTCAGAGGGTTCTTAGAAAGCATGTAAACAGGTTGGGGTTCTTTTGTGCATGGGCACGGAGTGTATGTAGAGTTGTCCTTGGGAGTGTATGAATGGTTCTCTAGTGTAGGCAAAGGTGAATTATGAGCGGTGTTTGAGTCTTAGCTTTGAATTTCTTCCTGATGTTTTGGGACTTCAGTCAAAGCCTCAATGTTACTCTAATGGAGGTATTTGTGTTTTCAACAGATGGAAAAAAATACCTTGTCTGACTAAAAAGGTCAGTAGGTAAGAAATCTCCTGGCTGGGCACCCTCAGTCTGAGTCTTTCTCAGCATTTATGTTTAACTGAAGGTCCCTCTTTCTCCATGCCCCTGTTGAAACAGCCTGTGGGCTCTGGCTTGCTCTCTTTCCCCCGGTTATCTCAAAAGGTTCTGTCTTATTTCATTCCTCTCAGATCAAAGGGAATGTTATCAATTCATGAAGGGTCCCCTTTCGATTCCTATCTACCAGCACCTCCATCTCTCTCAAACCCTTCTCCAGAAGGAAGGAATTGTGAGGCATTCTAGTAAAAATCCTTATGGGAAGATTCTTCCACCTCGACACACTGAGGAGTTTAGTAAAGTTAACATCTCATCCCTCACAAAGAATGAAGGCTAAGGAGGAAATCTGTGCTCAGAAAGTGAAAGGTCTGGCTTCAGCTTCAAAACTGCCCAGAAACGTTGACCTTAAGCCTGTTATGCTGGGCCATAATCATTCCTGGTGGAACTTCATTGACTTCTGTGAAGTTCCACAAGGGATGGATTTGACCCCCTGTCCTTAATTTGCACTGTTGAGAAGAAAGGAATAAAAGGCATAAAAATGTAAGTTAAAGACAGAGTGTCACCCTTTGCTTTGAATTTCCTGGCTTTTGTCAGGCTGAGTGCCATCCTTCTAAAAGCTATTGAATGCAGTTTTTGTATGGGGGAAACATGTCTTCTCCCCCACCCCCTTTCACGGAATGTTTTGAAATGCACATTGCTTCCATGGTCTGAAGGTTAGGAGAGGGGTCTGAGCCAAACGGTCCTTCTAGCAACTAGCTTCCTACCCCACCCCCACCACATTGCCTTATATTTTGAACAAATTTAGTTTAGTGATTAGAGCAGGGGAAGGAGAGTCAGAACTCCTGGCTTTTATTTCTCATTTTGCCACCGACTTGCTTTGTCATAGAGTAACTCACTTCACCTCTCTGTGCCTTGGTTAAATTGAGATAAGAATGCCAAGCTTGTGGGGCAGTTGTAATTCTTTTGTAATGTTTGTGGCTCTACCTAATTAAACCCCATAAAACCCTTCTGAGCTGTAGGTCATCATCATCTCCATTTTACCTATTGGGAAACTGAGGCACAGAAGACTGTGAATGCCAAACATTTCAAAGATGGGTGCCAAAGTCAGGCACACGGCGTATTCAGGAGACTAAATATGGATGTACGTTATGGCCTGATTTTTCAGAAATATTGAGCGACGTGCTGCTCTCATTGACTTCAGTAATTGCATGTACTTAGCCTCTCTGAAAAAGCAAGCTACTTACAGTATTTAATAGGTATGATGGTTTCTAACTTAGGCATCCAAGTTTGAAAATTTGGGTTTAGATGACTTGCCCATGGTCCTACTAGACCATGCTGCTTCCCTAAGGGCCTGCTTTTACTCTTACTTTTGGTGATGTAAAGAAACAATGAGACAATATTAGTCAGCATGACAGGCAGTGGTCTCTGCCAAACCATTATGAAATGTTTTTTTGTAAGCATCGCAAAAAGGACAGTTTTGAGGGGGGGATTTGAAGGAAGCTAATGCGTTAGTTTTGTAGGTGCTCACAGTGAACTCCTCCCAGGCACCAGGGGCAGCATAGGACCAGCCCTGGACAAAACCAGAAAGCACAGAGGCATGCAGATTTATTTTAAATGTAATTGTGCCTTCGCAAAGCTCAGGAAAGGTTTGATTTTTTCAGAGGCTCAGGACCAACGTCCTTATTTATCTGCACAGGCCCACCCCACCCTCACTTCAATATTTCATTATCTAAAAACCTGCCCTCATTTGAGTTTTTCAGATCGGATTTGGCAAACCCTGACTAACCCCTGGAGCACTGTGAATGGTGACACAACTTACTCCTTGGTACAGAGAGTCTGCGGCTTGGTCTTAAGGACCGGATTAGCCACGGGATAGCTGAGCTCCTATCCGGCTTGGGAAAACATACCAGGTTTCCATGCTAGCTGGCTCTGCCAGGCTCTCATGTCACTTGGAATGAATGGTGAGAGAAATCATTATTTAATTATCTGGGAAGCCCTTAAAGACTAATCAGCAAAGAATTTCACTCCAGCAGCAACAGCCAGCTCTCCAACGATGAGTCACAAAGACAGATATTAAAAGGGTGTTTTTCTTAATTAGCCAGTGTATTAACTGGGCTCTTTTCCCTTATAAAAATACAATATTGTTTTCTAGCAATGGTCCATAAACACTCTAGGGGCACGACAGTATGCTCTAGTGTTGTGCTGGCTTACTATCCTATTCCTGTAGTACCTTGAGAGGCAATTTTGTCTAGTGGATTGGGTTTGAGGCAGTCAGGCATCCCAGCCTTCTAATCCCTGTTGTACTTTGTGATTTTAGGTAACTTCTCCCCTCTCTTCTCCCAGCCTCAGTTTCCCTTTCTGTTAAATGGAATTGATAATAATTACCTGCCCCACAGGAGAATTGAGAGGATCATGACTCATGTTGGCAAAGCACTTGGGAGGAATAATTTTCAGCATCCTGGGAAAGGGCTTGAGTCTCTATTGCCCTGCACCTTGTGTCCTCAGTTCCCCCAGTGCAAAAGGAGTGTAAAATGCTGCTGAATCAGAATGGCAACATTTCAACCCCTCAGTTTGTGCTGGTGCAAATGACAACACAGGGACCCAAGGTAATGGAGAATCAGGTCTTATGTAGATTAAACAAAAAATAAGGGTTGGGCAGTGTGAACTGGGAATGGGCCTTTTCGCAAGAGTATGGGAGGTGAAGGAGAGAAGGGAAAGAACACTCCCCCAGAGCAAGGGGTCAACAGCTCTCTGCTGCTGTAAAGGCATGGCTGGCAGCTGTGCGTTTTCATTTCAGTCTGGAAAACCAGACTCTGTTCTTCTAATCTCCAGGGAGCCATTCTACTAAGATCATAGCTTCTAGGCTCAAGTGAGTCCATTTCTCAATGCGTTATATCCTAGGCCTGTATTATGGGCCCAAGGCTGCATTGCATGATGAATACAGGAAGCCTGTTTCTGGAGAGCATGTACAAATTCAATATCCTTACATTATAGATCAGTGGAGATGCTTCCTCCTGGGATCCTGGGAATATACCCTAGGAAACCTTCACATGTGCACACAGTAGATTAATGTTGCCAGAAGTGGGGTTTACAAACTTTATCCAACGAAGGGCTGCATTGACAACTCGCCGGGAGCTTGAGGGCTGATTTTAACTCATATAATGGAACAGATTATAACTGCTTTCAGCCCCAAAAGACTACAGGCCCCAGAAAGGCACTTTTAGCTGAGTGAAGACTGCTTTGATCCAGATGGAGTGTTGAATACAGAGAGCTGTACTTGGTGCGGTCTGTCCTTCTGTATTTGAGGTGAGGGTGGTCACAGGCCATTCTGCAGGACTTGGCAGGCTGCATTTTATTTCACCCATAGGCCTCCCACTGGTTATCCTTGTGTCCAGGGCCGGCTCCAGGCACCAGCCCACCAAGCTTCTGCTTGGGGCAGCACCTGGAGGGGGGCGGCGCGGTGCTCCAGCTCCGGCCGCTGTGGAGAGTGGAGCCGCAGTGGGCTCGCCGCCCTCCCCCGGCACTCTGGCCACCGGGGAGAGCGGAGCCCTGGCTGGGCTCTCCACCCTCCCCCCGGCGCTCTGGCCGCCGGGGAGAGCGGAGCCCCAGCCGGGCTCTCCATCCTCCCCCCGGCGCTCTGGCCGCCGGGGAGAGCGGAGCCCCGGCCGGGCTCTCCATCCTCCCCCCGGCTCTCTGGCCGCCGGGGAGAGCGGAGCCGCGGCCAGGCTCCGCACCCTCCCCTGCCGCGCTCGGGGGGGAGGGGGGGCGGTGGGAGGCTTTTTTGCCTGGGGCGGCAAAAAAGCTAGAGCCGGCCCTGCTTGTGTCGGAACTTTCTTGCAGACTTTGAACTGATTATGGCCTCAAAACATTGTTTAAACTTTATTGCAATGAAACCAGCTTGTAGTTAAATTCAAACTGACCTTCGTTCAGGTGGGTATATGGTGGGGATCAAGTGAGAATAAATGAAAGAGATGAAGTTTCCAACTCTGACCCCATTTACCACAATGTAATTCTGGGGTAGCCCCACTGGCACTCCTGGATTTCCCCCAGTGGGACAGAGACCAGAATATTAAAAGAACCCTCCAAGTACCTCAGTGTCATCCTCTTTTGAAATTCATGGCGACCTAATTAACATTTTAAAATCGGACCGATTCCTGCAGTCTGTCCAGGTTTATCAACCAGACTCTTGTTCTTATCAGCGCCATGCAGCGTGAATAGCTAGCTCTCCTCTTGGAGCTTGTCTTCTGTCTCTGATGATTTAAAGGCCTAGCTGTCCAAACACCACTGGTTCAATAGTCCAATCTAATCACTGTGGGAGCACAGATTCCGGGAACCTCTCTCTCTGATAAACATGGGGCATGAATGCTTGCTGTGGCATTTGTTATGGGGGAGAACACTACTCTAGCTGCGGTGCACCTGCTTGGATTTACCAAGAGATCCAGGTATGATAATAAAAGTGAACTGAAAAACTATATTCCAAGTGCACAGCATTTTGCATTGTTTGCTGTTTTAAAAGGTTTTTTTTAAAATGGTGTTGGGTCTTTAAAAAAACTGTACATCTAACAGCTCAAACATTTAACTGAAAGTCATTTATGGGGTGTAACTCTGAGGCAAATTAAATTCCTAGCATTCAAGCAAACGCCTCAGCAAGACAGAGCTGAGGAAGCCCTGCCCAAATGGCCCTGGGCTTTCAGCTACAGAAAAAAAAATGTTTATTTTGCACAGTGGCAACAAAGACACTACTCTGCCTACAGCGGAAACAAGAGAGAACCATCTATCTCCTAAAGGGATTTCGCACTCTAATATGGCACAGAAAAGACCCTTAATAAAGGCAATCGGGAGGCACGGTGATCAGGCAGTGGTAGCTGAACCTGAAAGGGCCCGATGCTCAGGTTGGATGAGTTGACATGGTTCCCCACAGAGCTACTCCAGGTTACATCGACTGAGGATCTGACCCAACATGTTCAGAGATTCCTGATTTTCATAGATTCATAGATTCTAGGACTGGCAGGGACCTCGAGAGGTCATTGAGTCCAGTCCCCCGCCCTCATGGCAGGACTAATTTACCTCTATGTAAAGTGGAAAGGAGAGTCATTCCACCGAAGTAACTGGAGCTAGTGCTAGAACCAGGCCTAGTAACACAGGTACTGCTCCAATTACTTCTATAGTGTTACTCCTCATTTACACCTGTTTCAGGTGACTCATCTTGCATACACTGGTACAAATCAGGAGTAGCTTCAGACATCAGTAGAACTGTACAAGTGAAAAGCTGGTTTAAGTAATAGGAGAATCAGGCCCAATAGTTGGACAAACACCACAAAACCTGAGTGCTCATCCAAAACTTCTTCCCACTTAGAGGGCAAGATACTCTACGAGTGCTCACATGTAACCCAGGCGACCCAGGCTCGGTTCCTTCCCTCCACAAATTGACTGTGTGACCTTGGGCAAGTCACTTCTTCTCCCATCTATGGAAAGGAAAAATACATTAAGGACTGTGAGATATTCAGATGCTACAGCAATAAGTACTTAAGACAGAGAAAACTTCTGGGTTGGGTTCACTGTTGCCCTGTGGCCCTTTTGCACTAGCTAGGTTATTAATGGTTGTATCGTGCTCTGAGAACCTTGGATAGAAGAGTACAAAGTTTTATTATTATTAAGGTTTAGATTGACCCTCAGACGATGCACCACACACAGTAAAAAGAATTCCCACTTACGCCCCTATGCCGGCTACCCAGACTTTGGGTCCAGACGTGTAGGACTAAGTTGGACCACTCATGTGCTTACTCCCCCTGAGGAAGTAGGTGAGGAACTGTGACTTAGAGGTGTATATCTAAGGCCATGTCTACACTAGTACCGATGCAGCTGTGCCACTGTAAGATCGCTCATGTAACCATTTTATGCCACTGGGAGAGAGCTCTCCCACTGACATAGCGCTGTGCACACTTCCACTTCTGCTGGTGAAACTTATGTCACTAAGGGGTGTGTTTTTTCACACCCCTCCACGACATAGGTTTTGCTGGCATAAATGCTAGTGTAGACATGGCCTCAGACACAATCTGTCCTGGGTCTACTCCCAAGGTGGAGCTGCCTACAGAGCAGCCTTCGCTCAGGGCTGTGCCCAGAGTCAGAATCTAGCTCAATTGTTTTAGTAGGAAATAGAAATTCTAGTAAACAGGTGCTTGTGTCTATTCAGAGTGGATGTTTGCTCTTCAGCTTCTGCTCCGGTATCAACCACATGTTGTAACATGTGTGATGTTACAGTACAAATTACCATATTATATTGGAAACACATTAAATTCTTCCCCATTCCTTCCTCCCAGTAATTAGATGTTGAGTGTCTTATCTGGGACACTTGGAGCAGGATGAAGCACTACTGAAATAAATTAAAATGGATGCCCCACCTAATAGCCACAGTCTTCAACATAGCAGAATTAGAATTACTTTGCATGTACCTTGTGCGTGTTGATTAACTTTGTGGTACAGATAAGGAGCTATTTGCCAACAAGCTTTTTCTTAAAAAATGTATTCAAAACAAATATTGTTTCCTTCACTTAGGAGGTGCTATATGAGTTGGTAGTGTGCCAGTCTTGTGGAATGGGAACACTCAACAGAGCTTTAGTTAAAGCACACGGAAAATTGCTTCCTATAAAATACTATTGTTATTTGTATTACAATAGTACAAAAGGGCACCCACTCAGAACAGGTCCCATAGTAGATGTATGTATAACGCTGACAGACCCCAGTAGTGAGGATCGATCCTGAGACCTCTGAAGCTTAGTGTATGAACCTCTACTGCATGAGTTAAAAGCCACATGACTCTTAATGAAGGCTGGAGCAGACTCATTAATCTCTAGATAGTCTAGGTGCCACCACAGGGAGACAGAGCACCATACCAAGCCAGCAAGGGTTACATATGCATACAGGGAGACAGTCTGAGCTCCAAAGAACTTACAGTTTAAATAGACAACAGACAGGAGAAAGGAAGTATTATCCCCATTTTACAGATGGGGAACTGATACCCAGAGAGGTTAAGTAACTTACCCAAGGTCATCCAGGAAGTCTGTGGGTGAGCCAAGAACTGAATGTAGGTCTCCTGAGACGTAGGCCAGTGCCTTAGCCACAAGAGCATCCTTTTACTCTAGAGACAAAAAAAAAAAAAAAAAAAAATTAATATGACTGGAGGTTGTACAACATCAAATGGGCTTTTGGACTAGTCTGCTACGCAAGCACTCAAGTCAAATAAGCAAAAATACCTTTATATTTTGGCATTTGATTGTGAAGGGGGAAATCATGATCAGCATTTGTGAAGCTGTCCAATAAATAAATAGTATGAGACAGTGATGCACTCCAGTCTAATCAGCATTGCACAGCTTTGTTAGTTCATGAATTACAGCGACAACCTCTTCTAAGGCTAAGTTTTGACGTTCTTTCTCAGCATGTACTCGGGCAAAACTTCTAATGAAGTAAACTGCCATTGAAATCAACGGGTCAAATCCCAAGATTCCTACTCGGGTAGATTACCATCGGTAAAAGCCGAGTCAAATCTAATTCAGGATTTGGGCCAAAGGGAACTTTGCTTGAGTCAGGATGTCAGGATACAGACCATGGTGAAATCATTGATGTCACAGAACAGCTTCACGATGGGCCTGATCCTGCACACTGCTGCATGCACTCAGCTTCAGTGGGAGCTGAGACTGCACAGACTCTCAGGTGCTGTTTCAGCTCCCCGCAGGACTGGGTCTGATTAGCAGTCAGCATTGCAGTTCGCTCACTTTGCTGTATTGAAATGATGTGGGATTTTCATCATATTTCTAAAGAAGCTCATGCGGTGCAAAACTCAGGTGTTTCACTTCACAGGGGTCCCTTGCAAATGTTCTCCTTAGTGCTCATCCATGGAGCTTTGCACCCGCTCCCATGTTTCAATCTGAAGGGAAAAAAATCAGTTGAACCTGCCTAGCTTTTCACTGTATTGCCTAGCTTTCCACTGAAACCATACAGAACTGCAAATGGTCCAGGCTTTGGTTGCAAAGCCATAAATCAGCAAGGTTTGCTTAACTGGCCCTCGAAAGATTCATGAATCTTGGTGAACCTTGGAATGAATTTGGTCTGACTGGTAAGTTAATGACAAAACTTAGAACCAGCTGAATTGCAAGGGGCAGCTGTAATCAATGCAGTTTCATGACAGCAAACTATATCCAAGTTCTATACAAATGGGTTTCCCTGTTGCATTTCTCTCCTGATATTTGCTCTGTGCAAAACACAGAGGGTTTAGCTGCTCTTGGATCTAGTTCCACTGATGTTAATGCAGTTATGCCAAGGATGAATTTGGCTCAAATTACTCTTTTACAAACATTTTATGTGCAAGATGCTTACAATCCAGGGCTCATTCTAGAGAGACAAACACTGCATGAATTCTCAAAATCCAAACCTGAACCCGTCTACAAACTTTGAAACTGGCCTTGATATCTATAATGGCAAACCCAGATCCAAACACCACCCAACTTTGGAGTGTTCAAACTACAGGTTGGGATCTGAATTCTGTGGCTTAAATCCATCTCTAATCCAGCTGGCAATTGGCCAACCAAAACCATTTCGGCATAAGAAAATGACACATAAAAGTGACATTTTCTTTTGGCACATTAGTTTCTAATTTTATTTGTAACTTTGCCCCAAGAAGTGATCAGAACTAAGGAGCTTTCCTTTCAGCCTAAAATCTCTTTTTCATGCACTGGCTGTCAGTGCCCCCGAAAAGATTAAATAAGGCATATATAATGTAGATTTAAAGGATTTTCCAGCTGAAGTGCCAAAGCACTTTGAACTGAAGAAGAAAGAGGTTGCTGTGCAAGGACTTCTTGATATGTTGGGAAAGACTATGTGGCATTGTTTTGCACACTGTATTAAAGTAAATATTCCATGTCTTTGGAGTTGCATGCATGGGAAAAGTGCCATTAACTCCTTAGTGTGGTGCCATTAGCACAGTATGTCTGAACAGTGAGATTCTCAAGGAATGCTAGGGAAGGCCAACAGAGTGGGACATGTTCAGGAACATACACCCAGAAAGGGAGGTAAAATACACGACATACACATTAAGAGCAAACTCTGTATAGAAATTCATCCTCACAAGTCATTTGAGTCTCTTTCACTAGCACAGCACTTCTCACTTTCAGCAGCATTTTAGAAACTTAGGACCAGCTTCTCCACCACACTGTGGCTGCATTGGGTCCGGGCAAAGTGTCTGTAAACCTGGTGGATCCAATGGAGGATAACTCCTGCTTAGGAAAACTACCAAAGGCACCTACATTCCTTCTTCTGGCTCCTAGCATATTGGATGTGTCTGGGGTGTCCCTCTGCCCCTGCGATCCCCAGTTGCTATAATGGCAACCGTGAAGGCTGTTGGCAAATGGCACAAAACACAGCAGCCCTAAGGCTGGGCTGTTTCACACTAGCCAGCTAGCCCTGTGGTCGGAGGGGTATGAAGGTGACTTAAAGCTATCTGTGCCTACAGTCCTGAGCTGCAGCAAGCCAGCTTGGAGGCAGCCTACAGTTGACCAGGTTTCTACTGGATCCTGTGAAACAGGTCCTGGCAGTGGGAAATCTGCTTGGGAGGAGGATGTAGGCTTAAAAGTGGAAAGCAGCTGCAACCTGCCCATTGCCAAGGCAGCCAGTGAAATCCCCCATAAAGGCTTTGGACAAGGAGTTGTCAGGGTGATGCACTGATTCAGTGCATCCCTTCAGCCGCCACCACTTGATTATAATCCAGAGCTTCACCCATCATCAGAACACCTCAAAGGACAGCAACTGTGTCAACTGTACCTATCTGACCTTCATTGGGGTGATCTCCTTGTATCTCCCTGCATCAGCACTGGGGAATAGGACATAGCATTTCTACTGTACAACTTGAACATAGGAATGACTATAATGGCTAGACCAGTGATCCATTATTGTGTCTCTGACAGTAGCAGCTACCAGGTGCCTCAGAGAAAATGCAAGAAACTGTGTAGGGGATATTGATGGAGTAACCTGCTTAATAACCTTTCACGCAAGAATTTATTACCTTTTGGCTGGGAAGATCTAATAAATAATAATACTTTGCACTTCTGTCACACTCTTTCTTTCAAGGATCTAGTGGAGCTTAACTGACAGTAATGCCTACAACACCAATGGGAGGTAGAGAAGAGTTATACCCATTTTGCAGATTGGCAAACTGGGGCTCAGAGAATAAATCAATGGCCTATGATCACACCATGGAATTGCTAGAAAGAGAACCCAGGAGTTCCAAATTCCACTTCTCTTTTCCCTCCTACCTGTAGATCACACACTCAAATGAGGTTAGGTGTTGTAATGAGGGCTAGATTGTCTTGAGTCCTTAGCACCCAGCAGCCCCCATTGTGGCACTTAGGGCCAGACCCAATGAGCTGAGATCCGCTAAGTCTGGCCTGATTGTGGGTGCTGAAGATGTGAAAATTCTGGCCTTTAAAGCAAAACCCAGCCCAAGAGGTACATAAAACAGATACATATAACAAACTGATATGGTGTGTATTTAAAATACATACATATTTAGATTGTTCTAATCTCCTTCGTATGTTCCTTGTCTCTGGGGGACGTAGCAGCACCCTGATAGCTTTGTATGTTGTGCCCAATCCCCTTCCTCCTTTGTCTGTTCCTGGTCTATTTATCTTGTAAGCTCTTTGAGACAGGGACTGTCTTTTGTACAGTGCCTAGTGCAACGGGGCCCAGGTTCTTACTGGGATCTCTGGACACTACTGCAATACAAATCACCAATAGCAAATAATAATAGTTTTAAGGCACCAAGTGCCTGATTTGCAGAGGTGCTGAGCACCTGCAGATCTCATTGACTTTAACTGGCATTGTGGGTGCTCTGCAGTTCTGAAAAATCAGCCCCCCCCAAATACCATAGACCCAGCCCTCCTCAATGAATGCAAATTGGGGTTAGCTTCACTGCGGTCAATAGAGTTAGACTGTGCAAGGGAAAGGAGGGTCGTGCCTCTTGTGTGAAATGAAATCTCTGGTCCAAACTTGCAAGGCAGGGTGAATTACAACTTGTGCTGGACTGCAATTTCTCACAAGGCACCTGTGAACAGATATTCATATCCTGCTTTTGCTGCATCATCCCTCTGCTCACCCCTCCCCCCCAGATCCACCATAGACACTAACTTTCCTTCTCTCCTGACAAAATAATCCATAGATTCATAGATTCTAGGACTGGAAGGGACCTCGAGAGGTCATCGAGTCCAGTCCCCTGCCTGCATGGCAGGACCAAATACTGTCTAGACCATCCCTAATAGACATTTATCTAACCTACTCTTAAATAAAATTCAATAGGACAGTTCGCTCTTGTTCTCTTTTTTGGTGTTGAATTTTTGACAAGCTTTAACTCGGGGCGGGGGGGCGGGGGAGAAAAGAGCAGCCCAGCCGCTGGGTTTCACTGCATCCTGCTGCAGTGCCCATTTTACATGGTACAAAGGTCATTTAGCATAGCATGAAGCCCTCAGCAAGTTGCATAAGGCAATTTCAGCTGATCCATGATGGAATTTCACTCAGCCAAAGTCCTCATTATTATGCATTTTTTACACATTAGGATTTGCCTTTTGTTGGCAGCCGGATCTGTTCACGAGGTGTTAAAAAGTGCAGAGGGGCTTTCTGCTCCACTTTGGCCAGCTAATCCTGCTTTTAAGGATAGGATAACTGTTTCATTCCGGGACTGGCTAAGCTTTAGAACCTGGTGACATCTGTTGACAAGGTTCTCAGAAATCAGTATGAAGCTCTTAAAAGGAAGAAACCCCATAGCTGTCTATTCCAGGATGACTGGGTCCCCTGAAGGGCTGAGGGTTCTCTACAGATTGACTGTAACTTTTCTTTTTAAGTGCTAGCCCCTCGTTTTCTAAATATTTTCTAAGCTGGAAAACCTTTGATGACTCATTTGCCCCTGTTAAAAGCAATCCTCCCGCTTTGATTGATTAGATGTTCCTTTTGTTCAAGAGAAGCAAGCTGCAACCCCCCCCCTTTTTTTTAAATTCTTCTAGTTAAATACACAGATACCCACAACTCTGAGCTGAACAATGTCACAGGCAGAGCAGATAACTGCTTCACGCCAATCACTCCTGATTGGTTAGAAAAGACATTTTATTATCATCTTGATCTTTCTCTTTCCTGAAGTAGTAATTAAATCATACTTGAGTCTAGAAAATTGATAGCTTTCCTCCCCCCCCATAACTATCATGAGGTACATTATCAGAGATCCTGAGGCATTCTTTGCGGAAAAAAACCTGTTTTCGATTAATGAAAAATTTGAATAATGATTCTGAAATCTCTTTTGATGAAAATATCAATAAACATGTTTTGGAAAATTTGAAAAAAAAACCCATGGAAAATTGCAGTCATTTTGACAATCTTTTGTTAAAAGTTTTTTCCTTGGGTAAAAGCCATTTTTCAATTAAAAAAAAAAAAAAAAAACAGTGAGAGGAAAACTCTGACCAGTGCTATTTGTAAGGAAGGCAAAGGCAAGTAAACAGTGTCATAGAAACAACAGGAGTACTTGTGGCATCTTAGGCCTTGTCTACACTACGAGAGTAGTTCGAATTTACTTGCATCGAATTTTTGGAATCGATATTGCAAAGTCGAACGTCTGTGTCCACACTAAGGACAGTAATTCGACTTTGTGAGTCCACACTAACGGTGAAAGCGTCGACATTCGAAGCAGTGCACTGTGGTCAGCTATCCCACAGTTCCCGCAGTCCCCTCTGCCCATTGGAATTCTGGGTGTAGCCGGCAATGCCTTCTGGGTAACAAAATGTGTCGAGGGTGCTTTTGGGTAACTGTCGTCATCCGTCCATCACTCCCGCCCTCCCTCCCTGAAAGCGCCGGCGGGAAATCAGTTCGCGCACTTTTCCAGTCATTGACAGCGCGGATGCCACAGCACTGCGAGCATGGAGCACGCTGCGACCATCGCTGCAGTTGTGGCCGCTCTCAACGCCTCGCAGCTTATCATACACCTTTCCCTGAGGCAGATGCAGAAAAGTCAGGCGAGGAGGCTACGGCACCGCGGTGATGTCCTGAAGTCTGAGAGTAGCACAGACCTCTCAGAAAGCAGGGGACCCAGCGCCGAGGACATCACGATGGCAATGGGTCATGTTGATGCCGTGGAACGGCGATTCTGGGCACGGGAAACAAGCACTGAGTGGTGGGACCGCATAGTGCTGCAGGTCTGGGATGAATCCCAGTGGCTGCGAAACTTTCGCATGCGGAAGGGAACTTTCCTGGAACTTTGTGAGTTGCTGTCCCCTGCCCTGAAGCGCAATGACACCCGGTTGCGAGCTGCACTGAGTGTACAGAAGCGAGTGGCCATAGCCCTCTGGAAGCTTGCAACGCCAGACAGCTACCGGTCAGTCGCGAACCAGTTCGGGGTGGGCAAATCTACCGTGGGGGTTGTTGTGATGCAAGTAGCCAAGGCAATCGTTGATGTACTGCTGCCAAAGGTAGTGACCCTGGGAAACGTGGAGGCGATCATAGATGGCTTCGCAGCGATGGGATTCCCAAACTGCGGTGGGGCCATAGATGGAACTCACATCCCTATTCTGGCACCGGACCACCAAGCCACCCAGTACATTAACCGAAAGGGCTATTTTTCCATGGTGCTGCAAGCACTGGTGGACCACAGGGGACGTTTTACCAACATCTACGTGGGATGGCCGGGCAAGGTTCATGACGCTCGTGTTTTCAGGAACTCTGGTCTGTTTAGACGGCTGCAACAAGGTATTTACTTCCCGGACCACAAAATAACTGTTGGGGATGTGGAGATGCCTATAGTCATCCTCGGGGACCCAGCCTACCCGCTAATGCCCTGGCTCATGAAGCCCTATACTGGCGCCCTGGACACTGAAAAAGAACTCTTCAACTACCGGCTGAGCAAGTGCAGAATGGTGGTGGAGTGTGCTTTTGGCCGTCTCAAGGGGAGATGGAGAAGCTTACTGACTCGCTGTGATCTCAGCGAAACCAATATCCCCATTGTTATAGCAGCTTGCTGTGTGCTCCACAATCTCTGTGAGAGCAAGGGGGAGACCTTTATGGCGGGGTGGGAGGTTGATGAAAATAGCCTGGCTGCTGATTACGCTCAGCCAGACAGCCGGGCGATTAGAAGAGACCTGCGGGAAGCGCTGTGCATCCGGGAGGCTTTGAAAGCAAAGTTCCTGAGTGAGCAGGGTAACCTGTGACTTTTAAGTTTGTGTACAGAGAAGCTGAACCTGCCCCCGTTTCTTTACCCAGTTAATGTTGACTATCCTACCCAGTTACATACCCCCTTCACCCCCTTCCAACACACGTTTCGAAATAAAAATAGTTCTACTTTGTTAATGCACACCGTTTTTTTTAATACTGTTTTCGCGGGAATTTTTTAAAACTGGGACGCAGACTGTGGTGCGGAGCGGGTGTAGTGTAGTGACGCGAATGAAGCTTCTAAACTCAAGGATTGACGGGCTCCGCTGCGGTGGGATGGTTGTTTCAACGGAGCCTGTCACCCCTCCTGATCGGGACTGTGTGTATGGGGGGGCTATGTGACTTTGTGGCAGGGGGAGGACGATTACAGATCCCCTGCTGCATGGCTCTGTGATCCTGCATAAGGACTGCCGCTTAAGATCTGTAACTGCCCTCCCCCGCCACAAAGTCACAGAGCAACCCACCCCCCACCACATAACATGAAAACAACCTCCCAGACTAACCAGGGTAACTAGTCACTGCATCACTGCACTGTGTATGTGCCCTGCTGCTGTGCCTGCCCCCGCCTATGTACCCTGCCAAAGGTGACTGTCCTGTCCAATTACCAACCCCCTTTCCCCTCCTCCTCCAAAAGAACATGATTGAAACAGTAGTTAACATGAACGTATTTTTTATTATCAACTACACATGGAACTGGGAGGTGAAACTTGGACGGGGGCTTGTGTCAGGCGGGAAGGAAAGAACTTTTCAAGTTTTGGGGAATGAGAGCCTTCTGCTACTAGAGCTCTCTGCAGGGGTGGAGTGAGAGTTAGCAGGGACTCTGCCGCCTCTCCTTCTTTGCACTTTGGGTGAGGTGGGTATGGGACTTGGTGGCGGGGGAGGGCGGTTAGAGATGGACTGCAGCGGGGCTCTGTCCTCCTGCCTCCGTTCCTGCAGAACATCCACAAGGCGCCGGAGCGTGTCTGTTTGCTCCCTCAGTAGTCCAAGCAGCGTTTGAGTCGCCTGCTGGTCTTCCTGCCGCCACCTCTCCTCCCGATCCATGTTTGCTTGCTGCATTTGGGTCAATTTCTCCCGCCACTGGGTCTGCTGTGCTGCCTGGGCTTGGGAACAGGCCATAAGTTCAGAGAACATGTCCTCCCGTGTCCTCTTCTTCCTATGCCTAATCTTCGCTAGCCTCTGGGAGTGTGATGCCAGGCTAGGTTGTGAGACAGTCGCAGATGTGGCTGTGGGAATGGGAAAAAGGGAGTGAATTCCTCAGAAAGATAAATGTAGTTGTGAACCAAGAACATAGTCTTTCTCTGTGAACAAGACCATGCACAGCACCTATCACATGCGCACTCAGCACAAGGTCGAATTCTCGGCCTTCGCATTCAGTGCCTGGGGTCTTCCACAGCACATTTGAGAAGCGGGGCAGCACAACGGAATTTCTGTTGCAGGCAGACATGGTAAGCCGTAGACTTGTGGCAGTTTAAAACTTTTATATTACCACTGGCCTCATTTCACATTTAAAGCAATGTCAGTACCTGCTGCCAGCAATCCGGCAAGCGGGAACTCTGCCCCTGTCCCACCCCCTCGCGGCTGTCCCCAGGAACGATACCTTTCGGCAGCCCCTCTCCCGCCTCCACCGCGTGGCTGCAAACCAGCGGTTACAGTTCTGTAAAGGAACGAGCAAGCAGTCCCAACACTAACATTCCCCTACCTAATTCAAAGCAGGTCACCATGGGCGACATCACCCTGATGAGGATCTCTGACAGCGAGAGAGAGAGAATGCTCCGGGAAAGCCTCCAAAGACCAGGGCCGTATGCCGCCCTGCTGTGCAGAGCAATGATTCCCGAGTACTTGATAGTCTCGTGGCGCGGCAACGTGTCGTACTTCGGAGGACCCAATAAGGCCGCTCTCCCCAGGAACCTCATGCAACGGCTTTCCAATTACCTCCAGGAGAGCTTCATCGAGATGTCCCGGGAGGATTACTGCTCTATCCCTGCACATATAGACCGCATCTTACTCTAGCTGCAGTAGCAGGGACTAAACAGTAGAGCGGCTTGGGCAGGACAATCACGGAAAACCGGACATTGCTAGATTTTTTTTCAAAACTTGCACTGCCCATGACTGAACCGTTAAGTGCCTAGGGCAAACTAATCATGAACAACCCATTCTTTTAATTGTTAATATTCCTGTTCTGTTAAAAATAAATGTTTAGATGTTTACAACACTTACTGGATGATCCTTCACCAGATTCTGTGTCCGGGGTAACGGCTGGGGAGGGTTGGTAGGGGATCTCTGTAAGGGTGATGAAGAGATCCTGGCTGTCGGGGAAATCAGCGTTGTGAGCGCTGCCGACTGCCTCGTCCTCCTTATCTCCTTCCTCATCTTCCCCGTCCGCTAACATGTCCGAGGAACCGGCCGTGGACAATATCCCATCCTCAGAGTCCACGGTCAGTGGTGGGGTAGTGGTGGCGGCCGCACCGAGGATGGAATGCAGTGCCTCATAGAAACGGGATGTCTGGGGATGGGATCCGGAGCGTCCGTTTGCCTCTTTGGTCTTCTGGTAGCCTTGTCTCAGCTCCTTGATTTTCACGCGGCACTGCGTTACATCCCGGCTGTATCCTCTCTCTGACATGTCTTTAGAGATCTTCTCATAGATCTTTGCATTCCGTTTCTTGGAGCGCAGCTCAGAAAGCACGGACTCATCGCCCCACACAGCGATGAGATCCAATACTTCCCGATCAGTCCATGCTGGGGCCCTCTTTCTATTCACAGACTGCACGGCCATCACTGCTGGAGAGCTCTGCATCGTTGCCAGTGCTGCTGTGATCGCCACGATGTCCAGACAGGAAATGAGATTCAAACTGGCCAGACAGGAAAAGGAATTCAAATTCAAATTTTCCCGGGGCTTTTCCTGTGTGGCTGGTCAGAGCATCCGAGCTCGTACTGCTGTCCAGAGCGTCAACAGAGTGGTGCACTGTGGGATAGCTCCCGGAGCTATTAGCGTCGATTTCCATCCACACCTAGCCTAATTCGACATGGCCATGTCGAATTTAGCACTACTCCCCTCGTCGGGGAGGAGTACAGAAGTCGAATTAAAGAGACCTCTATGTCGAACTAAATAGCATCGCAGTGTGGACGGGTGCAGGGTTAATTCGATGTAATGGCGCTAACTTCGACATAAACGCCTAGTGTAGACCAGGCCTTAGAGACTAACAAGTGTATTTGAGCATAAGCTTTTGTGGGCTACAGTCCACTTCTTTGGATGCATAGACTGGAACATACAGTCTATGCATCCGATGAAGTGGGCTGTAGCCCACGAAAGCTTATGCTCAAATAAATTTGTTAGTCTCTAAGGGCTAGTCTACACTACCCGCCCTGATCGGCGGGTAGAAATCGATCTCTCGGGGATCAATTTATCGCGTCTCAATTCGATCCCCAAATTGACTCGCGTACTCCCACCTCGTCAGGAGGAGTAAGCGCTGTCGACAGGGGAGCCGCGGCGGTCAATTTGCTGCCGTCCTCACAGTGGGGTAAATCGAATAGGATACGTCGAATTCAGCTATGTTATTCGCGTAGCTGAATTTGCGTATCTTAAATTGATCCCCCCCCAGTGTAGACCTCGCCTAAGGTGCTACAAGTACTCCTGTTCTTTTTGCGGATACAGACTAACATGGCTGCTACTCTGAAAAGTGTCATAGAAATGAAGTGACTTGCTCAGCTAATATAGGAAGCAAGCAGCAGAGCCAGGAATGGTGCTCAGTCTTTGGTTTGAATCCCAAGGCTAACTTTCTTCCCTAATCTGTAGCAAATCAGGAGAAAAGCTATACAGGGCAACTAAGGTCCTGTAATCTTTGACGCAAAACTTCCATTTTTCAAGCAGTAAACAGATACTTTATTAAGTAGTGAAAGAACAATTAGAATTTGCATTCTACCCAATGGGGGTTAGGGGTGTCTCACCAATGGGCGGCCCAGGGCATGGATTGGGACCTGGCTTGCTCCATGCTCAACTCTGTCCCAGGCCACTACTGCTGTTTCTTGTCAGACTGGCCAGGAAAGGGGGTGGCTCTGACAACATGGCAATTAGGAGCCCTCGCCTAGTCTACCCCACAGCAGCTCCTGCAGGGTAGGGTGACCAGACAGCAAGGGTGAAAAATCGGGACAGCAAGAGGGGTGTAATAGGAGCCTATATAAGAAAAAGACCCCAAAATCGGTACAGTCCCTATAAAATTGGGACATTTGGTCACCCTACTGCAGACCCAGTGGAGATACCTCTGCGGCAGCTAGTGAGGAGCTATGAAAATTCTGAGGGGGGCTAGTTGTCCCCAGTGCCCCGTAGCAAATGATGCTCCTGGCAGTCAAGGAAGCGTGAAATCTAAATTAACATAGGCCTGGTCTACACCTACAACTTATGTCAATGAAGTGACACAGCCCAGAGCGCCAGTGCTATGCCAACCTAACTCTCGGTATAGACACAGCTAAGTCAATGGAAGAATGCTTCCCTTGACCTAGCTCCTGTCACTCAGAGAGGTGGAGTTCCTACAGTGATGGGAAAATGCCTTTTGTTGCTGTAGTCTGTGTAACTCTGAGGTTACAGTGGCATAGCTACAGCATCATAGCTATGCACCTGTAGTGCAGACTGGCCAGAGTAGTAGGGCTCTTTAAGAAGGCTAGATTTTCCCCTAGCACATTTCTTAAGGAGCCTGTTTGAGTTAGACCTATTGTCTTTACATGAGAATAATTTATTACCTTCATACCACAGCCTTAAAGAGTTTACAGTCTAAACAAACAAGCCAAAGGGTGGGAGGGGAAACAGAGGCACAGTGAAGTGAAGTGACTTGCCCAAGGTCACAGAGCAGCTCAGTGCCAGAGCCAGGAATAGGACCCAGGTCTCCCTGACTCTCCATCCAATCTTAATCTTAAAAGTATATTTGTATCAGTGGTGTAAGTGAGGAAGGACTGTAAAGGGGCATGACTTATTGCATGCTGGTGACCAGGTCCTTCAGAGACACTCCAGCACAGATATGTTTAATAAAAATCTGGTCACTTACTAGTTGTTGTAGTCCTAGCTAAGGTGTACATGGGATTTCTCTACTACCTTTCCCTTGATCAGAACATGGCTTGTATATTCCTCTATGTCTGTGCAGAGTGAGCATAAAACACTGCCAGGTCAAAATGGTAACATTGTCCACCCACTCTTCACTCAGGCCTAGTCTTCACTTACCGGCTGGTCCGGCGGCACGCCATCGATGTTCTGGGATCGATCCTGGAAGTGCTCACAGTCGGCGCCGGTACTCCAGCTCGCCGAGAGGAGTACGCGGCGTTGACGGGGGGAGACTTCCGGCCGCGTCTGGACCGCGGTAAGTTCGGACTAAGGTACTTCAAATTCAGCTACGTTATTAACGTAGCTGAATTTGCGTACCTTAGTCCGAAGTCCGGACTAAGTGGGGACCAGCCCTCACTTTACCCAGATGTATAGCACTGTACAAGGTACCAGGCAGTGGAAATTCAGGCCCAATAAGTGTAGTTCAATAAATATGTTTCTGTTAAATGGCCATCCTGGTCCGACTCCTGTTTGGGTGAGAGTTTCTCGTGTTCTATACCAAATGGTCTCATTCTTTTTGTAGGATAAAATCGTGGGTCTGATTCTGATCTTACTTACACCAGTGTAATTCAGGAATATCCCTGGTGACGCCAATGGAATTACAGTGGTGTACGATCAGCGTGAGTGAGAAGCGATTACAGCCTGCTAGGGTTAGTTGCAGTTACCTTTTTACTGAGTCATTGATGGCTTTGTAATAATAGAGCATTTCCCTTGAGATAACTTTCACATCTTGTTTTTCTGGTTTCTCAGGTACGTGTCCAACTATTTATTTTTTTACAATCAAGAACAAACTGGTCCCCCCTCAGTATAATAAAAGCAAAGAAAAATAATGTAAATAGTTACCAATGAAACAAACAAGAAAAGTAAACAGAGAATGACGCCTCTGAATAGCGTTCACCAGGCTAGTAACACTGGGTACCGCACCTGCAGCCTAGCAACCAAAATATGCATCAAAGTCAGTCAATATTATATATTTTTTGCTGGACACCCCCCCCCCCCACCTCTGTTACAACACACTGCTCTTGCTTCTTTTTTCACAATTCAATTGTTAACTATGCTACACCTGTGAGATCTGAGTCAGTCCTCAGACTGGACACTAAATGATAACCAGGTAGCAACGTAGTCATTGTGCTAATACAATCCCAGAAGCACAAACTGATCACTGAACTAACTGTTTTATTGTACCTGTTACAATGAGGAGTCAAGTTCATCCTTGGTGCAATTCCATTGACCTCAATGGAGTCACACCAGAGAGGAATTTGACTCATAGTCATCGATATTATTTGCCACTAGTTGTATTTATGAGGTTCAGGTCTGGCGTGGACTCAAGTTTGGGATAAGAATGTACAGACTCACACAAATGGATAGCTAGTTTTGAGAGACACAATAGTAGCTTCAAATGTAGTTAGAAAACAGCATTATAATATAGTTAAAACAAGAAGTAATTCAGGGAAGTTCTGTGGCCTGTGTTATACAGGAGGTCAGACTAGAACAGTGATTTTCAAACTTTTTTCATTTGTGGATCGCTAAAAAATATCAAATGGAGGTGCAAATCCCTTTGAAAATCTTAGACTAAGGGTACGTCTACACTTACCGGAGGGTCCGGCGGCAGGCAATCGATGTTCTGCGATCGATTTATCGCGTCTGGTTGTTGTAGCAGAGTTGGTCCCAGGATATGAGCAGTCAACTGCATAAATGAAGCCTAAAAGCATTAAATCAAAATGACCTCTCTCTGACAGTTGTATGGCCCTGCCCATATCACCATGGTCTCTGAGCACTTCAATAACTTTAATTCATTTAGCCTCATCGTGGAAGTGTCCTCTCATCGCAGGCTGGGTTGGTGTGGCAGCTCTCCTGCGCCTTTGGCACGTTGTGCCGACAGCCACTCAGGCCCTGTGGTAGTCTCTTCCCAGTAATTGGCTCTCTGGTGAGGTCATTTTTAGTCCTTCTGGGGAAACCTAAGTCCAACAGACCAGTGGTTTGGCCCAACTTCATGCCGGCCAGTTTTTAGCTCTGGGGTCTCCATGCCCTCCAAGGGCAAGTAGAGGAACTCAGGCCCACCCCGTCCAGGGCCCCTTATGAAGCAGATGAGGTTGGTCTGTTCAGACCCTCTTCTGTATTCCTGGGCTACTTCCCACTATGACCTGCAGCTAGGCCTCTCACAGCCTCTTCCTTGGCTGATTCCTTTGCAGGTCCCAAAACAAAGGTGAGTCAAACTAGTTGAGGAACAAAAGAAATAGAAAGGTTCTGCCCCAGGCCCACCTGTGCTGCCTCTTAGGAGTCTCTCGTTAGCTCTAGCCCCAGCTGATCATTCCTTGAAAGCTGCTTCAAGGCTGTCTCTGGTTAGGCTTTAGCCCCAGCCAGGCTTATGTTCACAGCGCTAGCTCAAGACGTCTTCTCCCTCTTCCAGTCACCTACTACCGAGCTTGGCTTTTCCTCTTATCTCCTCCTTCCAGGCTTGATACCTTGCACTGGTAATGGGGTGGGGCTGACTGGGCCTCATGAACTCTTCTTTTCTGTGTGGGGTCACCCCACCACCATATCTCTGTGAGGTAGGGAAGTGCTATTATCCTTATTTTACCGGTGGGGAACTGAGGCACAGAGAGTCTAAGAGACTTGCCCAAGGCCACACAGGAAGTTTGTTGCAGAGCAAGGTATTTTGCCCAGGACTCCCAAGTCCCAGGCTGGAGCATCCTTCCTCTCAAATTAATGATGCCAAGGGAACTCTTGTGGAATATCCAGCAATACTTTTTGTGGTGTGGCTTTATTGGAACGAGTGTGCACTGGTGCTGCAGAATTCACAAATAGCAAAGCCACAGATAAGATCTGAAGGCTTTCATTTAGGCGTTTAAATCTGGATGTCGGCATCCCATATGTGAACATGTTTGCCTCAGTTCCTTTGAAGTTTCTGGATGGGGTGTATTAGTACTTTTTATTTGTGTTACTGTCACACCTTGCAGCCCTAGTCATAGACCAGGGCTCCTTTGTGCTAAGTGAAGAACAAAAACATAGCCCTCTTTCCAAGAATATACTTGGGTCAACTGGTTTGTAAATGCTGACAACAGACAGACATCTTCTGTAAAGCAAACCCACATCAATCAGTGCAGCACACCTCATTGAATTAACTTAAATCGTAGCATGAGGAGAAACATTGTATTTTATTTAAAAATGTGATGAAAAATGAAATTGTGATGAAGCTAACAACTGGACAGCTACAAGAAGATAAACAAACACTGATGTTTTAGATGTGCATGCGGCATAAAAACTGTCCACTCGAGGAGGAGAATGTGGAATTAATCTAGCAATGATTGAAGGATACTAACCTTTTAGTCCCATTGATCTTCAGAATAATGCATTTAATTGAAACAATCTTCCACAGCACACAGTATATGGAGCAGCATAACGGCATAAGTGAATCTCCTATTGAATGTATGTGGCGATAAATGTCATATAAATTGCTTAGTTATTAGGCTGTTGCAGAAACATTGATTGGTACGTGAGGTGCTTTTTCTTTTTGTCCCAGAAATGTCCTTTCTGCTTTTGTACTTCACTTAAAAAAAAGTTTCTTTGTGAGTAGAAAACCACAAATTAAATCAGCCGGCAGTTTTGAGTGTATGCCACAAACTTGATATTATTTAAACATGTCAATTTTCTTTTAAACAGAAAAAAGAAACCCTCCCGGAAAGTTATGAAACGTATCATTTTATGAGATTGGGCTCTGGCGGAGAGAGAAGGGAAAAGTATAGGAGGAAGGAGAGAGATTAATATAGAAAAGGGAGAAGTTTGACAGAGGGAAGAGAAAAGGAAAACAGAAGTAAGGAATAAAAAATGAGAGATGGTTAAAATGGTCAAATTCAGATCCATTTCTGGGGCCTGATTTACCACTGTACCACTACCGTTTCGCACACTATTGATTTTACAGTTCAAGTTGGTGTGTAGTCACATCTGAGTTTCTGTTTCAGCCCATTATGGAGACAGAGCCCACTGACAACATTCAGATCAAACTCTGGATTGGGATTTTGAGCACCCCCAAAGCCTGGGTGTGTTCAGATGCTGAGTTTTGATGTGAGAACATTTTAAATCAAATATACAGTATATCTGAACTAAGGCTAAATCAAAGTGCCATAGGCATGCCAATCCCAACCTCCACACTCCTGCGTGATACAATCCTAGATATGCTGTTGCTTCCCTTCTTAGCAGTTAAAATTAAAAAAAAAAAAACGTGTGTGACTGTGTTGCATCCTGTAATGGACTCCTCCTTGCCCTACTCTCACACACCATGGGTTACATGATCTTTGTTAGCTGCTGTGTTTGCTTGTCGCTTTCCTACAAAGTTGGCTCTCCTGCAACCACAGTTCTTGTGGCCCCCACGCTCAAGAGATGGGGTGCCAGAACCCAAGTTCTTCCTCAGTGACCTCTTGCCCATGAGAACATCCATCATCTAGCTTAGGTGCGATGGGGTCCCACAGCAAGGAATGATCCCTTCCCTCTCACTGCTCTGACCTTGCATGGGCTTTATGGCCTTGATCATCATAGGATCTAGGCATGCGCTTAGTTTTAAGCATGCTAGTAAGTCCCACTGGTTTCAATGCAACATTTTTGGTGACCATTTCCCCATTGCCAGTCATTTGTTATTGTTCTCACCCCAGACACTGTGTCCTGCGGGACAGGGTCCTTAAGCACAGTTCCTGGGGCATGGGTTATATATATGGACACCAGAAACTGTGAACCTCAGCTTGCAAAGATACAGGCTTAGATCAACAGGCATGACTACAGCATGCTCAGGTAAGCTGTTTCCCTACGGTAACATTTGTCTACAGACCATCAGTCTGTCAGTCTGTCAATACATAAAGGAATAGGGGCCGTATTTAGGTCTGGATCAGGATTTGATTTAGGCTGATTGGTCAGGTTCAAAGCTGAACCCATGTGGTGCTCCTGAGAGGAAGGGAAGGAACTGCTGGGGCATTGTACCCAAAAAGCTCCCCAAGGGGGTGCAAAGGGAGGAGCAGAAGTGGGTCTGGCTAGCACCTTGGTGCACTGCCGGTAGTGGCTCTTTCTTTCTCCTTCATGAACGATTCATCATCTTCCACTGGACAATTTTAATTAGATTAGATCATCTACTCTGCCTTTTTCCAAACCCAGTTTGGATTTGACAGCACCAAAGTCCTGATATCTGTTCTCATGAGATTCCAGCTCTCTAAGGTGCCACAAGTACTCCTGTTCTTTCTGCGGATACAGACTAACACAGCTACTACTCTGAAACCGACATAGTGAGCGGCTACTGCAAGATTTCCTGACATCTACAGTCCAGGAGGTTTTCAGCTACATCCAAACTAGAACCAGAAAATACATCCCTTCTGGTTTGGGATTTGACTTGAAACCAAAAACAAACAGGGTAGATTTAGACTGCCAAAATCCAAAGAGTCTAGACTGGAGGTTCCAGTTTGGTCATATATTTATAAATGAAAAATATTAGATCCTTTGTCAATGGAGATTTAGTGAAAGCAAACTGAAAAATGGCTAATAAAAGTATTACTGAAACATGACTGCCTGCTTCTAGATGATTATTTCAGAGAGCTTAAAAAAGTAATGCTAGTGAAATGTATTTAAACATGAATATCAGTTTGAGACTTCAGTTCTGATCACGCTAGATGACACTTAATAACCATGACCAACCTCTCCTCAAATCATTACCATTCGTATGGCCACAAAAGGCAAACTTGATGAGAGAATGCGGAGCTAGTAGGAGTCTCAGGCTAAGCATACAACGGTGGGATAGCTATAAATGAACCTTTTCAACCATAAATTACATGTGGCCAGTAATTCCCTTTTCTCTCTCCCCTCCTCCCCTCTTCCACTCTGAAAACCTCAGGACAAAGGCTTGCCTCTCTGAAGGATGCCTTTCTGGAGGATTAAGCAGCTTTTGTTGACAAAATACAAATTACAACTCCTTTACTTAGTGTCCCGCCTTCTCAGCTGGGCTCCCGTCCCTGAGGGACAGGCTCTATTACCCCTGTGTAGATGAAGAGCTCAGAGTGGGCAGATGTAATTATTAACACCATTCAATGGGGTGTCTTTCTGAATTATCAATTAAAAATCTTGACTGTTTTTCCTTGCACTCAATAGAATGGTGATGCCAGATAATCTATTGCACAGTTCAGCATTATATGCATATTTAAACAGCGTGCTTCTTTGCTTTTTATTCCACGGGCAGTGTGGGGGTGAGGAGGACTCCTGGGAGGCTGCACAAAGAGCCCCTGTCATTCGTTTGAGCCAAAATTCTTTGGGAAAATATTGTCGCCTTCCACCCTTGCAAACAGGTCCTGTAGCGATAGCCAAACAGGCAAGATGTGCCTAATATCTCCTAAAGTGACAAACGAGCATTCGCGAGAGTGCATCGAAATGGCTCTTTTGATGTGGCACCATTAAATGATGTGGTTGCATTAGAGCTTTCATAGGCAACAGACACATGAGCATAGAATAAAAACAAAACTTAAACAATGTGATTAAAATTAAACAGCAATACGCAAGTGGTGCCGAGAGTTGTCATGTCTGGACTGAAGGAGAAGAGGGATAAATCAAGCTGTTGGGGGAAGGGATTGGGTTCATTGGAACAATGATACACAGGGTTCAGAGTTAGAGTTCTGTTAACCATGCCTCTTGAATCTGTATACTTGTACTTACAGTCTTGCAAGACTATTCTTTCTTGGGAGCTTGCTAGAATATACTGCTCCAGTTGCATCTGAAACCCCAAAATACATAATTATGTGAGTATGGGTGTATGCAGGGCCGGCTCTGGCTTTTTGGCCGCCCCACGCAAAAAAAAAAGAAACCTGAAGTGTGGCTGGAGCGCGGGTGCAGGGGGACTCCCTGCCCTGCAGATGTGCCCCGGCTAGCGGGGGCAGGGGGAGGAGCGGGGGGAGAGAGAGAAGGCCGGTGGCCAGGACTTCAGCGGGGGCGCTGCAGCGCGGCCCCTCCCACCATGCCCCCTGCCGGGAGGGAAGGAAGCAGGCTGCCCTGCTGGGCTTGCTGCAGGGTGCTCCCGTCCTCCGCGCTGCCACCCCCTACAGGGCATCTGGAGCGGAACAACAACAACAAAAAAGTGGCCGTGCCGCCCTAGGATTGGGCGGAATGCCGCCTCCTACAAGCCGCTGCCCCAAGCACCAGCTTGCTCGGCTGGTGCCTGGAGCCAGCCCTGGTTTATGTGTGGGGGAAACCTTATCCAAACATTTTAGAATAATTAAAAAAAAAAGCGTCAGGCCCAAGCCAGTCATATTGTTCTTAATTCTTGTCTCGTTGACAACAGTTTAATGTGGGCCAGATCCTCATCTGCTGTAAATGGGCCTTATTCTCCATTCACAGTATCTGGCCCATTGACTTCAACAGAATTATTCCTGATTCACACAGGCATAGCTGAGGGTACATCTACACTACAGCGGGGAGTCGATTTAAGATACGCAAATTCAGCTACGTGAATAGCGTAGCTGAATTCGACGTATTACAGCCGACTTACCCCGTTGTGAGGACGGTGGCAAAATCGACTTCTGCCGCTTTTTGTCGGCGGCGCTTACTACCACCTCCGCTGGTGGAGTTAGAGCGCCGATTCGGGGATCGATTGTCGCGTCCCAACGGGACGCGATAAATCGATCCCCGAGAGGTCGATTTCTACCCGCCGATTCAGGCGGGTAGTATAGACCAGGCCTGAGATCAGAATCTGGCCCAGGATGCGTATGCTTGTGTAGGATATTTTATTCTCAACTTATGCATCAGTCAGTGGTTAATGGGCATTGTCCATTCCAATCCAGTTAGTGTAAAGAAAATAGAGGTTTTCAAATGATCCTCTGAAAGATGACACTTTCCAGGCAGGGGGAATCGCCACTCACCAGTTTTGCTTTCAAAAACAGAGCAGATCAAAAACCAGCCACAAATACTGGGAGCAGGGAGGCTGAGCTGCAAATGCAGCATCAGACAAAGAAATAACTGCTGGGCAATTGGAAAGCCTTGTGGGCTGGACATGCGCCTTCAGCTGTTTAGGAGCTTATTTTATTAGCACTTAAGGCCTAGAAGTAGCAACTGAACTCTTGACATGCTGGACTCCTTCCATCCATTGCCTAATACAATCCCAGTTCTCTCCCCTCCGCTTTCCAGAATCATGCTTATTGAATAGTAGGCAATACCTAAACCCCTGTTTTGTTTGTGTTATTCTACCCCAACCTTGTAAAAGCTTGCCGACCATAATAGACGTCTGAGTGCTTTTAAGCTGCATCGCTCAACTCCAAAGACTTTCTCCAAGATGAATAGCAATTGAACTTTATCCAATATTTTTTTTAATGTGGTATGTGCCCTTTACTTACTCCATCATTTATATCTCACTCCATTTAAAATATTCACAGTTTGTTTTCAATACTATCTGGCTGGGCTTCAATCTGGGTTTAACAAATGTTAGATGTTATATTCACTTGCATACTTCAGTTTTTATCCTGGGGGGAAAAAATTGCCTGCACAGTGATTTAAATAATATGTCCATGGCCTTTATTTTTTATTCATTTATTTTTTGTTTTAAATGCCTTCATCTCTTGACCTTATAAGGTGCAGACTGTCTTTCACTGAACTCTAGCTGGGTGGCCTGACTCAGCCAACAGCCCTGCACGCTCATCCCATTAAAGTCATTATGTTTATTTCTTATTTCAACAAACCAACCTGGATTTCAAGGCAGGAAAAAAAAAAGGGGCGGGGGGGGGGGAGAATGGCTGGGTGGAAGGATGCATTGCAGGTCCATTTGGACACCACGCTAAGATTTTCATATTTAATGCATGCAAGTTACATTTGCAGGTATGCTGCAAAGCAGGAGCCGTCTGCGTTCCTTGTGGAGAATGTGTTTCTCCGAACTTGTAGGGGCTGTTCTTTTTCTTATGTAATTTGGGAAACATTTATTTGGGTTAAAAAGGGACGGCTCCATCCAAGATGGCTTCACATTATCAACACCACCACTTAGACCCCCATCCTGCAAACTCTGACAGTATTTCTCCTACAGGCAACTGGTCTCATTCTCTTCAGAAGAACATGTGAACAAACATGATGATCATACTTAGCACTCTTCATTTGTAGATGTCAAAACACTTTCCACAGTAAGGTAAATTGTCATTTCCCTCATTTGATAGGTGAAGAAACTGAGGCATGAAGACTTGTGTTAACTTGGCCCCAAGCCCATTGCCCTATACACTGGCACACATTAAGGATGACTTCCATGAGAATGGGTTAAAATGTAAGTGACTCAGGGCAAGGTTTTTTCTTTAAAATTCCACTCACACCCATGGCAACATAGAAATAGTAAATAACAACCATCATCCTACACAGGGCACCATTGGCATGCATGGTGCTTTACAGACATCACAAGACAAGGACCTTGCCTCAAGGGGTTTAATGCCTCAATCTAATGCAGAGAGTGGACACAATGAATAAAAGGTAGCAGAGCATCAGGGTGGGAGAAGTGGTAGAAAACAAACAGTGGAAAACGAATACAGCTGGTAGGAGAACTTAATGGGAGAAAGTGCTTGGTCCAGTGGATAGGGCACTGCCCTGGGACTCAAGAGACCCACCTATGCTTTGTTCACAGCTTTGCCATTGACCGGGGCTGTGACCTTGGGCAAGTCATGTAAACTCTATGTTTGCCTGTCACTTCATCTGTCCTGTCTATTTAAGCCAGTGGTTCTCAAACTTTTGTACTGGTGACCCCTTTCACATAGCAAGCCTCTGAGTGTGACCCCCCTTATAAATTAAAAACACTTTTTAATATATTTGACACCATTATAAATGCTGGCTGCAAAGCGGGGTTTGGGGTGGAGGCTGACAGCTCGCGATCTCCCATGTAATAACCTATTGACCCCCTGAGGGGTCCCAACCCCCAGTTTGAGAACCCCTGATTTAAGCTATGTAAGCTCTTCAGGGCATGAACCGCCTCTTATAAAGTTGTACAGTACCAAGCACAATGGGCTCTGACCTGGTCAGCCAGTAGGCTGTACAGTAATACAAATGAAAACAATAATACAAATCCTGCTTATGTAATCCACACACCTTCTGGGTGTGGTGTTCTGACCCAACTAGTGGCTGGAGAGAGGGAGGGAGAGCACGTGAGAGCGATTAATGAGTCTGTTCTACAGCCTTAGCTAACAGCCAGATGGCTTTTAGCTCATGCAGTAGAGGCTCATGCACTGAAGTCCTAGGTTCGATCCCACCCACCAATGACCGGGCTCTGTCGGCGTTACACTTACAGCTATGGTAAATTGTGATGGTTGAGCTATGTCCCTCTTCAAACCCCATACTGCTATGTGTCTTTTTTCCTACCGGTAGGCCAATGATTATACGTCCCCCTTTGAGGTAAGCAGATCAATAAAAAGAAAGGTCAAGGGGTGACTTGATTACAGTGTATGCATATCTTCAAGGGGAGAAAATATTGGGTACTAAAAGGCTCTTTAATCTGGCAGAGAAAGGCATAGCCAGAACCAGAGACTGGAAATTAAAGCTAGACACATTCAAAATAGATGTAAGGCACACATTTTTAACAGTGAGCATGATTCATCATGGAACAAACCACCAGAGAAAGTGGAGGATTCTCCATCTCTGAAGTCAAGACTGGATGCCTTTCTGGGAAGAGATGCTTTAGTCAAACACAGGTTATTTGGCTTCATATTGGAGTAACTGGGTGAAATTCTATGTGGCCTGCGATATACAGGAGGTCAGACTAGATGACCTAATGGTGTCTTGTGGCCTTAAAATCGGTGAATTCTCTCTAGCTCTGTATTATTACGTTTTTTGATGTATACAGTCCTACCAGTTGCACAGTGAGAAGTGCCAGCACTGGCCTGACATGTCACACAGGGACTGTTCTCCTTTTGTTTCTAGTAAATGTTTTTCGCATTTTCTGAATGTTCACAGAGACAAACAAACAAGCCAAGCTAGTGCGACTCACTCACCAGAATTCAAGAACAATGCCAGTCAATGTCTGGAGAAAGGGGTGCATCAGGCCAAAGCACAGAGAGACTGGGAATTGCTTAGCAAACCTTATTAGACTGAGTGGCAAAGAAGCAAATGCAAATTGTTGAACTGGTTAAACTGAGACATCCCTAAATAAATGTCTGTAAAATGGATACACTCTGCCAGATACAAGTGCTGTCAACTGTAGCATGTTTATCACCGCTCGGGAGTGGATATAGTCTGAGTTCCTGTTGGCCCCAGTTACAAGAGACGGTCAGGATGAGTTGCAACAGGGAGCTTAGTACTCAAGGGACATATTCCTCACTGGGGGGTTCTCTAGTTGCTGTTTAAACTTTGTGTTTGTGTGCTCATGTAATGTGGTGGTGTCAGAAGTGAGTGAATCCCTTTAAAGGAAAGAAAAGAGGCCCTCAGATTGGTGAGTGAGTGGGGGAAATGGAAAATCAGGGAGGAGACCTGTTATAGGCAGCGTGTAATGGAAGCTGGGGGAGGCTAAACCACCCCAAACCTCGTGCTGCCAGGGGGGGTGTCAGGGGCAGATTATGGCATGGGGCCCCTGGCCAATTTGGGGCCCCCAGAAAAATCTCCCCCCGCCACAGCCCTGGGGCTGGAGGAGCTCTCGCTTCCCTCTGCAGTCGGCACAGAGCTTTCACAGTCTCTGAGCTTCAGTGGTGGTGGTGGGGGGAGGGTGGAAAGGAATGAGTGGGGACAGGGCCTTGGAGGGCAGAGGTGGAGTTGGGGTGGAATGAGGGCAGGGCCCAGGGGAAGCGGCAGAATGGGGTGGGGTCATGGGTGGGGTGGTGGTCATGGGGTGGCACTGCAGTCCTGGCTGGGGCTGAGAGCTCAACCCTGGATGGGGTTGAGCTCTCAGCCCCTCCTCCGTAGCCCCGACTGAGTTCTCAGCCCCTCTGCCCCCACTGCCCTGATTCAGAAGAGGCGGGACAAGGGGCTAGCCTCCCCAATAGGAAGCTTCACCCACTGCCCATGAGACCTGTGACAATTGCAGCAGGAAGGAGGCAGAGCCCTGTCTCCGTGCAGCAATGGAGCCCTATTAGCTCTGTTAGAGAAGTTTAGTTTTCTTGACTTGCTGGATCTGGAGAATTGAGTAATTCTAGATGGCTTCTGGTTTGACAGAGGAAGCAGGTAAATGTCCTGATATTTGCCATATCTGATGCTACTGCTGATACCCCTCTCTGATGAGGAAAAGGAAGAATACTGCAAATTGAAAGAAGGTTTTGGTGCCCTTGTCATAGACAGATGGAATATTATATATGAAAGGGTCAAATGTAACAGCAGGTGCCAGGAACAAAGGGAAACAGCTGAGACTTATTACTGCAGTTCGTTGTCTTGCTGAACATCGCAAATACGGAATGTTAAAGGAAGAACTAATAAGAGTCAGGATAGATGTTGGTATAAGAGACACCAATTTATCAGCACAGCTTCAGTTAGAGCCAGATCTCTCACTAGAAAAAGTGAGACTGCGAGAAACTATAAAGAAGCGGTAACGTGGCTAAGGGTTTGTCCACACTGGTACTTCGTCGGCAAAACTTTTGTCATTCAGGGGTATTAAACCCCTCCCCCCCCACGACAAAAGTTTTACTCACGAAAAGCGCCGGTGTGCACAGCGCTTTGTCAGCAGGACCACTCTCCTGCCGACAAAGCTGCTGCTGCTTGTGGTGGGATAGAAGTTTTTTGTTGGCAGGAGAGCTCTCTCCCGCCGACAAACAGCAGCTACACTGCGAGCCTTTTAGCGGCACAGCTGTAGTGGCACAGTCGTGTTGCTAAAAGCCTTGTAGTGTAGCCACAGCTTTACATGCTAGCAGCATAGGGGAGACTGTGTCAAACATTATTGACGCAGTAAAGAGAGAAGTCATAAATGTAAAAGGAGCAGACAAACCAAATTTACCACATAGGAACAGTGCACTGCTAGAGAATGGGAGAGCAAAGAACCTTAATAGGAGGGAAGCTTGGAAAAGCAGTGGAAGATGTGGCAAGACCCCAAACCACTGATAGCAACAAAGTCCAGCAGAAGAGGTGCCTCACAATGGGATATTTTACAATAGCATGCTGGTCACAAAGAGTAGGGGAAACAATCCAAGATAGTGTGTTATCAGATGACAAATGAATCCAAACTTCCAGGAACTATATATCCTCAATAGAACAGACAATATCTTGGCCCACAAGCATGAATCTAAATGGTCAAAACCTTACATCTAAAATTAATACTGAAGCAGCAGTCACTGCAATCCGCATCCCCCCAAAAGAGTATAATCAATCCTGGGATAGAGCTCTGCAAAGACCAAATACGATTCTATTGGGGCTAGTAACAACATATTGGAGATTGGTGGCCACTTCCCTGGGAAACTGGAGAAAGGACAAAGTTCTTCAACAAATAATATATATAATACAAGGACTGACAACTCCCCAATCAGGGTTGCCAGCCTACAAAGACTATACCTAGTAGAGAAACTGGAATCTGTTTAATAGCAAAAAGCAAACTGTACAAGAGATGGATTCACATCTCTTCACAGGCCTAGAGTGTGATGGGTTAGATCACTGAAACCCCCTTGGGAGCTGCCAACTGATGTGCCAAGACTACTTCTGTCCAGGGTCGGTGGAAGGATGTTTCGCGCCCTAGGCAAAACTTCCACCTTGCGAACCCCCCGTCCCCCCGCCCCC